>NW_019525414.1:4569930-4749679 GCF_002814215.2 Seriola lalandi dorsalis | reverse complement strand
TATATATATATACACACACACACACACACACACACACACTACCGGTCAAAAGTTTTAGAACATACTAATTTTTCCAGTTATTTATTGCAATTCAAGTCGTGCAAGTCCAATGAATAGCTTGAAATGGTACAAAAGTAAGTACTGAACAGCCAGAGGTTAAAAAAAAGGTTTGGTTACCCAAAACTGAAAAATAATGTACATTTCAGAATTATACAAAAAGGCCTTTTTCAGGGAACACGAAGTGGGTGAACAATTTAAAGCTGTTCTGCAGCAATGAAGGTTGAATCAGCCTTGAAAGCTGGAGCTACTAATTCCTACAGGTGTTCCAACTTTTCTTGACAACATACAACCCCCTCTGTCTGCATATAAGCAGTGTTGGAACACACTGTGGTACCAGACCCTCATGAGCATCAGGTGAACAGTATTGTACTGCAGAAAGTAGTGTGTTGCTACAAAAATGGCGAGAAAAAGGCAATTAACAATGGAAGAGAGACAGACCATCATAACACTTAAAAATGTAGGTCTTTCCTACAGGGAAATTGCAAGAGAGTCAAGGTGTCAGTGAATACAGTTTCAGAAACTGGGGGAAACTCTGACAGGAAGCGGTCTGGCAGACCCAAAGCCACAACTGAATCAGAGAAAAAGTTTCTGAGAGTTAACAGCCTGCGTGATAGGCGGCTCACAGGACAACAGCTTCAAGCACAGCTTAATAGTGGTCGTAGTAAGAAAGTCTCAGTTTCAACTGAAGAGAAGAATTCAAGCTGCAGGTTTGACAGGACGAGTTGCAGAACTTTCTGAAGAATATTTGATTTCTATTGTAGAAAGAATGCCACGAGTGTGTTCAGCTGTTATATCTGCCAAAGGTGGCTACTTTGATCAATCAAAGGTTTAGAATACATTTTGGTCTATAAATTGATTCCATGATTTCTTTTTCAACTCAAATTGCTTATTTGTTCTATGCTTTCATTTCAGAGTGCAATGACACAATAAACTGAATAATTTTCAGTAAAAAACTGGAAAAAGCGTGGTGTTCTAAAACTTTTGACCGGTAGTGTATACACACTGTGTATATATATATATATATATATATGCTGTTTTGTATTTAGACAAAACAAGCAGTTTGAACATATTTTGCTCTGGTAACTAATTCTACATTTTTCCTATTGTTTAATAAAAAATAACTGATGGATTAATCATTTCATCAAGGTGATCATTACAGTCATCGATTTAAAGTAAAATACTACACTTAGCACCGTACTTCATTGCACACTGTCAGCGGTGTACTCACAGAGGACTCTTCGAAGTGCAGGATGGAGGCCAGCGGGTTTCCACAGCGAGGCCGCAGTGGGAGAAACCCGGAAGCAGACGGGACAGACACCGAGGTGTAGTTGGCCACCTCCTCGTCCATACGCAGCTCCTCCAGAGGAGGCAGACGCTTACGCAGCAACGCAACTGCAGGACTCAGACCACAACTCCGCTGAACAATGATGTCTGTGAGAGAAAGAGTCACACTTTTAACAGGCGTCACAGTGGAAATTCAAGCTAATGTTCACAAACTGCATGGTGACATTAATGCAAAATATTTTACACTGTCTCTTAAAGATTAAAAAACAATGAGAAGACTAATATCTTATTGGTACAAATGTAAGACAACCATGATTATAAGATGACCCCCCCCTCTATTATCCAACAGCGGTTTATGCTGCTGGTAAAGTTTCCCCAACATACCGTCCGTTCAAGAATAAGACTGTGTTCATCCCTGAACCCTTTATGTAGGAAGAGGAAACACTGGCTGTGTCTGAAATCACTCACTACTCCCTACAAAGTCCACTATATAGTCAGTTCACCAATTCGTAGTGCTGTACGGATGTATAGTGACAGTTATTATACCCTATATAGTGGACTCATAGTATCCCACAATGCATCATGTAAGTATACAACCGATGGTCAGTAACCAAGCAATATATACCATCATGCATTGTGCTTGCACTGAGAGACAGAAAAACAGTGCAGCCAAAATTACCTGAGTGTCTGGAAGTGTTTTTTCATTTTACGGATGAGCTCACTGTATAGTCCTCTACACTGAACTCCCTGGATAGTGAGGAGGGAGGGGGGAACGCGTGAGTGGTTTCAGACACAACCACTGTGAAATAACTGCAAGGAAACCGCTAGCTTGGCAATATTAAGGCAGCCAACAACCCGTAATACCAACTCTCTGTAGGACCCAGTAAGCGATATATTAAAAAATAAAATGTGATGTATCTGAATATCTGTGTAATACTGTCTTATATTCAGGTTAGTGCAGAATAATGAGGACTGTGAGGATTTTCTGTTTAATCCTGTCGGACAGTGCTCATTATGTGAATGTGATACGTCAGTGTTACCTCTGTGCAGACTCTGAACAGGAGGGTTGATCTGACCGCTCGGTTCTGACACAGATGACATCTCTTCTTGTACTGGCTGCACCGTTCTCTGTTCTGATGAAACTGGACCATGCTGATCCTGATCACAAGAGCTCTCCTGCTTCTCAAAACGTGGAGCTCTGAGCAGCTTTTTGCCCGTTGAGAAAAAAATGACCGACTCTCTTTGCGGTGCCTGAAAGAACGGCTGCTCTCCCGCAACCGTCCGCTCCTGCTCCTCATCCTTGCTGATGTTAGCTTTGCTCTCTAACTTTTCTTCACAGCGGGATTTGGTCTGGAGAAGTGAGGGAGGAAACAAAACAACTACATAAACAACTTAATTCAATATGGATGTGTGTCTGGTGGCACGTTTTGGATTTCTTACACTTGAGGCTTGAACTGGGAGCTGCTCTGCTTGTGTCTCAGGATCTTTGTCTGTCACGTCTGTGTTCTGCTCGTCCTCTTGATCCTCAAATAATCTCTGGACGACCTCCTGCTAATAAACGAAAAAGCCATATGAATTGCGATCCGGTATGTTCCTTTTTGGTTAGAATATATGCTGTGATGGGAGCGGTAAAAAGCTTAGGATCAAAAGTATCTATCGTACATGCTCTTTGTTCTGAAGTGCATTTTATTGTAGTAAAATGGTGTGGCATCATCGCAGCCTACTTTTAAAATCTGCGATCTTCTATTCCAAGTGCTGAATTTAGTAGAAAAATGTATTTGTTGATCTTCAACATCCAAAATATCTTAATTATATATATATATAAAATAATAAAAATAGGCCTCAAATGTCCTGCCAATATCTCAGTCATCCATCCTCCATCAAAACCTATGTCAAAAACCTTGTAATTGAGAAGGGTCATCATTTACAATAGCAGATTATCTAAGATGTGAAGTCCAAATTTTTACTAAGAATGACATCACTAAAAAGGTCCAGAGACAGAAAACTCCTTTTTAAGCCTTTTCAGACACACAGGGAGAAATACAGCACTTTATGTCCTATTATTTACTCCCAGGACACAAATGTGGCTCCAACATTTCTGTCCCACTAACCAGTTGTTACGGTGAGGACGTGATGTGAAACAGATCCAGTATGCTGCTTTTAAAACATTGCTGTTTGTTGAGAAAACCTCATATTTACATTTTTGAAATGCTGCTTCCATTCAATTTATCTCAATTGAAAATGAAGAAGTGGAGACTTCTTGATTTTATTGAAAGACCCTTCAAGGTGAGTTTTTACTCTGACTCTGCCTCAAGTTTCTATTTTTAGTTTTCTCATAATACAGTATTTCTGTAAAGCACAGGTTTGTGTAAATTCCCTCTATACACATTATAAAATTGAAATCATTTTCCGCCCCTACCTCCTGGTGCGGCTGAAGGTTGGTTTTGCTCTTCAGCCCGGGAGTGGCAGCGTACGGTGTCGACAGATGCCATTTCTGAAAACAGCAACATCATGAGATAAAGAAGTGACTGTAGGAAACACAACATGCCAAGCAGAGAGAATATGAGCGTACAGTACATGTATACTGACCATAGAAGACATGGGCTGATGTCTGGTGTCGCGGACTCTCTGCGGAGTCCATTTCTTCAGTGGAGTCTCTCTGAGCGCTAGTGCTGAGGATAAAACAGCCGAGTCACATCAGGATGAAAGGACAAAGAGATAAGGATGCATTAGGTTTTTATAAGATAACAAGAACGACATTGCTGCATCTTACCCACTGGTCCACTGGTCGCCTCTGCATGATTTTTCCTAACCGGCACTCTCTGAGCCTGTGAAAGGAAGCAACACAGAAAATGAAACTGCGTATTTGCGTTTCAGAAGCAGAGCAGTAATCTAGAAAGAAAAAAAGCTACAATAAATAGAATAAGAAGGAAGAATAGCAGAAGTGAAAACACATGTAATGTGTTCATACTGTGTAGACTGAAGTGCCTCTGCCTGACGGACACACAGACTTTCGGGGCGTGGCACTTGCGAGCCCTCCAGCCTTCACCCCCTCGTTCTGGAGGATACTTTGCAGTGCAGCGGGGTCCGGGGAGAACGGCACCAACTTTGCTGATCCCATAGGAAGAGCACAAAGAGCACAGATTCATCGGATATGCAAAGACCAAACTCAGTGATACTGAATTTTACTGATTTACTGTTTACTGTTTGATATTGAACTTTTCATCTCAGTAACAAGTGATATAAGTAATACTGAAGACTGTTCAGTTCAGTTGTTCTGCAGCTGCAGCCAGCAACCAGTTAGCTTCACATTAAGACTGGAGTCAGAGTCAGAAACAGGGGAAGCAGTTAGCCAGCTGGCTCTGTTCAAAGATCACATTGGCCTACCAGCACCTCTAAAGCTCACTATTTCATTCGTTGTCTCTGCTTTGTTTAATCCAGACACTTTTTAAAACTCTTTGTTACCTCTGGACAGCGCCAGGCTAGTTGTCACGCTGTTTCCAGTCGTTATGCTAAGCTAAATTAACCAGCTGCTAGTCAAACATTTACCATACAGACATGAGCGTTGTATCAATCCTCTCATGTAGCTCTCAGCAAGAAGGATAATAAGTTTATTTTCCAGAAATGCAGAACTAGTCCCTTAATTGAATAATTACCTGCAACCCTATAAGTAAACATGAAGATGTACCACGACATCAACAAAATGAGAATGAAGTCTTCTGCTAACCTGTGGTGGGCCCAGCTTTTTGTCGACTCTTCATGACAGACACCCGCTGGGGCTGCAAACAAGAGAATCACCAGCAGGCACAGAGATGATTATTGGACTCATGTTAAACACTGAAATCACTGTTCAGACAAAAATAAACATTAAAAACCCAACACCTCAATAACAACCCTGTCAGTAAGAGGTACAGGGACCAAAAGACAAAAAAAGGCAGTAAATGACGATTATCAAACAGGCTCACCAGATAATTGTACGGTTTAGACTGTGGAGATGCAGATCCCAGATCTGTGGTGCTGACTCCCTCGTTCCGCAGGATACTGAGCAAAGCTGCATGGTTGGGCTGGAAGTTCTCCCCTTTGTCTGAAATACATAAGAAATCAACCTCAGAACCACTGACGGCTACTGTTCACAAGGAGGAATGTAGTCAACAAGTCACAACTTAGAAAAGAGAGCAGGCAATCGTGGAAATGCTAACATTTCTAGCTATCAAATTAACAATAAATTAAGATTGTGTTATTGGCCTGGCCTTTGAAGAGATGCTGTTACAGCAATATAACAACTGGATAAAGTCCAGTTAGTGCAGATTAAAACAATAAAACATTCAAAATTACTGTATGCTCGATTTACTGCCAAATATAAACGAATGCATCTACACAGCTACAAACGTTAAGATGCAGATAAATTCACAGAAAAGCAATGTCAAGTCAACAAGAAGCCTAACTTACCAGTTGAACCCTTTGAAAAATGAACCTGTGAGGTCAGCTCTGTGTTCTGGCTGATGTGCAAGGTCTTGGTCGGATCTTTGAGACTGAGCAGGTTCATGTTTTCCAAAAAGGTCTCTGCACTAAGAGCAGTCTGTGCAGAAGAAGGAGCACTGTCCTGCAGAGTGTTGTTAGGAATGGCTGACAGAGGACTGGACAAAGTGGCTGAAGTCTTAAAAATGTTGGGAAGCCCAGACTTCGCCAACAGGTTGGATATATTTTCTGTAGCCTTTCGATGAGACTTGTGTGTTGAGTCCACGTGGCTGTTTAACACAGCTTGATGTTTGGAAGGTTTTGAATTTATGGTTTGGGTCTTAAGACGAGGATTGCATACATTTTTTTCAGGTTGGACAGCATCAGCGCCAGTCTGTGATTGTGGCACAGTTAGGGGCAGTTGATTTTCGCTGGTCGTTCTTGAACTCTTAGGCTGAGACAGGTTAAACGGCACAGGCCTGGTGCATGGCTTTTTCTTCTTAGCTTTCCCCTGTAGTAAAATGATAAAGTGTTAAGAAAATAACAATCCCCTCATTAAACGAAAACATTTAAATCTACACGACAGGAAGGAGGCACTTACAGCCAGAGGTTTCTCCTCCCATCTACAGTGGGACTGACTGAAGCTGGAAGGAGTCTGAAGATGAAGAGACTTTGCAAGCACCGGTAGCCTGCTTACACCTGGTCGCACAGGTGCCTTTCTGCCTATTTCTGAGATTCCTGGATCTTTGTTCTCACTTTCTTGTTTAGAAAGGTGAGATGCAGACACAAGTTTGGAAGGCTTTGAGTCTGCTGGCATTTTGTTATGATCATTCTTCATTCTGTGTGGGAAAAAAACACAGCCAGTTGCAAAATAGTAAAGTGACTACAGTCACTGAGCACTTTGTTAGGAACACCTGCTTATTCATGCAAATATAGGTCAGGAGCTTCAGTTAATGTTCACAAAAATATGATCTTGGAGACTTTGACTGTGGCACAATTGTTGGTGCCACACGGGCTGGTTTGATAAAGTATGTGCATCCGTTTATCACCACAGCTTTTTATCTTCTAATGGCTACTTCCAGCGTGATGATGCAAGATGTCACTAAGCAAAAGCTGTCTCACACTGGTTCAGTGTCATTCAGTGTCCTCCTCAGTCACCAGATCTGAATCCAGTAGAACAGCTTTGGGATGTGGTAGGAAAGGAGATTGGCAGCACTAATGTGCAGCTACCCAGTATTACTATGGTGTTCCCTAATAAAGTGCTTGGTGAGTATAGAGTTGGGTGTTGTCTGTTTGTTTTTTGATACTAGTGCTGTTATAATATATGAGTTCCAGTAACACTACCAAAGCAATTTTTTGTTACTTTACTTTGACAACAAGACACAAGACCACAGACTACAGACTGAACACAATCTACAACAAAAGATTTAAATCAGTAACAAATGATCAAAAAAATAGGTAAACTAGATTACAAATCTGACCCAACTTTGGTGCCTGACAGTCTTTGATACTTGGTACCACAGATACATTTCTGTTGGTTCCAAAAAGGTATTCAGTGCCCAGACCAAAAGTCAAGCAGAGAAGAAAACTGAAGATGTGTCTCATACTTTATAAACTGGCTTACCTCATAAAGTCACTGCAAATTTTGTTCCGACTTTGCTGACGAAGGACTGCAGAGGAATCCATAGTGATGACAGGAGGAGATAGTGGGTGGTGAAGGTGTAGAGAAGAACTAGAGAAACAAGGAATAGAAAAAAAGAAATGAAAGTTGAGTAGCCAAGAGGGAAACACCATACAGACTACCAGCAAAGTGACGACAAAGACGGACAGAACACATAAACCACTAAGCTGCAAAAACAAAAATAACAGACACCAAAGATAGTAAGCAACAACAACAAGCAAGTGGATGAAACTAGGGCTCCGTGAAGCGAAATCTCACCATCAACGACACTGTGAACTATAATCAGGCAATAAATAACGGAATATATTTGCCTAATTAATAGAGCACATAAATGGTAGTAACCAAGCTTGCGCAGAGTAAAAACCAAAGTGTTGACTAGAAACATTACCAAGAGAAATTAGCTTTAACTCGAGTGAAAGGATAAATTTAAGTCTTTTACACTTAGCACATGCTACGTACACATGCAAAGCCGTTTACTACATAGTTTACATACTTTCAATATACAAAGTAGCCACTGTTACTTCGTCCCGGGCATACGATAAAGTCTCTCTGATACAATTAATTCCAAATGTTTTGGTTTTCCAGGCGTTTTGTGCAGATTTAAAGATCCCTTGTTGCTACCTTTCACATCGCGGAGGGCTGTCAACTTCCTGGACTCGCAGCAGTTTGTAAAAAGCGGGCTTCGCCATTGGTCGCAATAGGAAGCCGTGCCAACCAATGACTGCGCAGACTTTAGTCATGACAATTTCTCTAACCAATGAGAAACGGATTTTCATAAACAGCTCCATGGTAACGACGCGAAAGTAGTTTTACCACGTGACTGCCTTTTGCCGCGGCCTCCCCCCATCTGCGTGCAAGTAGAATAGAATAGAATAGAATAGGATAAAATAAAATAGAATAGAATAAAACTACATTGGCTACCAGAGTGGAAAATGTATATTAATCCGGCTAAACAAACGTATTGTAATGTTACAATTGCTGATAGATTTGGAGACATTTGTTCTGACACTTCTGGGGCTAGTGAAGCTATTTAGCTTTGTCACCACTTAATTACAATGACTCGACTTGCTCAAAAACCTGAGACATTGGCGATTCAAGGGGCTGGAACCAAACTGCTGTAGGCTAGTCGGTAGTTTTATTTATTTTTACGTAATCCAAAAGACTCAAATTAACAATATAATTAACGCAAAATAACGAAAACTGACTGCTAACACCAGTTTGGAACTGATAACTAGCTAAATAAGCTAAAGCTTACGCCAATTTCATTGTTCCTGACAGACAGACCTAAAAGTAAAGAAAAGAGTGAAACCTTGTTTGCAAATGATAACGTATTATCATAGTGATAATATAACCTACCTTACGTCCAGTCACTCAGGTCTGTAGAAAAATCAGTCATATTTAGCAGTAACAGTTACTTGTAAATCCTATACTATCACCAGTCTGTGAAGGCCGCACTGGTGAGGGACCTGTACCTTTCTTGAGTACATGCTAGTAGCCTATATTATTCTGCTGTACACTTCTACTCCACTGTATTTATTTGACAACTTTAGTTACTAGTCATTTTGCATATGTTTCTTTGAGATTTTACAGACAAAACATATGATTATATAATTATTATGAACAAGACCAACCAAGAATGTACATAGTCAAAATTAGCTCTGCTTCTAGCAACTTCAACGTTAATGCAACAGTAGTAATATCTTATTGATATAACATAATTTAATAACGTAAAAGTGTAATAATTAAGGGTTGCAATAAATAATTTTTTTTTTCATCATCAGTTATTTTGACAACTACTTTCTTGAATAGCTACTTGTTTGGTCTATAAATGATTTAATATACAATGAAATAAAACTGAAAAGCAGCAAATCCTCACACTGGAGAGGTACAAGTTAGAGAATGTTGGGGTGTTTTTATGTGGAAAAACTAAAATATTGATAATTCATTTTATGTCAACTGACGTATTAATTAATCAACTAATTATTCCAGATGTAATAATAGATAGATAGATAGATAGATACTTTATTTATCCCCTAGGGATTAACATAGTTTGAAAGGGAGGTTCTGAGTACATTGCAGGATTCTAACTTGTAATGGGGTATTTTCATTATGTAGTATTTGTACTCAAACTCCTAGCAGGATCAGATCATGTAGTAAACAATAGGACACTCCCACTCTGTCAGTGACTGAGTACATCCAGCAGGTGTCGCTGCCAGCAGAATGGTAAAGCCCCATGCCTGCCTGACAGCAGCAACACTGTGTGGGTGTCTGCCTGTCACCCAGGGGCCCATGTCAACAGCAGAGGGAAGAAGAAGAGACGTAGAAGAAGTAACGCTGTTGAAGAAATGGATCTGCGATCTGAGCTGCTCAAGTCCATTTGGTACGGCTTCACAGCCCTGGATCTGGAGAAGAGCGGTAAGGTGTCCAAGTCTCAGCTGAAGGTGAGTGGTGGGTCCTCTACCTGGAAGATGGGACTTAAGTAAAGTTTTTTTGCCTGAGAATTCAGTCACTATTTTACTCTACTGCCTCGTTTCCTACCTCAATTCACGTTCCATCACGTGGACTCGCTATGAGGAAGATGAGTTATGAATTATTATTGAAGTGCTCAGCGAACTAAATGTCACAAATTCATTAATCTTTGTCATGTTTGATTCTGTACTCCAGGAAATACGGGTGTGCACAGTCTTATCATCCTCAATATTTCCTGTGTGAACAGTTTTTTAAAACTACATTCTGTTTAACAAGGAACAAATTTGTTCCCTATATTTCGAGTAAAATGCTTTCACTGCTGAAAGAGGGCACAATATGCACCTCTGTCTGGCAAGAGCACCAGAGTAACAGTTTGCTCTCAGTCTGTATATGAATGGGAGCCCTCATCTCCAAGCTGTGCTTACTCTGGGCCTCGACGTACCAGCATGTAGTGCAAAGGGTCCTCTGGCACTGGACCTGCCCAGAGAACAGCCTGTTGAATAGAGTATGTTCACAACATGAGCCTGTGTACGTCAAAAGAACATTGTTACAGTGAGAGCAAGGACAAAGTGGAAACATGTTGGTGATTGTTGTCTCTTGCCACAGGCCTGTATTCTTGTTGCTCTCATCATTATGTCACTTAGTCTTGGTGTGGATCAGACTCCATTTCGAGCCACCTCCACGTTCCTGCGATGTGTTGCCTGCCGTTCCTGGCTCACAGCGAGTCAGCCTCATGACTAGGCTTATCCCCCTCATGCATGCAGCCTCTGTACAGGCACCATGTTCTTAAGACGCGCTCGCAGCAGTTTGCATGTCGTGGCCTCAGAACTGACAGATGTTGTAGTGTACTGGAGACCAGAGAGAGGATGTGGTTATGGCTCAACACACGGAGACAGATAGTCAGATAACATGCAATATATATGTGAGGACGCTGTACGCTCAAGTACAAAAGTAAAAGCTAGAACTTGAGTTTTATTTAGATAGAATCCCCTTTGAAACACAGTTACACCTTTCACTGATTGCATACAGTATATGGTGTTATTTATAGTTTATAATGTAATCTGACTTTCTACCGTGTCTTATGAATATTTGATTTTCATCTTTGTTTTAACGCCCGTTATTCATTTTTTCTTTTCTCATGTGTTTTCACATTTTTCAAGCTTTTCTATATTTTTGAACACACGTCTTGTCTTCACACTGTCTTGTTAGTCATTCACCTGTGAAACACTTTGAGCCGCACTAACCTGTGTAAAAGGTGTTGTACAATTGACTGACTTTAAATATGGTATCTGAAAATGTTCACCATGCAGTTTCTATTACCGTATCTTGCTGACTCCAGTCAACTTTTTTTTTTTTTGCCAACATTATTATTAGAAAAATATGATGCCACAGAAATGAATTTTGAGTTTGTTTGCAACTGTCCACTACAAATACAGAAGGTTATTTAGCTTTGGCCGTAGTGTAACATCACATTCATGTCATTATGGCTGATTTGATTCATCTGTGTTCTACATATGGATTTAGAATATCACTGCTACAGTTTTAAATATGTTTGTGCTGTACATTGTGATTTCTCAGGTATTGTCCCACAACCTGTGCACAGTCCTCTCTATCCCTCATGACCCAGTTGCTTTGGAGGAGCACTTTAGGGATGATGATGATGGCCCAGTTTCCAGTCAGGGTTATATGCCTTATCTCAACAAATACATCCTGGATAAGGTGATAAAAACACAACTACATGCTCTTTTGGTTTCATCAAACTAATGCTCTGAAGTCAATGAGGCTGCTAAAGTTTTGTTTCAGTCTCTACATTTTCTTGCTTGTAGGTTGTTGAAGGCTCTTTTAATAAGGAAAACGTAGATGAGCTCTGTTGGACTCTTACGGCGAAGAAAAACTACCAGACTGACAAAAACAGCAGCACTGTTCTTCCAGAGAAGGATGCTTTTCGGCTCTGGTGCCTTTTTAATTTTCTGTCTGAGGACAAATACCCTCTGGTGATGGTCCCTGATGAGGTGGGTTCAACTACACTATATTTAGACTTAGAGGACTTTCCTCGCACTAACTCACTACAGTTACAATCACAAAGCATATCTGATTTCTCATAAAAAGAATATATTTACTTGGAATATGAAGTAGTACTTGTTATTCAAGACACGATTAGACTGAAAAAAAAAGAATTCTGTTGTAAGATTACATAAACAAACAACTTTGTACATCTTGAAGTCAGAGTTGATCGTGGCTGCTTGTTTCTAAATTTAGCCACATGAATGTTTTAAGTTACTGTGATCTGTTGTTAAGACTGTAGTCGGCAATCTGGGACCTAAAAATGGTGTTGGATCATTTACAATCACTAAGTACACCCCAGCTGAAACCTTGTTTCTTGCCATCATGGAACACGGTGCTCTTTTTGTGCAGCAGTGTGGGCTTGTTTCTCACTTGCAAACTCTCGTTTTGGTTTCCTGTCAAGTGTTTTTCACAGACGCTGCCAAGAGAAAGCCCTAAATTTCAAGGGCAGAGTACTTTCTATCATACTGGGTTGAAGAAAACATTATCCAGTTTTATTTTAGTATTTTGGCTTCACACGCTGACCACTGTACGAAAAACCTGTGGTGCAATATGTACCACAGTGTCATAAATACTGTTACTGAAGTAGGTTTAATTAAGAAAAAACATAAATAAAAGTTACTCTACAAAGGACAGCATTGTTGAATCTGACCTTTAATTCTCAGAGTCCTCTGATTTTATCAGTCAACAAACAGTCTATTGTGAAAAGCTCCACAACTGTAGTAAAAGAAAAAAGAATCTCTCTTCCTCCTTTTATGATAATGCAACAAACAGGTAGTTGAAATGAATCATATTAATTCTCACCTTCAAGACGTTTGGTTCCTTTTCCTCTTTAGGTGGAGTACCTCCTCAAGAAGGTCTGCATGGCTATGAGTATTGAGTTCAACTGTGTTGAATTGGAGGACTTCTTCTCCCAGGACTCAGTGCAGCAGAGTGGCATCACTGTTTGGGTTTTTCTGCAGATGATGAACACAGGAAAGCTAACCAAAGGAATTGATAAAAGCATAGTCAGCATGGCTATAGAGGAAGTATATAGGGAGATAGTTGGTGATGTCCTCAAAGAGGTAGGAGAACCCTCCGCCACCACAAGTCTGTGTTTTGGTTTCCAACATGCTCCTCTCTTTGGTGGTGACAGTATGTGTGTGTTGCTTTGGGTGCATGCAGGGTTATCTGTGGAAAAAAGGCCAGCTAAGGAGAAACTGGAAGGAGCGCTGGTTCACCTTAAGGCCAAGCAACTTGTCCTACTACACCGGGGAGGACCGCAAGGAGTGCCAGGGCAACATAGCTCTGGATGGGAACTGCTGCGTGGAGGTAAGCAGCTGGAGATGATCGTCTTGCAAAGCTAAACACTTAACACTGGAAGGACCTGTGGCTTTTAATAACAACGAATTCTCTGTCAGTTTGTCCAGGAAAGAAATACATGCTGCTTATTTACTTTGTTTTGTAGCGGTTCCCAACCTGGGGGCGGGGACTTCCCCAAGGTGTTGCAAGATGAAGCAGAAAGGTTCACAAGATGGTTCACAGATTTTTTTTTTTAATATTCGCTGGTTTCTCCTGTGAATTAAAACATTAAAATGAAACACAGCCTGTACACATGCCATGTCACTTTATATGACACATTTAATATTTGTGACACATTTTACTTTGACGGTGTGATGCTCTCTGTTACAACGCAGGATAAGTGAAGAAGGGACAGGCTGTAGAATTACAACAAATGACGCATCAAAAAAGTAATAACACCTCCCTTCAGCAAAAGAGATAATAAAGAGAAAATACATAAATAACTCGCCCTTCT
This sequence comes from Seriola lalandi dorsalis, assembly GCF_002814215.2. Classification (NCBI taxonomy): domain Eukaryota; kingdom Metazoa; phylum Chordata; class Actinopteri; order Carangiformes; family Carangidae; genus Seriola; species Seriola lalandi. Next base: position 4,735,868 of record NW_019525414.1, on the reverse strand, counting down.
GTTTCTGAATACCCCTCCCTACTTATGATTTTCATACAGTCCACAAGTACAGTGTATGCTGTTTCACATTTAGGTGTCGTAACCAAAAAACGGTTGGGAACCAGCGGAGCAGTAGGAAACTGAGGGTTGTCTTTTTCAGATTCACAATCAGATTATACATTTCCTCACAAATCTCACAGAGCTGAAGATCCTCACTCTCATGAATGAGCCGCTCTGAATGTGAAGGCGAATAGAGCTGAAGTAGAGCGATTGTTCCTCGGCCTGTTTTGGTGTCTTCTGATGTGAACACTGAGTCAATTATTAGCCCATCAATGCTACATGGTACCAAACTGAGCACATTTACAAAAAAGCATCTGGTCAAGTTCTGCCTTTTTCCAGCAAGAGCACTACACATTGCACCATGTGTTACTCCACAGCAAAACAAACAATCATTCTAAAATCATGCTTTATTATAGGAAGTAGACGATGATCAAATATTGTTTGGTCGTTCAAAATGGATCAAAAACGTCCTTTTCCCAGTGAGTTCACTGTTTCTTTTTTCTCCTCACCACTGTTTATTACAGAAATGGTCACAGCAAATGTAAAAAAGAAAAATCAGTGTATGATGAAGGGATATTTATTGTTGTTGAACAGGTGCTCCCAGACCGAGATGGGAAGAGGTGCATGTTTTGTCTTAAAACCCTCTCCAAGACTTATGAAATGAGCGCCTCAGACACCAAACAGAGACAGGAGTGGACTACAGGTCAGAGGAGACTGGTATTGACCACTGATCAATCTCAAAAGATTAATTTTGATATCAACAGATTAAACAATGTCTTCTCCACAGCCATTCAAACAGCTATCAGGCTGCACGTGGAGGGGAAAACGTCCCTCCATAAAGATCTGAAGCTGAAGCGGCGCGAACAGCGTGACCAGCGGGAGAAGAGACGGCAGGCCAAGGAGGAGGAGCTGCAGAGGCTGCGGGCCCTGCAGGAGGAACGGGAGCGTAAGCTGGCGGAGCTGGAGCTCCTGAAGGAGGCGCAGAAGCAGGCTCAGGCCCTCCTGGAGCAGGACGAGCAGAGGAGGCGCCAGCAGCATGAGCAGCTCCAGCAGGCCCTGGAGGTCCAGCTGCGAGAGGCTGAGGAGGTGAGTGTGGAGGCAAAGAAGGAACAAAAGAGTTTGAATCCAGAAGCAGAAACATGCAACCGTTCATCCCTTCGCTTCTTGCCGTGTGTGTCAAGGCCCGGGTCAGTATGCAGGCAGAGATGGCTCTGAAAGAGGAGGAAGCAGAGAGGCAGAGGAAGAGGATCCAGGAGCTGGAGGAGATGCAGAAGCGTTTGGAGGAGGCGCTGCAGCAGGAGATCAAAGCCAGGCTGGATGAGGAGGCCTTCCGCTACGCTCAAGCAGGGTAGAGTGAAGCCACTTATCTCCACCCAGGACACAAATAGACATCTACGAACATTTCACAGCATGATAAGAAAGTTATTTGTTTGCAAATAATGATGTGTAAGCTATAAGTAGGGAGGCTCTTGTGTGTGCAGACAGCTCAGCTGCTGAAAGGAGTTCATGTTGCATTATGTTCCTGAGGAAGTTGAGTTGCCAGCAAAGGAAGTTGTTAAATGTTGCCACCAGTCAGACCTGACGTGTTGCTGTTTTTGCCTCTCTCAAAATTTTCAAGTTAGATTTTTCTGACAAATTGATGACGTTAATCTGGAAACACCTTACCCTGTGCATCTTTTCTCTAATGCCTGAAATGCTCTTTAAAGATCTTAAACAGCTTGTTATCTATCTTTTCATGTTCTCTGTTGTGTCCAGGTTACTGGCTGAGGAGGAGGAGAAGATGAAGGCACTGATGTCCCTGCAGGAAGAACAGGAGGAGTACATCCTAAAGACACAGCGGGAGAAGCAGGAGCTGAAGCAGGAAATGGAGGCCAAGTCTCGAGCCTTGGATGAGGCGCAGAGGCAGCTGGAGGAGGTTCGTGCCAACCGGCACAGGGTTGACCAGGATGTCGTGGTAAGAACCAAAAATCTCACTGACTGCACAGTAAAATAAGGAGAACTACATTTAACTGAATACAAGTTATTTATGTCTTAGTGGAAATGGAAACTTGTTGCTTGTTGTAGATCCTGAGTGATGTGTGAATAAAACATTAAGACAATAATATCCTTCTGTTTTCATTTAAAGCCGCTACTGTATTACTGTTATTTATTCAGTTAACTTGATTTTTGTCATGTGGGTTCACTTTTATTTAACTGTGTATGATCCAGTTCTGTTTTAAAAACCTTTTTTACAATATGTAGTTACAGACAAGACACATTACAATATGCAGCGTAACACAGACATTAATGAGACAAAACCCAAAGCTATCGTGTCCTGTCGTACAAAACAGTTCACCGGTTTCAAATTCCAAGCAGAACCACGGTTATCGACAAGTTCTGTTATGGGGTTAGTCCGTCCTTTTAGGACTTTGTCTGATTTATTCCATCTACTATTTAAATGTTATAGCATCACAGGCACAGGATGGACTGTTCTTTCATATCAAAGAACTTTGTAACTTCAATACGAAAAGTTACTTATTTTCTAACATTTACTTTAAGTTGGTTGCAAAGCCCGAGCTGTGATTTTTATTTACAAATCAGTCGCGATGTTTCAGCATCAGTTTGTTTATTTATCAGTAGCTGCTACTTGTTGACACACAGGACTTAACGAGGAGCTCTTTTTCTCCGACAGGCTGCGCAGAGGAAGCTTCGCCAAGCGAGCACCAACGTCAAACACTGGAACGTCCAGATGAACAGACTGATGCGACCAATCGGACCAGGCGGTACGTGTCTCACCTGCAGCACGAGATGGTGCATTATGACACATGACAAACATGGATTTAAAGATTTTTTTTTTCACCTTTCAGTCAGTGTATCACACCGAAAGAAGGTCATGCTCTTGACAGCTGTATGATAATAAAACCTAATACTGTGTGGATAAAGAATACTTATTTTTGTTTTATGTTGCTGTCAACATTTGAATTATTTTCCATGAATGAGCTGAAGGTGACTAAATGTCAGTGTAAAATGCAATCACTGGGGTTGGGTTGACATTTAACATTGATTCATGTAAAGATTAGTTCACGACCTTTTTCTTAGAGACTGATTATTCTACTCTTTGTCTCTTTCTCACTAGAGACAAAATAAAGTATTTTTATATTTCATACCCCTTTAGATATAAATTAAATATAAACTTGATTCTTTATCTTTTGACCAATCCATCTGTCCACAGACGTAGCTCTGATTTCATTTGTCTGCTGTACACATGGACTTTTGTTTCTGAAGTATTTTGTCGTTACTTTCCTTGTTTTCAGAGAAGAGACCGTCGTTAGGAAGCTCTTTCTCGTCCTTCCAGATCCCGACGCAGAGAGATCCCGGGCTGCGTCTCAGAAGGAGATCAGGATCAGAGGATCAGGATGAGGAGAGCAAAGAAAACGTTGAAAACAGAGCTGGGTGTGATTTAGAAAAACGCCACTCCCATGCCTCTAATGGAGACATGGACATCCCCTAAAAAACGTGAACCAGAGAGGCTGACCAGGTCAGGGCCAGAGGCGACCGTCTAATATGTGAAAACAGTGGGACATCAACACCTAAAACTGAATTTACAGTACTACCACTTCTTGTTAAATGTTGATTTTACTGACCTCATTTCACAGACAGCAATAGCTTAAAACATGTTAGTGAGAAGTTGCGTTTGCAGGATTCATTGCTAAACTAATGCTTTGACTGCAACCTGTGTGAGGCCGCCTCTGGACATAAACGATACCTCAGTGCAAAGAGAGTGAGCTGTAAGAGAAGCTGAAAGTACAAGGTTAGTCCATGTTTAAAGAGTAATAGCTACATGCATAAAGGAAGCTCATTTATTTAGCTCTGTAATATAGGGAGAACGATTTTTCAATTTCACATATATTTTGTGTCGTGTGGTGCAGCTTGACTTTTTGGTGAGAAAAGTTGGTTCAGTGTTAGAGTTTACTTCAATTTCAGTCTAAAAGTATCACTGCACACAAACAGGAAAGAGAAAGAGAGAAAGAGAGAGAGAGGGAGGGAGGGGAAGAGAGAGACTCTCAGCGCGCTTCCTGTTTCTATTATCATTTAACATAAGTGTAAATAAAAGAGTGAATTAATGCCATAACCAGATTTCTTCTGTTTTCTTTACTGTGCGTTAACTTACATGCAACTTTCACTAAAATCTGAAGTGATACATTACACTATGAATGTGATGATTTCAATAAGCTTTTGTTAACTAAGTAGACGTGTTATAAAACAGCTGTGACATAAATTCCAGAGACCCCAGTGGAAGAAGTTGAAGCCAACAGCGCTGAAGTTGCAAACCGCACGTCCGCTTTAGTTTGAATTTGAGTCTACCTCCTTTATTCAAAGTGGAAATGTGTCATCACTGACTAATACGATGCCTCCCACTGATGAAACCTTTGGCTCACACGAGTGAACAGAGACATCACCTGACAAACTGCACAAACTACACGTAGGCTGCAGAGATGTTTATCGTCCGCAACTGTTTTAAAAAGTCCCACCGTGCTCTTTCTGATCTTTCAGTATTAACAAACTTTTTTGAGTTGGTTTTTTGGTCTACTTTGAATTTTCGTCAGCATGACACAGCATCACTTTCCTTTACAATAACTCATATGAAGTAAGTTTCTTAAAGTTTCAAAGTTTCAATATCAAAGAGAAACACAAGTATTAACCAATAGATAAATAAAGAGTATTAATAGACCATCATGTGTTGCAAAGAGACATTTTATACTTATTTTCTAGATAAAGTATATGGCTGATTTTAGCTACGAAAACATTTGACTTTTGTTTCTTTTTAAAATTATATCACCGTAACAGAATTACAAAACATATAGTTTTTAACTTTCTCGTTTCTTAAGGAAATTATATTTCTGGTGTAGCAGCACTTATAAATTCATGTAATTATGCATGCAGATGTTTTCTTTGTAAATTAATTAATTTAATGTAAATATCATGGCCAGATCAACCTGCTGCTGGAACTACAGTAACCCCCCCTGTCCAGTGAATGGATTATTTCTATTTACACAGAAATGTATTTAGCAGCAGGAAATAATAAAAGTCTTAAACCTGCAGGTCCTCAAGATCAGGTCATAAAAGCAGCTGCTTGTTGCCCACGGTCTAGTTACAGCGTTCTCAGATCTCAGCAGTTAGTTTGGGTTCCTATAATGTTATCATACCCAATAAAAAAAACTGGAGCCACCAGAGTTGTAAGAAATCACAGTTTCCCTCAGAGGCTCTTATTACATCCATTGATACAGTGGTTTAATATTGACTGCCAAGCTAACTTACAATTAAACATATTGTTATGCTGCACAGTGACCCTGAGTCTCAGTATTTGAAATTTAGCTACAATGAAATTAGATTAATAAAAACTGCTTCTCCAACATGTTGCGAAAACCATGCAACCCCCCTCTATCCGACTAGTTCAGGCAATTCTATTCTATTCATACAGCCAAAATTACAAATATTTACTAATATTTTTTTCCCATATTTTTTTCTCTAATTGATGTAGGCTATCTTTTCTATTTCTATTTCAAATATGGTTGATAGCACAAAAAGCTTTGTCGTATCAGAGCACTCAAGTAAAATGCCCATGTAGCAGATTAGAAAAAACAGGAAAAATCTCCAAATAGTAATGTATGTTTGTATGGCGGGTCTGAGATGTTATAAATGTAAAGTTCTTGTCAAGTGACTAATGTGTTTAAAATAGTTGGTCATCGTGATTGAAGCTTAATCTCAGGTTTTTTTTTTATTGTTGAAATGTATAATCTAATATTCATTATATGCATAAGTTGATATCGTACACTCTGGGATCTCTTCCTTCATGGTGGCAGTAGATGTCGGTAGCGCAGTAATTCTTTTGCAGTTTAAGACCAGAGTAAGATGGATGTCTACCTTTGGGTATAACGAAGACCTAAACACAGTGGGAGATATACAGTCAGTGGCCATTTTATTAGGTACACTTGTACAGCTTAATTCAATTAGTTAATTAGAGTTAGTTCTGCCATAAAGTCTACTTGTATGTTTGTTGACTATAATGTTCAGTTTTTGTTCACACATGTTTTTTTATGTGTTCTTGTATAGTACCAGTGATATAGTGTAATGTTCTGTAATATTGTAAAATCTCTTCACATAGTAATAACATTAAGATGAGAAGAGGGGGCTGATATATGCTGAGATTTCAGCTTGTGCAGACTTAAACACGTGTTATTGATTAATATTATAAATTAATAACCAGTAGAGATGAAGGTGTTTACTTGTGAAAAAAAAAGGGGAAGGGGAGACACTGAGGCTGCATACAAGGCCAGATTTTTGTGCTACTCCACTGTACTGTATATTTATTGTGTCAGTCTTAGGCCTTGAACGTCAGAATCAGAATCAGCTTTACTGGCCCAATATGTTTATTTGCACGTACAAAGAATGTGACTGGTTTCTTGGTGTACTCACACACAGTACCAATAACAATGTTCAGGAAGATACTCATGGACATACAGCAAACACAAGGACAACAAATCTGAACAGAGATAAGTAAATGACTGATGCACAAGCCAGTGGTTGAAAAATAGATGCATGCATAGAGTTAGGTAAAAGATAATAAAAGGATAGTGTGTACAAGCAAGCAGGAGAAAAATAGATGCATTTAGCAACAACAAATGCACAACATACAATGTATCTGTACATACAGTATATACATGACTATTACTTTAAGTAAAAAAGAATAAAAGTGGTACAAGAAAAATACTGAGGGTTAATGTAAGTAAAAAGTTATTTACAGTAGGTCGATATACTGGTATTTTATATATATAAATATATATATATATGTATAGCAAAATACCAATAATACTTGTCATTGCACTATGTGAAAAAACAAGAAAAACAACAGGGCAAAATAAAAGAGACCTTGACTCCTCAGTCAGAGAACTGTGTGCAGGTTCCTGTGAATTTTGTGTGTGTTGTGGTCGGGGGGGGGGGCGCTGTGTCCTGGCATGTGACGAGGAGGAGGAGAGGGGGCAGTGGAGCAAAGCAAAGCAAAGCACAGCAAAGTAAAGCTAGCAGCAAGGATAGAGTCGGGGAGGGATTATCAGTTAACTATGCTTATCTGCATGTGATATGGTGGCCGACAAAAAGTGACCACACTGTCTTTCTGCTCTCTGGCGCTCAGCGATGTGTCAGCTCGGCCGCTACATGAAGGCCTGAATCGGTCTAAGTTTATGTTAGCAGTCTGGTGTTAGCTCCTGCCGCTAGCTCACTCCTGCTGCTGCTGCTGCTGCTGCTGGTGACTTCACTCAACTTGTCAACAGCCGATCCGATCGATCCTGGACGGGACTCGGGACTGTTTTCGCTGCTTACTCGTTGTAGCCCGTTGGCAGTTTTCTGTAACCTAAAAATCTTCTGAACCAGCAGCACTATCGGGAGAGGTAAGCTAACTTGGCGAGCCAGCTAACGTTTATTGAAGGCACACACGGGAATGTGGGTCAGCCACGCTAACAGCTAGTGGTAGTCAACATCCAAGGTTAGTAGCTAACTAGCTGAGTTAGCTAGCCGTACCGCACTCTTCGACGGCCGACTGACAGGCTAACGCCACTCAGTTACACGTCTTATATCGTTTCCTCTGGCAGTAAAAAAGTTTGACGGAAGCCATTTAACTTAATTTCTCAAATGCTTGTGTCCAGTTGTAGTGACTGGTAAAATTCACAGTAATGTTAGGAGAGATTTAGGAGAACCAGTGTGACAGGTTGTCTCCTGGATGACAAGTCTTAACAGTCCTAACTCCAGGTGGATTTTTTTGGTTTCTCTTTTTCCTGAAATGTTGAGAGGACACAGTTTAGACTTCTTACCACTTTGGGCCATCTTGAAACGACAGTGTTCATTCTGAAAACAGTAATAAATGTCTAATAATAAGTAGTCTCTGTGGGTGTTTGTCAGGGCACGGCTACATTCACGGGCGGATTAATCCACTAGGGGGCCCCGGGGCAAAAATGTAACCCCCACCCCCAAAGCCCTCTCCCCCACCGCCTCCACTGGCGATCAACACTGCCCAGTGTGTACATAGTGCATGCACACTGTCCCCTTAAAGCACCCACCAAGTACACTGTGCACCCTACCATGGAGCTGAGGCAAACAATAATACAGATGTCTGCAAGCTGCAAAAGAGGCAAAGTTTACTTTTTAAGATAGTGGAGAACAGGCTGAAATGTTAAAGATACACTAATGGCAGACCAATACAGTGGTGTGGATGGGAATCTTGTGTTGTAGTAGGAATGTGGCTTTGTTTTCTGTCCAGGCCTGTGTTGTTGTTTTAAAGTTTGGTTTTAGCCTCACAGACACATATTCTGATTAGAGATTGGGTGGGTGATACATATATATTATAAATTGTTTGATTTATTTACCCATGAAGTCTCTTAAGATGAGTTGAGAGAGACCTGTCATTAAGTAAATTGTCACACAATCGTTAATTCACAACAATCACGTGAACACAACAAAACCTGAGAGACATGACAGAGAAGAAATGACTATTTAAAACAATTACATTCTCCAGAAACTTTTTTGAATGTGATGCCTGAATGCCTGATATGAAATCAGTGTTTCCAGGTGAAGTTTATCTTGTAATCTTTTTTCAAATCAATGAACAGACCTGCTTTTTTGCCTATATTGGATTTTTATATGATTTTGTGTAATGAAGTATCTTGATTATACATTTGCTGTATTGAGCCAGTGACCTCTCTGTTGATATTGCAGTAAATGTACTACATTGTGATTATATATTGACATCAGAATATAAAATCACATTATACCATAATAGAGGATGTTATTCATATCCACCACCCAGATTAAAAAGATGTTTCAGGTTTGCCCTTGTTCAGGGCTCTTAATGGTGGGGGGCCCTTGCTTGTCTGTACAGCTTGCCTTATGGGTAATTCCAAGCATGGCTCTACTGCAAGTGTATATCATGTCATAAGCTTATTACCATCAAGGACATTCGCTGGTTCCTCAAACACAACCAGTAGTACTGGACAGACTTGGGAAAGGACACATAAATATACATAATGTCAAAGATTAGTAAATGTACTCATTTAAATTACAAGTGATAGACTAAACCTGACACTAAATAGCTGCACAAGATATGATTTTTTACCATTGTGCTTACATAAAAAACAGGGAAGCATTTTGGCTCTGCAACGTGTTATGACAAGCTTCATGCTCAGTTTGGCTGGAGACAGGTCACTGGAATCGGGTTGTTAACCACTCACATGCTGGTTTTAATAACAAGGTAGACAATGTGTGATTAAGAGGTGTTCATTGTTCTTAATATAATGCCCATGTTAAGTACACATTCTTAATTAAATATTGCTTGTTAAAAAAAAAAAAAAAAATCTGTTCTTCAATAGTGGAGCTATGATGGCAACGTGACAGGAGGGGCACCGCTGAGTCAGCTTCAACAGGAACCATGGAAGGGTTTCAGCAAACTGCTACAAAGAAGCACGACGGGGTGAACGGCTACTGTGAGCCCAAATCCCCCCAGGACACCGCTGATGTCAGGTGGACGTCACCGGAGGGAGAGTCCGGGGGTTCGGACAGCTGTGGGGGGACGAGTGTGTCAGAGCTGACAGACCTGCAAGAGTTGAAGGCTAGGGAAAGTGAAGATGAGGAGGACAGGGACGAGAAGGAGGTGGTGCCTGTCTCTAAAGGCCTGAAAGGGGACCAGAAGAAGAAGAGAGAGAAAGAGGGTCTGGATAAGGAGGAGAACAATCACAGTAAGCAAAACAGCAGTGCAGCGTCCAGCTACACAGGTAAGACGTTTTAATGACTTGAACTGGAACATGACATTTAGATGGCAGATCATTCTTGAGCCTTCATCTTCATGAATTATTTTTATGCAGACCTGTCCCATACCTCGTCGCCTTCGTTGTCAGAGCAGCTGCGTCTTGGCCGCGAAGACAGTGCAGGGTCTGGGATCAGCGTGGAGTGTAAGGTCTGCGGGGACAAGGCCTCGGGCTTCCACTATGGCGTGCATGCCTGTGAAGGTTGCAAGGTAACACGGTTTGTGTATTACATCAGAACGGCTTAGTAAGACTATAAAAGGTGATACCAGTAGTTTTGTACATTGCAATATGAGTTGCTGAACTGGTTGTGCTGTTTCTTACTCAGGGCTTTTTCCGGCGAACCGTGCGCATGAAACTGGAATATGAGCGCTGCGAGCGTTCCTGCAAGATTCAGAAGAAGAATCGTAACAAGTGCCAATACTGTCGCTTCCAGAAGTGCCTGTCTTTGGGAATGTCCCATGATGGTGAGAGAGAAAGAATAAAGAAAGAAAGAAAGAACAAGATGAAAGCTTTTTCTTTTTTCTTTTTTTTTCTTTTCTTTCTTTTTTTTTTTTTTTTTTTTTTTTTACAAATCTAAGAATTGAATGAAAAAGTGATGAACTGACACGGGTTGGGCTTAGAAGAGTTTTATCAAACCTGAAGTGAGTAACAAATCTGCTCATTTATTTCAAATCCTTTCTAATCTCCTTTGCATAATTTGGTGCTGGAAGGTGAAAGGTAACACAGATTTTCAGGCATAGCACATGTTGTTGCAAACTGTTAGTTGACGGTTAGTTCTTGAGTTTCAAGAATTTAATGAACATCAAGATTCACAAAAGCAAGCTACTCCTGGAACATCCACTCAAAATAAAACCAGCATGTGTCTGTATGTTTGCCTAGCGATCCGATATGGACGTATGCCTGAGGCGGAGAGGAAGAAGCTGGTGGCAGGCCTCCTTGCAGAGGAGCTGAACCTTGGCAAACCAGGAGGCTCTGACCTGAAGACCTTGGCCAAACAAGTGAACACAGCCTACCTGAAGAACCTCAGTATGACCAAGAAGAGGGCCCGCAGCATCCTGTCGGGCAAAACCAGCAGCACCTCGGTACATTCTCACTCTCTCACTCTAAAGTAATACATCATACATGATTGTTTTAGTCAGTCTAACTTAAAAGTCCCCGTTAATATATACTCCATTCTAACACTGTGATAATTCTGTGTACCTCACCCTTCAGAATGCAACAACTCTGGTTCTAAGTCTTCGCAGTTACAGATATTTGTTCAAGAGAACTGTATTGTTTTGTCCCCCTTTTAGCCATTTGTGATCTACGATGTAGACACACTCTGGAAAGCAGAAAGTGGTTTGGTGTGGAGCCAGTTACTTCCAGGTGCGCCCCTGACCAAGGAGATCGGGGTCCATGTGTTCTACCGCTGCCAGTGCACTACGGTGGAGACCGTGCGAGAGCTCACCGAGTTTGCCAAGTGCATTCCAGGGTTTGTAGACCTCTTCCTTAATGACCAGGTGAGTCACCGTCTCCTCAGTGTGCTGTACAGTAACTTCATTTGTATGTGGCTGTTTAGGAAGATGCTAATGTACAATTGTCCTTGTGCTTTCTGCAGGTTACTTTGCTGAAATATGGTGTGCACGAGGCTATTTTTGCCATGCTGCCATCTCTCATGAACAAAGATGGACTCTTGGTGGCCAATGGGAAAGGCTTTGTTACTAGGGAGTTCCTGCGCAGTTTAAGAAAGCCCTTCAGTGAGATCATGGAGCCCAAGTTTGAGTTTGCTGTCAAGTTTAATGCTCTGGAGCTGGATGACAGCGACCTGGCCCTGTTTGTTGCTGCCATAATTCTCTGTGGAGGTGAGAACAGGGTTTTCTTGTTTAGTATGATGATGCGTGTTATGTTCAGGATATCTCCAGGTCTTGAAAAGTTTTTCAGAATTTAGTTCCCTCAAAAAAAGGCCTTAATCGATATTGAAAAGTCTTATATTTTATTTACAATAACCTCTTGCCTGTCATAGGCGGTAATGTTAGTTTTAAAAATGTTTTTGTATCTGATTACAGCCTGTCAGAACACGTTGCACTCGTATAAATTAAGTGGGATGATTATGACATAGGAAGCTATTCAGTCATTTTTTGCGGGATTCTAATCAGACCCATCAGGCCTGTGGCAACAACTGTCACGGCTGCTGGCTGTAACAAAAGTAGTAGCAGTGCTACTGCGAGGAAGCTCTTTGTCTTGTATTGGGCAAAAACATGAACTCAAATGAATTCATCTTCTTTCTTTTTTTTGGTTTAACACTCTATGCATTTTGTGCTGCTTATGACGCTTCCAGGTGCATTAATTCAATTAATTATATAATTAACAATTATTCTTCTATACTGCTAGTAAGTAGTGAAAAAAGTGGTTTGTCACTTATTGTCCTCACTTATCACCATATCGTCCCTTCTGGTTTTCCACCATTCTTTAATACGTTGGTCAGTATGATCATGAAGCGAGTATTAAATTTCTCCCTATGTGGTATTAAAAATGTCTTTAAAAATCTTAAATTCAACTTGTCTGTTTGCTTATTTAAATTGTGACTCATCATGAGCTGTCCTTTGCTCCCATCTTGCTCTCCCAGATCGTCCCGGGCTAATGAACGTGAAGCAGGTGGAGCAGAGTCAGGACAACATCCTCCAGGCCCTGGACCTCCACCTCCAAGCAAACCACTCTGACTCTGTCTACCTCTTCCCAAAGCTGCTGCAGAAGATGGCCGACCTCCGTCAGCTGGTTACTGAGAACGCTCAGCTTGTCCAAAAGATTAAAAAGACTGAGTCTGAGACCTCGCTCCACCCTCTACTACAGGAGATCTACAAAGACATGTATTAGTGTTCTTCAGCACAGACTGCTCTTAGCAATACTGTTACAGACTTAATTTACGTTTATTATAATACACTGCATTCAGTACAAGCACTGTTCCACGTTTGGGCATGGATTTTAACATGTGCAGATGAGGCAGAGTCAAGTGGTAGGGCTAACACAATCAGCAAAGTCTTCACAATGTCAGCATTACCTTCAGCACAGTAATTGTGTGTGTGTGTGCGCGCGCGTGTGTGTGTGTGTGTGTGTGTGTGTGTGTGTGTGTGTGTGTGTGTGTGTGTGAGAGAGAGAGAGAGAGAGAGAGATGAGCATCTGGAATCATTTGCTGCAAGTCCTAGTTTCCCACAACGGTCACTTAACAGAGAGAATGATATGTTTTCTCACCAAGGCTGCTCCTATTTCATCCTAATAGCAAAGCTGACCCCAGAGCAGCATCTAGAGAGAGCTTCTCCTCACTCACCTCGCCTGTGTCTTGCTGTAAAGGGAAAGCATTTCATGTTCTCACACCAATGGCATAGTTGAGTTGAGCTGTCAGTTTGTACTTTGCAAGAGTTTCTTATGATGCCAATGTCTTTGGTAGAGTGATTGTTCTCGGACTTTGGGTGAAGCTGAAGATGCACAAATTGGGTTTTGTTTACATCTTTATAATCATCATCATCATCATCATCATAATCATCATCAATGACCGCTTTCTTTGCCATTTGGTTTATAGAACACAAACTGGGCTGGCTCCAGCAGTGTAGAGCTCTCTCAATGCAGCTGTCTGTGCAATACCATTTCCATTTTGCAATAAATGTGGAGATCCAAGTTATTTAGGTCCTGTCTTAAAGCCATCTACCCAAGTGGTAACTAATGGACTATGCTGCATAGATTAAGTTTCTGAAGCTGACACTATTAACGCATGACCCATTGAAGTACAAGGGACAGCATGTTTTTTCTTTTTTTTTAATCTGCAAATTATTATGAACTTGCCATTTTAAGGTTTTTCTTAGTTTTTTCTTTGTAATTATGTTACTAATTATTTGTAATTGTTGATCATACTTGTAAGGGCAAAACATGAATTACTATCTTGTTTTATGTATTACGTATATGTTTTCTTTCATATTACATGCCTGCCTATTTAGTTTAGATTGTACCAAATATATCATTGAGCATACCAACAAATTTTTCCTTAATGAGGAACTTGGATTGAACGCCTTAGAAGGATCTACCTTAAACCAGCATACTGTACCATGATATCATATTGGCAAAATTGATTGAAAATTGATGATTAGAAAGCAATCAACATCCAGCATCTGGTATGATAAATTGTTTCTGTATTCACCCTAGATATAACCACAGCCCTAGATTACTACGCTGTCTGTGTGCAGTCTGATTTGTCTTGTTAGGAGAGGCACAAAGTGTAACAGCCTTACAACACTGTAGCCACGGTTCACAAGTTTATTTTGTTTTGTTTTGTTTTTTTTTCCATATTCTGTAGGACTTCTTTTTTCACTGTACTTATTCCGAATGGACTTCAGTATGTCAGCAGTGGTGCTCACTGACTCCACCCTCAGACGTCTCCTCTTGTGCTCTTATTCTGTCTTGATCCCTATCTACCTCTAATGTATGATCTGTGACATTATTCCACTGTCTCATCTAATCTCTGACAATTTTTTATGACTATTTTTTTTGGCCTTAATCCTGCTTTTGATACGTATTGCAAAATTTGATTTTATTGGCTGATGTGGAGGGATAAAACGAGAAAGTACACCAAAAAAAAGTTGATGTAAGCTACCTCTATGCCTTTGTAAGTGATGGATTGACACATTTGTTCACAAAAACACATGAAAACTTGACATTTCGTTCTTATAGTCACATGTAACCTATCTGCAGGTCTAGTTTAGTTACATCTCACTTTAATAGAAACAGTGATTTTCTCCTATTTTGTTAATGAGGTAGACAATATGTTTAGGTTACCAACTCCCTCCCCACATGTTAAAGTACCCTTTGGTGTGCTCACTTATTAAACTTGGGGGAGAGTTCAGACTCATTGATGGATATAAGGGAATTTAGGAACCGTTACGTACAAACGTCAACGTCACGTTTCTATTGGTTCGTTGCTAAGTTAATTGGTAAAAGCAACCGGCTGTTAACTATTTAGACGGTGGGATGGCGGGTGCTTGGCGGAATGCTCAAAACACATGGAGGATGGACTCGGGCCGTAGTGGAAGTGTCTGTAGGTAAGTGGTAAGCGGCAGTTTGTCGTATTTAAAGCCGCCAAGGTGGACAAAAAGTAGAAGAACAACAGATAAGATAACGTCGCTAACAGTTGTGTTTGTTCAGCTCGCACTACTTTGAATTGTAGCTGTGCTGCATTCGAATGCGGTTGTTCAGATTTCAGGCAGGCGAAATAACACCAGGAAAAGTCGATCTTTAAGTGGCTGTTAAACCTTTAAGAGAAGCGTGGAGAGCCGTGTGAATGAACGGGTGGGTGTGTATCCAGCAAGGAGTGGTGAAATGTTGGCGAAAAGTCAGATTTTGGTGGTGACACGCCCTCTGACCTGTGTTGAGTTAGTTATCGCGTTCAAAGTGGAGCATAGACATAGCTAACTCGTTTTGGCAGCAGTTGGAAGCCTTGATTTCCGACTGCACCTAAACACGCGCAGTTGAGGAGCTCATGTCTGTATGGTATTTTTTTTATTTAGCGCTTATTCTTCAGGATAAAACAACCACTGCATTAGAAAATAGTTACTGCAAGATATTGTTGCCATCCATTCGTATATATATATATTATGTCCATTTCCATTGTTGTTTTTCAAACGGCCGGGTTAACAGTTCGTTTAACCTCCCCTGTCGTTTACAGGAGCATTTTTTAAATGTAATTGTTCTTTGCTCTAATTACAGTTATGCTCGTAAGTTTACATACCCTGGCAGAATTTAAGATGTGTACCCCCCAACAAAAACAAAACATCAGAGATCCACCTCCATGCTTCACAGTAGGGATGGTGTACTTTTCGTCATAGGCCTGGTTGACTCCTCCAAACATAGCGTTCATGGTTGTGACCGTAAAGTTAAGTTTTTTGGTCTCATCACTCCTAATGACTTTGTTCCAGAAGTTTTGCGGCTTGTCTAGATGCTGTTTGGCATATTGTAAGCAGGCTGTTTTGTGGCTTTTTATTAGTAACGGTTTTCTTCTGGCAACTCGACGGTGCGGCCCATTTGCTTCAAGTACCTCCCTGTTGTGCATCTTGAAACAGCCACGCCGGTGTTTTGCAGAGAAGCATGTATGTCAGCTGAAGTTGTGGGATTTTTCCTTTGCATCCTGAACAACGTGACAGTTGTGTCTGAAATCTTTGTTAGTTTACCTGACCGTGGCTTGGTATCAAAAGAACCCCCTTATTTTCCACTTCTTTATCAGAGTTTGAACACTACTGATTGACATGCTCAAGTCTTTGGATATCTCTCTAAATGCCTTTTCAGATTTTTATAAAGCTCAACTACCTTTTCTCACAGGTTCTCTGACAGTTCTTTTGCTTTCCCCATGGCTCAGTATCCAGCAAAGTCAGTGCAGCCCTGGATGAAATGTGCAGGGGTCTCTCAAAAGCTAAGAAACTCATTGACTGTTTCTACACGGACACTAATTACAAGCAAACAGGTCACAGGTGTGGAAACTTACCCTTGATAGCCATTTAAACCTGTGTTTGTCAACTTGTATATTATCAGGCCAAACATTCAAGGGTATGTAAACTTTTGATCAGGGTCATTTGGGTGGTTTCAGTTATCATTATGATTTAGAAAGGGCAAACACAATTTATGTGCTAATAAATGATGTCATCTATCCCTAAATAAAAAGATAAGAGTTTTCTGCATGATCAGTTATGTTTCCCAAAAAGTGGCCAATATTTCACAATTTCTGCCAGGGTATATAAACTTATGAGCACAACTGTAATTGTTCTGTAGATGCCTCTGAAGGTTTGCCTTGACTTGATATGACTTCAAACGATGTCTCAAGTTTTGACCTTTGTTGAAATCCAGGCATTATTATGATGATGATGATGATGATGATGGTGGTGGTGAACATGAACTAGTGTTAGGCTGGACTTGCATAAAATGTACCCTATCTTATGTATATGAAGGAGGACTTCAAATGCTGTGTTTTGCAAGCTACAAGACGGGGCATTTATTTTGTTTCATTAACTGATGATTTAATTTTAAATCTAAAAAATTGACAGATTAGTCTGTAATTAAAATGATGTTTCCTTAGTACTTTTACTTTTAAAAAAGGGCTAGTTACCATTCAGAGATCTGAAAGACTTGCATTTTGAAGACTTGTTACTTGATTCAGAGTTGCCCTAAGGGACATGAACCAGTTCTACTTCTAGCATCATATTGGTTGAAATTTACTGTTCCCTTTTCATTACAGGCATTTCATAAATGGCTCTTGCAGATTTGGTCCGAGGTGTAATTATCGACACGAATGGCCAGTTATACCGTCATCCCAAATATGTCGGTACTTTCAGAAAGGTGGATGCTGGTATGGTGAACGCTGCAGGTAAGCGTGTGTGTGTGTGTGTGTGTGTATTAGGATGATATGCAAACCCATTTATTTGGCTCATGCTTTATTTTCCACTACTAGGTATCTCCATGTCCTTCAGCCTGAAGCTGCTGCAGCTCTTACAGGTAGAAGAGGTTCGGTGCCTAACGTCTCCTCCTCCAGGGTGGCTCGCGCTCCACCTGACAGAAGAGGGTCAGAGCCTGCTCTTCTGCAGGCTGAGGTGATGTCCAGGCAGGAATGCAGCAGATCAGAGACGGTGGTTGATCTATCGGATGCTCAACACAACACTGGGCGCCTGGTTTCAGATGTTACTGAAGAACGATCAGATGGTACTTGGAAAATTTTCATGGGTGAAACTGGTTTTGGTCAGAATTTCTCCATACTTAACTTTTTAACTGCATTTTTTTATTTTTTATTTTTTTTCTTTGCAGATACTGACTCTCCTCTGACTGCTTCTCAAAGCTCAGTCATTGCTCAAGCAGGTGCATGTGGTCGAAGAAACGAACAGGTTAGACTCTAATTCGCTGTGTTAAGTGTGATCATTCTACAGGGCTTGATGGTGAATTCCACTAGATGAAACCCTGGAGGCTTTTGCTGATTGCAAGGCTTTTGTGTTCAGCAGACGTCGTCAGCTGAGACAACAGAGGATGGGGCTGCGGCCTCTAGTGCCCAGGGGAATGTAGAGGAAATGGAGGCCCTCCTCCAGAGTAAAAATGTGAGCTGTGGGATCTGCATGGATAAGGTGTATGAAAAGACGGATCCAAGAAACCATGTTTTTGGTATCTTGCCAAACTGCAATCACTCCTTCTGTTTACAATGCATCATGACCTGGAGGAAAACAAAAGACCTCGGGCTGGACGTGGTAAAGTAGGTTTCACCAGATCTGACTATTTAACTGCAGCTGACGACATAACATAAAAGATCTGGCATGATGTCGCTGTTTGATTATTCCTCAGGACCTGCCCACAGTGCAGAGTGAGGTCTCCCTTTTATGTGCCGAACAAATTCTGGGTTGAAGGACAAGCAAAGGAAAGTGTAATTGCTGCCTTCAAAGAGAAATGCAGGTATGGCAAGAGATTCCGTTTTGATAGCAGCACTAATCACTACAGCAGGAGCCGGTTGCATCAGCAGTTTATAAGTTCAACCTCAGCCTAGTTCTAATGTAAGTGGAGCATAATTGGATATTTTCCCAGTCATTTTAAACTGTATTACCATTGCAGACTCTGACACAAGCATATTTCTCCATGTATGCAGACCTAAATGGGGCAGGAAGTGATGCCTACACTTTATAAAGTATATCTGTTCAGCCTCAAATTATCATTTTTGGAAGTTATGCTAGCCTGTGAGACTGCAGTGACTTCCTGTTTACAAAGTTCATTGTTCTTAATTGGGCAATGTTTCAACATGTCCTGTCAACATAGTCTTTACTAGCTAATATGATTCTCAAGTTTTAATGGTGCAATCTGATTTTAGTAAATCACTCGTTTGAAGTCGCCAAGAATTTTCCAGATTTTATGCTCAAACTCAGTGATGGATTTATGAAGAGCTGCCAATGCCCACTCCAGGGTTTCAGGTCTAACATGACTGTTCTTAAACCTAATGTGCAGATGAAAGGATTTTTCATTCTGCCTGAGCAGTTTTTTGTTTTTTTAAATTCCAGTGTTGAAGTGATTCTTTTGTTTGACATACTGTTGTTAATCAAGTTGACTGACACTTAGCTGCAATTGAAAAGCATAACAATGGGCCACATCCAGACTAATCACTGCTACCAATATAAGTCAAAAATAAAAATGATCTAAAAGTTGATGTGACCATAAATATCTGGCTTTAACATTTACTGTATAGAGCAGGTCAGAGGTTTGCAAATGGAGAGCTTGATCCGCAATTTGAAAAATGTAAAACTTGTATTAAACAAATGGGATGACAGTATTTTACTGTGACGATAACTTGGCCAATGAAGACAAATTCTAATAAGCCTGCTACATATGATCAATCCTACCTTTTTTTAAGTGTCCAGATTAACCCAGTGATCTGAATGTACCTGAGCTGTAGCTCACCTGCTGCTACTGCAACTATAGAAGTGTTGTAGGTTAAAGTAGTGCAGTGTAACTTTACTGTAAATAATACTAATAAGATGTAACACAATTGACTGACTGGATTTTATGTCATTATAAAGAGTAGAGATGTGGTTACTTTTTTCTCTCTCTTCTCTCCATGTAGTTTTGCCTTTTTAGTGTTAAAGATACATTCATAACTGCTTTGAATCCAAAGCCAATGTTTTGTGATTTGTTGACAATGTGTCTGAAGAGTCCTTCCTGTTCTGTCTCATCTCTTATGGTTACAGTAAGAAAAGCTGCAGTTACTACGCACGATACAGATGTTGTCCCTTCAAAACGGAGTGCCTTTATCGCCATGATAAACCCACACGTAGCAGATCATTCCCGGTAAATATGCTTTAACCCTGAAGTGTGCTTTTAAGTTCTCATGACTCCAGCTGTGCACGAGACCCTGTTGGTGTGTTTACTTCTCTCATACATTTTGTTTCCTGCTCCCAGTATCCTACAGAAGATGAAGACGACTACGATGGTGTAGATCTGCTTAATTTTTTCATAGCCATGACCTTTCTTGGCGACGAAGACGACGATGATGACTATGACTTTCGTTTTTACCTAACTGAGGAGTATGGTTTCTGAGCTTTTTCATTCTTTTTGTCAGTGCCTGAAGCCACTGAATGGGGCGTCAACTATATATAATCAGTTGCCCCATTGAGCCCTCTGTCCTCCTTGAAGCTTTTGAGTAGCCATGATCAGGATCAAGGTTGTCAACCATGCACCACGGAGTGCCAAGTGTGTTGATGTTTTTAATTAGTCAGACGACAGCAGGTGATTTAGAACTTACCTAGAAATTGCTTTCTACAGTCTGGTTGGAAATGAAATGTGTACACTAGCTCTCCACGGCACTCGGTTTGTTGCCCTGGATTTAGATAAAAGCACCCCAGATAGAAATCCAGTATTTGTCCTACCTCTAACGATTTTGTGTGTAATTTGTGGTCTTCTAGTTAAAGGTTTTCCTTTACCTTCCTGTGGCCATAGTTCTTCAAACTTGTTGCAGATTGTTAATTTCTCCTTTACCTCTCTACTGACTTGATGAGTGATAATTTCTGACTCCTCCCCTAGCAGTTTGCACCAGTTTGATATTTTAAAGTGTGGTGTGGATGGTAGTTTTAATTGTCTAAAGATGAAAAGTGTACTGTACCCCTTCGTCCTTGTGCCCATTACCGATAATGCCTGCCTCAAGAGTGACATCCGTTTTCCTGGTTTTGGCAAGAGCAGAAAATGTTGAGATTTTATTTCTTTTAAACAAGTTGTACTTGTACACAGAGAATAAAACATTGCTTTGCACATTGTCTCACTGAAAAAGTGTGCTGTGCTTTTTATTGACACTTTTGACAATCAAAAATTTGTAAAATTTAAATCTGTAATTTGAGAGGCCAGAATCTGTTGCTTCTGACTTGATCACGAGATGTGGATGAATTACATTCATGAAGAAGAAATCTTATTAAGAAACGATGCAACTAATAAATTAGACGATATGAAGAGTTGGCTGGAAGAATGGAACAGGGAAACTAAAGTTAGACATTTCAACAATATCCAAAGGAAAGTTGGTGAAACTAGCTGAACTGAAAAGACATCTCAAGAATAAGATTTAGACATCCTATTAGTACACGTGCATGTTTAGCAAAGGATTGGTAACATGCAGCTGGTACATGTGAGTATTGCAATTTACAGGAAATTGTAGAACGTGATTTATTTATTGTCCTCAGTATCGGCAAGAAAGAGGTTCTCAAACACAAAGTGGAAAAAGACCACACCAAGCCTGAACTAAAAGTACTGTTGCGCTTGCATTCAGGGCTTGTGGGATGTAAAGCGATACACATTTTTGGAAAAGAATATAATAAAGCTTATTAGACTCATTCAGATCCGCACTCCGTCCCGGCTGGTGGCGGTAATGAGCCTAAAAGCTGTTTGCCAAATGCCAACCGCAATAAAACGTAAGAGGAAGAAATATCAACAAACTGGCGGCAGCAGCAGCAGGAAGACTTTACCTGGGAGTCGGACCGCCGGGATGTTTCTGAGCCGGTTTGACGGCCAGTCGAAGCTGCTGGTCCGGTCGCTGATGTCTGGAGCCTCCGGCGCCCGCAGAGCGCTGGACGTCTTCCACAGGCAGCAGCGGGCTGACCCCGACATGTCCCTGGGTCACTTCATAGAAACACTGTGCCAGGACGAAGTAACATGTCCAGAGACCGAAGCCCAGCCACTAAGTGTGTGAGTAAAGGTACACAGCAGTGGGTGACTGAAGAGAGGACAACGGTCCAATTCAGCATAGCAACATAAACGGTGTGAGATTTTACTTGCTATAGAAACGGTAGATGAGCTGTGTAGGAACCGCACATTGGTGAGGTACTTGCACATTTAGTTGATTGTCTTTTCAGGCCACTTTAAACTTCTACTGCACTGCACACATTTGACAACTTACTAGTTATTTTAAAAGTCAAATATAAAACATATGAAGCGCTTGTAGCATATGATGCTTTGTTATAGAATATATTATCCCACCGTATACACAATTAGAGCTGAAGAAAATAAGTTGATATTGATATTTTGGTAATCCTTTAATTTCTCATTTAAAAATGCCAAACTCAGCTCATATGTGAGGATTTGCTGCTTTGGAGTGTGAGGTTGTCACTTTAGGCTCTGGAGTAATTTTGATGGGCATTTCTCAAAGTTTCTGACGTTTTACAAGCCAAAAAAATCAATTGATTTATCAAGAAAAAAAGTTAAACTCTCATTGGTTAGGTAGTCAGGAAGGTCTTTTTTTTAATTTTTTTTTTAATCACATATCAGTCTTATTTAGGCCTCTTTTACTAGTATGAACGCAGTATTACTAATGCAGACAAGGCTATTAAAGCATAAAAAAATTAAAAAGTCAACTAAAACTGTCGTTATTATTCCTTGTAATAAAAAGTGAGTCAGATTGAGTGAGACAGCAGGTTTAAAACTGCTGTTTTGATTTTTAATACTGGGATTATCCTCCTACATTTTCCAACTACACCCCACTGATTCTTTTTAATACCATTACAGCTGTCGCTCTGAAATTACAATCCTCGACTACGCACCAGAAAAGTGCTGAATCAAGTCTAGTTTAAAAAACTAAAAAAGGCCATTACAACTTTGCAGAGCTGAACATCATGTCTTCAAACGTCCAAGTCCAAAAACCACAAAATGTCTTTACAGGTTTTTGCTCTCACTACTTTCGCTTGAAAAATGACTGAAATGATTAATCGATTATTAAAGTAGTTTCTGATTCTTTTTCTGTCAATCAATTGATCAACTAATTGTTTGAGCTCGAGCAAAGACAAACTGTTGACATCCTATACTATATTATGTCACATACCTGTGCCTGTGCCTCACACCCATTTTTTTTCCTCACTTATTCTAGTAAACCCATGGTGTGCCTGTTTCCTGCATTATTCAAACAAAATCTGCTGTCCTTCATCTATCTGGTCCACTCGGTGCTTCCTCAGACCTCTGTCCTCCATCTGCTCAAATGCCTCGGCCAGGACCCTCATCCAAACCCCTGGATCACCGCTTTGGGTAGACAGCTGAAGAGAAGCCTGGGGGTCCACAGTGAGGAGCCTCTGTGCACTCCACCGTGCAGCCAGAGACTCAAGGAGCTGTCACAGCGTCTAGTTGGTTTCGGTGCGGCCGGAGGATGGGCCAAGTGTCTCAGCGGTCAGCCATCGGGATCTGAATCTCAGAGGTCTTCTGGTTTATCAGAGCAGGGGACACAAAGGAAAAGGAAAGGAAGTTTTGTGACTCTGGACTCTGAAGGCGATAAAGAAACGGAACAGCAGAGCAAACGGATAAAGATGGATATCTGCGGGAGCGAGTGTGTAGATGCAGAAGAACAGAGCGCCAATGAGGAGACAACAGGAAGGTTAGAAAGAGATGCTCCAGCAGAAACTCCTGCTGAAGACCTGCAGCCGGCTGCAGACAGTCCGCGGGATTCCCTGCCTGAACATATAAAGGTAGAGACATTGTGAGGAAGCGCAGACTCTTATCACACAAGTTAGAGTTGAAATAACATAATTGGTCTACTGTGTTTGTAATTTTTCAGGTTTCTGTTCTTCAAATAAAGGAATTACTGGAAAGTCAGACAGAGGTAAAAAAAATTCTATCACCTAGCCAGCACACTTTAACAGCACAGACTCTAAGTGATGTTTGGTATTAGCATAATAATTATTTCTATTGTGTTTGCAGTGGGACCAGAGCTCCATGGATGTGTTCAAAGTTCTGAACAACTGTGACCCCGCTCAGGTGTGTCCTCAAGAATGTATTTTATAGTGAACTTCAAATGTTTTACCCCGACATTTAGACTTTTGTGTGTTTCTTGCGTTATATTTATATGTGTTTGTGATAATTTATTCACCCCAGTCATGTACAGTATATGGACACCAAAAGTTTCAAGGTAGTGCAACACAACACGAGTATAAACAAATACAAGCTCAGAAATGATAGTCAACATCTCAACCAAAGTTTCACAAAGGTTGTAAGTATTTACATTGTACTCCAGTTTGAGAAATGAATTTGAGAAACCAGGAGGAAAATAGTGAAGTACCAGCCTCAATGTGCTTTATAGCTCCACTTTACCACATCGTCATATTATACAGTTGCTCACTGATGGTCTGTGATGAGACAAATCCAACTCCTCTGCCTCTCCTGTTTAGGTGGAGGTGTTATGTAACATGCTGAGTTTATCTGCTTTACCGGAGCAGACTCTGCCTAAACTGTGCAGCAGTGTTTTGGCTCTCTCTCCCGACCTCAGCTACAGCACGGCAGCAACACTCATCAAGAGCCTCCTGCTGGAAAAGGTACAACACTGGATATGCGAAGGATGCGAAATGTGCTGCTGTGTGTGATACTGATGGGATGTCCTGGTTCTACATGTGTGCAGGTCCTGTCCCTGTCAGAACCGGCCTCAAGGTGCCTGGTTACTGCAGTGACATCACTGTGTGGCCATTACCCCAGACCAATGTGTCACGCTCTCATCGGACCAGTTCTAATGGAGAAGAACGTAGGTGAGGAAAAGGCTGAGCTACGACTGAGTTAATTAATCATTTATTAGCACAGTTTGTTGCAGGGGGATTAGAGTCAATGAGTGACAGAGCAGAAGTCCTGGAGCTGGCGTGGATTCAGTGTCCTGGTCCAAGTGCACATAAACAACACAGATGCTTTGATGTTACAGAGGGCTGAGCCAGGACCTTTTACACAGTCCTTGGCCCTAACATCAATTGATCTTCTATTTTGAACTTTGTTTGGTTTTCAGGGAATCCACAGGCTGAGCTGCTGAACAGGCTGATAGAGAGCTGCCTGGATTCCCACTACAGACTACTGCTGCTGCAGTAAGATAAGATGTTTGGATGTCAAGATGTCATGGACTCAGATGGTTATGGGTTGTTTGTTGATGCAGTTTATTTTTCTTCCAGAATGACTTTCAAAATTGCGTGGACTGAGGCGGCGCTCTCCATTATCCACAGCCTGCTAGACTCCAAGGTCAGCTGAATGTTTATTCATGGGAAAAGACCACCCACTCACAATCATAGACTGTATATAAAAAGGTTATAATAGTTGTTGTAATTGAGTTGCCGGTTTATTGTTTTTTCAGCCTGACTTGAATGAAGAAGTGTTTGCACAGTTCACGGAACAGCTCATCAGCCAGGGTCCTCAGTTCATTAAGTCTGTGAAGTTCGCAAAAATGATGTTAACAGTCCTCACCAAATATAGCAGCCATGTGAGTTTGTACATTTATATCATGCATATTGGCTGAACAGTGGATGAAAAAGTATTTGTAATCTTTCTGTGTATGTATTAATATGTATTCATCTCTTTTTTTCTCTAGGTGACTGCTGCACACAAACACTCCCTGTCCGCTTGCCTGATGTTAAATGAGACCTTCCTGAAAAAGTCTCTTCAAGCTGCTTTGAAAAGAATCACACACACATGAAGTGCGAACACATCACCAGCTTTCACAAAGTGGATGCCTTATAGGAGGAGTAATGGTTGTTGACAATACATTAACAAATACTTATATCTGCTTAATCCTACATTATGATGGATTATTAGTGATTTATATATAGATAGGGGGAGTAGAGTAAAGCGTTACCCATGAGGTTTCTTCTGACCTCATGCGTGTTAATAAACCTGTTTAAATAAGTTCTTGTCTACTTCTTGATGATAATCTAAATTGAAAGTGAAGCTCCTCAACCCACCTGTTTGACACTGACTGATTTCCCCTCTTACTATGAAAATCCCCCCCTGACTCGGATCTAACAGTTTTATTTAAACTATTCCAAAAACTAATCTTTGCATTCTTGACTTTTGTTTACCTGAAATTTGTTGCAGCACATGAAACTCATTGTGTTGTCATATTCATCAAGTGTTGGTCTGGATAAGTATCAACAGAATGAATTGTATATTAACCCAAATATTTTTATTTATTTATTTATTTGTTTAGTTGGTTAGTTAGGTCTGTCACCAGTGTTTCTTCATTTGAAAGGAGTCATAGTTTACCCAGAATTAATTAACCATACTTAAGGGATCTTTTGAACTTTGTTTTATTGGGAACTCTAATATTTGGCCTGCAACTCCGCTTTGACATTTTTTGTTTCCAACATACAAATATTTTCCAACATAGACTGTTATAAAATCAATTCAGACAGCAAAATGTTTATTATTAAAAAATAATAATAATTACAAGTAGCCTATTGGACGTGGCTTGGGTGCTCTTCAGTCATGAGCAAGAATTGTTGTCCCTACCTTTTCCGTTTTGTGAAACATGTTTTCTAAACTGTTGTGGTGGTTTCTAAAGTTTTGTGTTTTCTATTTTGTTGTGTCTTTGAAATTCGTTTTTCTAATATATTGTTTTCTATAAATGTGTGTGTTGTTTTTTCTGTTTTGGTTTCTGTGTCCCATGAAGGAGCCTTTGCATTTAGACATTTAGACCATGGTATTGAACTGCAACTCTCCTTTGACATTCTTATTGTTTTCACTGAAGACAGTACATATAAAATATTATTCAGGGAGCAGACAAGAGTAAATTAAAGAAGAATTAAAAAAATGAAATAACTCACACGGTTAAATAATATAAAAGTAATTATTTTTATATTTCTATTTAAAAAGAACAAAAAAACTACGTAATTTACGTTTTGGCGACGTCACCACGGTCGCCTTTATTTTGCGTCACTTCCCTCAGCACTTCCTTTTCAGCGTAGCGACGAGGGAGGGACAAGCTGCGAAAATGAGGTTAGAGCGAATTTAGTCGATAAATTAAAAAAAATAAGCTTGTAAATAACATTTACACCAGCTATGTTTGCCGTCAAACACTGTAGTGTAATTACGTTGTACGGCAGTTGTGTTACTCTGTCCAGTTTTTCTGGAATAGATGGAGCTAAATGTAACGTATGTGACCGGCTCTTCCGCCGATGAAGGAAACC
Organism: Seriola lalandi dorsalis; assembly: GCF_002814215.2. Lineage (NCBI taxonomy): Eukaryota > Metazoa > Chordata > Actinopteri > Carangiformes > Carangidae > Seriola > Seriola lalandi. Next base: position 4,709,062 of record NW_019525414.1, on the reverse strand, counting down.
ACGTTAAGTTTTAGGTTCAATCCACCGTCATCCAAAGATAAAAAACACATTTAAGTTTACAATCAAACATCAGATGTTTAAATTAACTATATTAGATCATACTAATTCAAATCTTTCTGCGCTTTGTTCCTGTTTTGTGACCTTTTTGTCGCTACTGTTTAGCACCGCCAACGAACTGGATGGTAATGAGACATTTCTAACATTTCAGCTGGGCCTAAGTGTTTCTGTGTTTTTCTGTTAACAGTAAGGTTTCCAGGGACACGTTGTATGAAGCGGTGAAGGAGGTCCTGCAGGGCTCCCTGGCTAAGCCAAGGAAGTAAGTTGACATTTGTTTCTAATACCATTTTCTGTCCTGCTCAAGGCAGGAAGTCACTTGATTTTATATATTGTGTTGATTACATCTGTGGAGTATTGACATAAATATGAGATAAATATCAATAAGTCTGTGCAATTGGTAAATATACCTGTAGATTCTGTTTAATGTTTCATACCTCAACTGACATGATGGTGAATCCTATGTTAAATTATATTTTACATGTGGTCCTAAATTATAATGTGAACACTGCAGTGTAACAGCTGAATCTTGTCTGTCTGTAGGTTCGTGGAGTCGGTGGAGCTGCAGATCAGCTTGAAAAACTATGATCCCCAGAAGGACAAGCGTTTCTCCGGCACTGTCAGGTTCGACCTTTTACTGTCTCACCCACCCTTTTCCCTGTGTGCTTCCAGCCCTGTCTGAGTATTAAAACAGCCTTTTATATGGCCTTTAGAGGCTTGATAAACTTTAAAAACATTCCAGACAGGCCAGGGGCAGACATGGAGAAGTACTCTGGGTAGTCTGACTGAGCCGACTCAGCCTCGGCTGGTGAAGGCGAAGCAGGCGGACCCCTACCCTGGGTCTTAAAACATGAGGGGAGGCTTTGAGTGGCAGAGCTGGTAAGTTCATGTCCTCAAGCCGACCAGTTAACATTATGTTACCCAAGAGGTCAGCTGGACACCGGCCAGTGGTGGTATGGGTAAGAATTTTTCTACTACAAAGTAAAATCAGGGAGGTGTACATTTATTTTAAGTTTCCAGATGTAAAACCAAATGTTATTTCACATTAAGGAGCTCAAGTTGAATGCATGTAATTGCAATGTAATAACTAATCTATAAAATGAGTTTTGGCTAAGAATTAATTTTATTGATCTGTATTTGCAGGTCATGCACTCAACACTGAAGTATAGTAGAATGAAGTGACTAATCTCAAAAGGACATTTCAGTGTACAGTGTATTTCAGTACAGCAGCCACTTTACAGAAATCATAAGTTGTAATGAGTCAGAACAATGAGTTGAATGAGAGAACGAATTATATACAATAACTAAAAAAGAAATGGAGACAAAGCATATCTAGATTGTCTGTGCTGAATATACAATGTACTATAATGTTCTATAATAGTTTACAGTATTTGGACAGTGACTAAATGATTATTAACACATGAATCTGAAGGAAATCATATGTGATGGATAATGTAATAAATGAGTCCAGGTGAGCAGTCTGTCTCTTGAGGTGTCACTGTCACAGTCCCTTCTCCCAGCACTCAGTCATTGTCCACTGTAAACCTGAGACCTCTCTCAGCCACACCCTGCCGTACTACCAAAACCCCTGGATTTGAAGTGGGGTGGTGAGCATTGTTGCTAACTGCTTTGTTGATGCGCAGGCTGAAGACTCTCCCCAGGCCCAAGTTCTCTGTGTGCGTCCTGGGAGACCAGCAGCATTGTGACGAGGCCAAAGCTGCCGACATGCCACACATGGACATCGAGGCTCTCAAGAAGCTCAACAAGAACAAGAAGCTGGTCAAGAAGCTCGGTACGAAGTCCAGAACATGACCTTTGACATGCTTGAACATTAATGATTTAGAATGAGTTTTTTAATGTTGCTCACTTTCTGCTGTCCTCCTGTAGCCAAGAAGTACGACGCCTTCCTGGCCTCAGAGTCTCTGATCAAGCAGATCCCTCGTATCCTGGGTCCTGGTCTGAACAAGGCTGGCAAGTTCCCCTCCCTGCTCACCCACAACGAGAACCTGAACACCAAGGTGGACGAGGTCAAATCCACAATCAAATTCCAGATGAAGAAGGTACGTTCAGCAGCGCTTGATTCAGTAAAATCAGATAAATAGCAATGTTGAATAAAATGCTTCAGAAATGATCCTGGGAACTTACATTTCTTTTCATTGAGTGAGCAATGCCTTTTTTAAATATGAACTATTTACTGTTTTACATCACTGTTTATGGGACTGTTGTGACTCAAGGCCTCATACAGAAACTATCATCTTATTTTTGTAACTTAAAATAACCTTTTTGTGCATTATGTAATGGCCACTTCCAGCACGGGGTTATAATCATCGATACTGAATCATTCAAATTGCAGTCTTTATTTTTAATCCAGGTCTAGTGGTAAACACTAACCTTATATTGAAGAAATGGATCATTGGGTCACTGAACAGTATATTGATCTTTGTGTTGTAGGTGCTCTGTCTGGCCGTGGCTGTAGGACACGTGAAGATGACGGAGGATGAGCTTGTGTACAACATCCACCTGGCCGTCAACTTCCTGGTGTCTCTGCTGAAGAAGAACTGGCAGAACGTGCGCGCCCTCTACGTCAAGAGCACCATGGGCAAACCCCAGCGCCTCTACTAAATGATGGCTTTTCTGTTTAATAAAAAAAGGACATGCTCCAAACTTCAGTTTTTTGGGTCTTTTTTTTCTTTTTCTCTATAAATTGTCAGCTTTGTGTTCACTGACGGTGTGAAACTGGTTCTCATAGTCTAGAGTTTAATGCTCTTAGACAATCATCTTCAGTTGCAATGATTTTTCCTTGTAAACCATGTCGATGCTCAAGACTCAGTAATGTAGTTACCTTTGTTCATATAGTCTGTAAAAATCACTCAGTGCACATGCAATAGTCAAGTGAAATATCTATATATGCCTGAATCACCTGGGTTTAAAACTACATGAATAATAAATGTGTGTGTGTGTGTGTGTGTGTGTGTATATACACACATACATACAGACAGGTTTGGAATTGGTGAATGTCACTTTCCAAGTTCAAAATGTTTCTCACCTTAATTTGCGGATGTATCCAAACATTCCATTTGCTTCAGGATTTAACTGCTTGTCGATCCATCAGACTCTTAAACTTGCATACAGCAAAGTGTAATTGGGAGTGTTATGTACATGACAGACAAGCTGATATTAAAACAGTTCATACAAACTAAAACTGCACGGGAATGAAAATGGTCAAAACTAATACTACTCTTGAATTTTTTTTTAATTAAAAAAATGTTTACATAGAAAAAAGCCAAGGATGGAGTAGAACATTAAAATCTAAATACAATAAAACAATTATGAAATGTAACAGAGAGGCTAAAGCTTTCTGCAGCACTCGGATCCTCAGACACTTCCAACAGCTCAGAGCATTAAAACAAAGTAAAGCAGAAGTTTTTTTCTCCTGCTCTTTAGAACGAGAGAGAGAGAATCTAGTGCCAGAGGACGTGAGGATGTAGTGAAGTGTATATGTTCTTCTCTCAGGACTGAGGCCGATGGCGGCTGCAGAGGAGTCACATTTGATTCATCACCTGGGACAACACCAGTAATTATTTACCCCAGATAAAAACAGACTGAGCCATGTACTGGAGCTACCCATGAGCCTCTTGGGGTGGCTGTCCTGCTCTGCTTTGACTGTGGATCTCTTAATAGGATTATCTATTCTCAGTACAGGAGAAAGGCTGAGGGAGAAAATGAACCAAACACCGACAGGAACCTGTTGTGAGAATGTGTTTGTGTTTTCAGCGACAATGAAAAATCTGCTGTTGACCATGAAGAGGATTTGAAGGATTTAATCTGGTTTTTACCTGAGTACAACGTTTGGATTATTCTCCTGAAGACAGCCGCTAATGAAGTGATGAACGCTGAGGTGAGTCAAATAATCTCCCAGCTGCCTGCTCCTCTTAATACTGATCAACACCTTGTATTTGATGATGGCATCGATCAGTGACAGGTAATGTTTCTGAACATCTTCTCAGCCTGAAGCAGAGACGTACAGCTGCAGTCTGTCCACCATGCTGGGCAGTGAGGACAGTGAGGAAGGTAACAGTTAAAGAAAAGCAAAACAAACTCATTAATAAAACACCAGTAATCAATGCCACGGCTCTAAATTTCAACTGGATCTTATCTTTGAAACAGAAACCAGCCAAGAGGAGCTTCCAGTCACCAGCTGGAACGAGCTGTCCATCATAGAGCGCGTCGGCCTCAACAGGTGCAGTTTATTGACTGTCACACAGCATCATAATATATATGGTTTCATTTGACCTTACATTAAGATTTCCACCCTGCTTCTTTTTTCCTGACAGTGTAGAGATGTCAGAGAAAGATTTGGAGGTAAGGCCTCCCGCTCCTTATTCACCATGATATCCTACAGATTAGATGATGTTTAAATCTAATTCAACAGCTTTTCCTCTTTGTATTGTGTGTTTTGAAATACTTGATATGGTGCATGTGCTGCATGAATGTGCTTTGAATCTTTTAATTATGACCTTCTGTCCTAATGTTGGTTTGTAGTAGTGAGAGCTGAAGACACATTTTTATTTTAAAAAAGTGACGTTAATGAACGTGTCTTTTCACACTCTCCTCAAGTTTCAGTTTAGTTTAGTTGTTATTGTCTTTTTTAATCTTAATTTTAATGTTCCTTGGTTTCTGGCAGGCTCGGTACATGACATACATATAGAACACATCATGGTAACATCTTCCATGGGGGAAGACTCCAGTATATTGACTCAGTAGAAATAAAAAAAAAATAAACCCAGAAGGAAAAAGAAAAACAGAACAGACAAAACAACAGTGGAAAAGCACGTCACAGATCTTGAGTCGTACTACAGGATGACATGTCTCCCATTTTAATGTGAGGCCAGAGCGGTTCCCAGGGGGACACCCCTTCCTCCTGATCGCCATTTATTCTACTGAGCATACATTCGTGAGGTGATATGATGTTTCCACAATTGCACTGAACCATTCTTTCAGTTCAGGAGCCTCTGTTTCCTTCCAGTGTTTTAAAATAACTCCACAGACTGTAATCACATCCAACAACAAGCCAACTGCTTAGAGTGTCTAACAGCCGGATCCAGAGTGGTTTGACCAAACTACACTCCCAAACACAATGTAGGAAAGTTCCTATTTCAGTTTTACATTTCCAACACATATTATTATTCAACAACTTCCTTATTTTGTGTGAGCTTTCCCCCTCGCTTCTTTCACATATTTGCCTCATCCAACCACAACTTTAAACTATTCATCACATTCAGTTTCTTCTCCAAGCTCCAGTTTAGTTGTTATTGTCAATTCAACCTTATAGAATAATAAAAAAAAAAAACAGAATATAGTTTATCTTCAGGAAACAGGGATTAAAACTCGACTTAAAGTGAGTGACTGAGTTACTGAGTTTGTTTCTGCTCTCTCAGACCGCCTTCTCTCAGATCGCCCTGGCTTTCCGCTGTGATCAGTACACCCTGAAGCAGAGGCTGCAGGCGGAGGAGCACGCCCGCAACCTGGCCGAGGAGAACATCCAGCTGGAGCTGAGCAGAGGCCGGGAGACCTTGGAGGTACGGAACGAGAGGGATGATCTGAAGTAAGTCTTTATGACTCTGTCACATGTGTGTGTGTGTGTGTGTGTGTGTGTGTTTTCAGACACTGAAGGGCCTGTGTCTGGACAGCAAGCGGAGTAACATCCTGCAGAGGCTGGAGCTCTCTCTGGACATCCTCGGCGGGACTGTGGAGCGAATCTCCAACACAGCTGAGGTCCTCGGGGCCGTGCACCAGGTACACTGACTCACCTCTGGATCGCTCAGCGCCGCGAAATCTAAGTCTACATTTCATTTTATTTTATTTTACAGCTGGAAAAATGTCAGAGCAACAAAAAAAAGTTCTCAGATTTCTCGTTTTCATTTAATTTGTCTAATTTGGACGTCTCATATGAAGCAGTAAACTTTTGAATACACTTCTGTATAGAATGAGGACTGGATTTTGTCCCCACCATCACCTACACTGAAAACACAGCAGAGAGGGATCTTTTAATGACCCATATGAACAGGAGGAAAGATTGTAGCATGCAAACAGACTTTAAAATGTGTGAACCTGTGATCCTTTAAACTGTTTTCCAGCTGCAGGTTTTTTGCAGTCCCACACAGTTTGGAAGACAAACAGAGAACATAAAAAAAATTAATACAGAGGCAGGTTACATATATTTCTACAGGATCAGATGAGAGATGGGTTGTTGAAATGATCCGATTAAAAGTTTGATTCAGAAGGAAAAATCTGTTTAAACTAAAAGGTTTATAAGTTGTTATTCTTGACTGTTAGTGTTCAGGTGAATAATTTATCTGCCCACAGTGTGCAATAAGCCATCAGCTAAAAATATTAAAGGTTGGTACATCATTGACAAACAGTTATTGGCCCAGATACTCTGCAGACTTCCTCCAGATAGAAAGGATCTGACTATTATCTATCAAACAGCAACAAACACTAGAACGACCTCCTCGCGGTTGTCTGCCTCCTCCACTCAGACTACTTTAAGCTTACTTTTTGAAATTTTGTCATAATTGCTGTATGTAGTCTTGAGTAATGGCTAAAAGGTGTTTTATGAGGTCACACTGACCTTGACCTTTGACCTTTGACCACCTAAATGTAATCAGTTCATCCTTGAGTCCAAGTGAACATTTGTAGCAAATTGGAAGAAATTCTCTCAAAAGGTGACGGAGATATTGCGTTCACAAGACCAAAACCACATTTTGTGAGGTCACTGTGACATTGACCTTTGACCTTTGACCATCTAAATCTAATCAGTTCATGCTTGAGGCCAATTGAACATTTGGGCCAAATTTGAAGAAGTTCCTTCAAGGCGTTACTGAGATATCGTGTCCACGAGAATGTGACCTGAAAGCCTGAAAACAATAAGCCTCCAGCTCTGAGTGTCATCTGCACAGAGGCACGAAAACAAGAAAGCAGAACCCAGATCACACTGGAGAGGATCTGTATTATATCAGTCTACACCGTAAACAACATCTGGAAAAGACACGTGTTTGAGAGCATATAAAGAAACCAGTTAAATGCGGCCTCACAACCTGGAAACGCAACATTTGTTTCCTATTCTTGCATCACTGCCCTGCAACATGTTCACTCTTGGTCTGCAGCACGTTATAAATGACCCGCCGTTGGTTCACCCCTCGCTGTAAAATAGTGCTGCGACCTCTCTGATTTCTGTCTGACAGGAGGCTCGAGTGAGTCGGGCGGTCGAGCTCATGGTGGCTCATGTGGAGAATCTGAGGAGGCGACAAGACAGAAACGTGGCAGAGCTGGAAGAGGCCAAGAAGACGCTCCAGCAGCAGAACATCAGCGACCCCAGAGCCTCACCAGGTTGCTGACGCTTTGGTCCGTCTGTCTGAAGCATTTGTGCAGCTGTGATGTGAAATATTTGACTGACCACTGGGTCTCTTGTCGTAGATCCAGAGGAAGGTGACAGCAGAAAGAGAAGCTCTCAGCAGGTATGGAGATATTTTTGGCTTATTGTACAATCTAATGACAGTAGTTCTACCTTTTATTCTCCTCTGTCTCTTTTCTGTATCAGAGCAGCAGCCGTCGAAGGGTCAGTATATCAGTCATCACCAGCCAAACCCAGGTAAGAAGGTTTCTTTACTGAGCCCTCGCACGCTGTCTACAACTGTTATCATCCAAAACACAAAGTGTCTGCTTTGCTAAAAGCCCCCCATGGGGAATTCATTTAAAAATTATTTTTCTTTACTTGTATTTGAAATGTATAAAAAAGGTAAATAATGCCCGGGCCAAACTTAATAATTTTATATGCAAATCTGATTTATTTTAACCCAATGTTCAGTTCCTTAGTTCCACCATTATCAGGTTAATTTTTTTTTCATTTTATTGAATTTTTTACTTTTATCATTTGTATAATTTGGTATCTGAGAACGTCACTCTTTATGTTTATTTAGTATTATTTTTTATTTCTAAACAGAATATAATTTTTGTATAGGTTTACATTGTTACAGCACTGTTTTATAAATAAAGATTTGACTTAAAAAAAAACAAACAGACACAAAAAAACATAGTGTCTTTGACCTCGAGACTTTGTCTGTACAGGAGAAGAGAAAGCGGGACGTGAAGAAGCGGGCAGCTCATGGAGGGTCCTCTGGCAGGAAGTCCTGCCCGTCTCCATCCCAGAGCTCAGAGTCCAGCTGCTCCGCCATGGCCAAGGACGACAGCTGCTCAGTGGACGACAGGTCAACTCTGGGTTTACGCTCCGTATCTGCTCCACCTGAGAAATGTTTTAAACCAGAAACTCATCACCCGATGTGGTTTTTTTGTTGTTGTTTTTTTTCAGGCAACTTGATCCGGATGAAACTCCATCAGAAGTTTCAGCTGTTCAGCTTCCTGCAGACCCCTCTCCATCCCCCGTCCCCAACCCAGAGTGTCCCCCATCAAAACAAGCGGTCACCAGAAAAACCCAGAACAAAAAGTACAGGCCTGAATCTGGATCAGTTTTATCTGACAAAATGACAGAAACACCACACAATGCAAGAGCCTGCAGTATTCACCAGTTTGCTGACGCTCTTCATGATTATATTTTCAGTTCCTATTTGACAGTGAAATATTTCTCTGTTTGACATGTGTTGTCTTTTAGCGCTCTTATGTTACTTTGCAGCGTTTGTGACTGACAGGCAACATTTAGAGAGAAACTGCTATAGACCGTTTTGACATGTCAGAGCAGGAATGTCACAAGTGTAGCAGCTACACAAGTTTCATATAATATTTAGTTGTATCTGAGTTTCAATACGTTTTCAAGGCAACGCAAAAACCACGACAGCACACAAATAGACCTTCAATTAATTACAAGTTTGTTAGTTACCAGCACAATTGAAAACGAAAATTTTAAGAGCTCTTCTAGATGCTCATCTTTTTTTACTTAATCTTGAGAGCCTGTTTTATTAAGCCCTGTGCAAAAGGCAGTGTCAGTTAATATTATGTTTAATAATATGCATATCCTTAAATGAATCTGTGTTAAATTCATTTCTGTTTTATCAGTGATCTGTTATTTTGTCCCATAATGTAACTGTTGTAACGTCTATAAAATGTGTGTCCTTCTTACAGCACCCCCCTGGATACTTTGAGACAGAGACACAAGGGCAAAGCTGTGCTGTCAAAGAAGAAGTTAGACAAGGACAAAAGAAGTGCCAGTATCTACCGGCAGATCTCTGCGGGCACGTAGGTCAACAGATTTGTTAAGAGCCATTTGATGACTGATGATTATTGATGATTGTTTCCTCTGGACAAACATGGACTGACTGATCTCTTCAGGTGTGGATCTTTGTGGAGACACCGTCCCCTGGCTCACTGGCTGTACCGCTGTCGCTGGGTCGTCCTCTGCTTGTACCTGCTCGTGCTTTTCTGTGTCGTCACGTTGACTTACTTGTTGTGGAAGCTTCATGATGGAGCGTTTGAGGCGTGATCTGTTCGACTGGATTACACACCACGTCCCCAGGACGTTGTCTGACTGTGAACATTAGTGTGTAGACCAGCTGTCTTTAAAGCTCTTTGTATATGAATATATCACATTTTGATGTAAGACTTTCTGGTTGTTCATCCATGTGTTCTGAAATACTTTGTGTTCCTTTATCTCAGATAAAAAACCTTCTACATAAAAATGCCACAAACATCATTTTCAGTCACATTTTTTTTATTATAAATATACAAAAAATATCAAAACTGATACAATCACTTGGTTAGTAAAAAACACCAAACTGCAGTGAAAACATTCATCAAACCACCATTAAAGGCATCAGTGATTAATTATTAAAAGTTAATAGCAAACGTTAAAATTCAGCTTACTTCACGTCCTGGCTAGACAGATGTTAAACTTTAACTATATATATATATATATATATATATATAAATGCATTTTCAAAGGTGTATCAAGATTTTAGTAATAAGTCTCTATGTTGCAAGAGGGAAACTTTAAATAATAGATAAATATGGTGTAACATTTAAATTATATTAGGAATGGGAGAACTTATTTGAGAACTTCTGTAGGTGAATTTTATGTGCAAAGTGTGTGCCAGCCACAAAGCAACTCTTGAAACCACAGCAAGTTTATGATCCATTTGACACAATTATTGAATTGCATGAACCTCAGTTCACCTCAGGTTTTTTTTTAATAATCATCCATTAGAAAACAATTTAAAATAAATAAAACTGGCATAGCATCTTACATTAAGTTTTAAATTAAAAGAAGAGAGAGAACTGTGCTCATCAGGGTCCTGATAGGTCCGTGTTTTCTGCATCATGTCAACATACGATCTCACAGAGAGTCTAAATACTTAATAAATACAGAGATAAATAGAAAGGAATAGCATTCACCCTACTGAACATACTGCAGAGGAGCAGAGGTCTCAGCTACACCTGGCTCACGATTTCAGCATCCTCAGCCACAAACCACTGGACTGGAGTCCCGTCTGCAGCTCTCTGGAGAATCACATTCCCTGACCCCTGCAGAAAACACATGAAATCAGAACTCACTTTGTGCATAAATATATTGTTATTGAGCTGCAACACCTGTGTAGATTAGATACCGATTAGACAACCATAAAAATATTAATCTGCAGATATTTTAATATTTTAATAATTGATTAATCGTTTCCATCAATTGCCAAATCTAAATCAAATGCCAAAAGTGATAGTTCCAGCCTCTTAAATGTAAGACTTTGCTATACATGTCTACAGAAGCGTGATGCATTCATTTGAGAAAAGAATTAACGTGTTTAATATCTCACAATTCTGAGAAAATGATCTTGTTGATTCAGAAAACAGCAGATTTTTTCTGCTTAATTGAATGCATCACGCTTCCGTACTTTTCCGTACTTTCTTAACATTATTGTAAATTTCATATCTTTCGGTTTTGGGCTGTAAGTCGGACACAACAAGATTTGAATATGTCATAATGGACTGTGATGGACATTTTCCATTGTGTTCTGATGTTGAATTTAGACAATAATCAACAGACTAATTGATTATGAAAGTAATTGTCAGTGGCAGGCCTTATGTATATTAAAACTCTAGGCCAGATTTAAGGACTCTGTCTGATGGTGGTATGTGTGAAAATCAGACAATTACCTGTTTAAATGGATGCAGGTGAGGTGAAGTGGGGCTTTTGAAACCGAGGGAGCTCAGCTGATCTCCGCAGCTCGGCCGCAACTTCTGCAGCTGATTCCTCTGGTGCCAGGACTTCAGCTCCTCTGATACAATCTCCCTGGGCATCAGCCTAATGGCATGGTTCGGGTACTCCTTCAGCGAGGGTGTTCGCACCAGCCTGGTGTAAGGTGGAGGGGGCTTTAGGATTCTCCTCGGGGACGACGCTCCCTCCTGCCACTGTCTTTGCTGATGGCTGCGTGCCACAGGAGGGGAGGACAGGAAGCATTTCCCCAGGTCCAGGTCTTGAGGGGAGAGGGGGACATCTTCTGTAATGGCCATGACATAGCCAGGGCTGGGCTGAGACTGGCTGGTGTTCTTGTGTGAGCTGGAGAAGCTGGAGAGTCCTTTTTTCTGTGCTCCAAAGTGGAATCCATACGGAGGCGGGCAGAGCTTTGGGATCTCAGTGGGTCCATCCCTGCCAGGAGAGCTGATGTAGGAGGAGGAGGAGTGCTCCGAGCTACTGTCTTCAGAGCTGGACTGGTATGGACGCAGGGGAGAGTACTCCGGAGAACGCACCATCAAATCAGCCACGCAGTGCCGCTGGGGCAGCCTGGCTCGCCCTCGGCTGCTGTCTGAGCTGAGGCGCTCCATGTCCACAGACGGCTTACTTTTGGGAAGTCTGAGGAGACAATGATAACAATCATGTTAAGTTGTAAAACATAAGTACGCATGTGGGTACGCTCTTTGGCCATCACACTTTTGATGTGTCTGACATGATGCTTTGGTGTACCTGAAGGACTGGGAGTACTGGCGACGTACGTGCAGCTCCGGGGTGGAGGGGGCACTGCTGGAGTGGTTGTGAAACAGGGCCGAGTTCTTTATAAACTGAGAGAGAGGAATCCTGCTGCTCTCTGCCGACACCTGGGTTCCTGCTGGACTACTGCACACAACAAAAACAGGAGGGACGACATGAGTCATGCAGCATGAAGGGGGTGTGGGAAGATAAACCGCTGAAAATATTCTACATGAAGCGTACATTTAAACAGACATTGGATTGTTTCGGTTGGCTTATTTTAAAAATGTCTAAAACATATTTTTTCTGCTGGCCCCGTGCACAGCAGCACATCGCTCCACCTCTGTACCGGTGCTCCTCCTCTCGTAACTGGCAGGGCTCTGATCTGAATCTACTGCAGGTAACACACTGACCATGCACGACTACCTCATACAACCCCACGTCAAATAACCTGAACTATCCCTTTAACTGAAGGAACACTGGTTTGGTAAATCCAAACTATGAACATGAGGGTCAGCTGGATGAATACTGACATGTGACACTGTGTTTTTTTTCAACCTAATGCAATTTTCTTTTCTCTCTGATGCTCATGTTAACAGAAAAATAAACACATTTATTTGTTGTTGAGATCACAGTACAGTCATGTATCTCATGGCTGGTTATCACACTTCGGATTCCTACCTGGACCTGCTGCTGCAAGCAGACTGAGGTTTTGTGACCTTCTGGTACGGCTGGTCCAGACTGGACTCCTTCCATGGGGAGTTCTGGATGGGAGAGCGCTCATACTCCACACTGAGCTGGCTTGATGACTGCTGGGACGATGGCAGGGTCTTGGCTGACAGCTGAAGGGGTTCTGAATAGGAAGTGCCCAGCACTGGAGGAGAGAGGGGGCTGGGCGGGTCCACATCTATGAACGGTCAGAGAGCCAATCAGTCCGTCAGTATGAGGCACCACTGTCAGAGCATGCTGCTCCAAAATATCTCAGATCTACATTATCTATTACATACAGTGGTAGAGAGTAAGTACACTTACTCAAGCACTTTACTTGATTACAGATTGTTGCAGTTACAGATTCAGGTTACAAACATAAAATATATTCAGCAAGTAAACTATGATGGACTATTATACATTAAAATGTGACTTGATTGATCCCTGAGTGAAAATTCACAAGCTATTCAGCAGCATATTCAGTGATTAAAATGATCACCACCAAATGCAAAGTTAAACATTAAAGTGATGTACACATTGATGCATCAATAATTATGATACAATAATATAATATATATTATTATGAAATGGTACATTCTCAATGAGTATTTTTACTTCCGGTATATTTTGATGTAGATTTGTACTAAAGCTTTACATGCATTTTTACTTGTAAGAGTAAGAGTATTTCTACACTTTGGATCTGCTACTTTTACTTCAGTAAAAGATCTGAGTTCTTCTTCCACCATTTACTGCAACTACATGTTTCAATCAAAGCATGTTTATAAGAGAGAAATCTAAACCTATGTGTATAAATGTACTTCTCTCTCACCATCATCCAGGGCCACCACGTCAGACAGGGAGCTGTCATCAGACACACTCAGGTCTGCAGGCAGAAAAACAAGCATTTTAAGTGTCAGTCATGCTCATAGGTATATTGCACATATTGGCCTGTAGGGGGCAGCAGTGTTCTTCACCTTTGTTTTGACTGGTTGAGTTGTTGATGTGCGGTGAGTTGCACTCGCTTTTGATCCTGTGCTGGAACACGGCCTCTTGCAGATCCTTCACTTTCTTCTCCTCCCTCTTGCACTGCTGGAGCCGGCTCTTCTTCTGTGGTTTACTGAGGTTGCCCTCAAGGGAGAGTTTGCGGGCCGCCTCATAAATCTGCTGCTGAAGGGCCAAGTCAGTTTCCAGCGCTTGCAACTCGGTATCCTGTGACAGAGACAGGTTCTGACGTTTAGTTGCAGCTGATGAGTAACAGTCTCTTTTGCTCATTTACTTTCATCAAAATTAGTGAACCGTAATCGTGTCCTGTACCTGTTTATCCAGATGGATCAGACCTTCGTCCAGCTTGAAGGAAGCTCCAATCCTCCTTCTGACCCGAGGTGGCTTCTCATCGGGCATCAGAGGATAATCTGAGGGTAGCGAACCAGTCAGCTCCTGTGACGGACAAAATAAAAGTGCTGATCACAAAACGCTAAACGCTATCACCCTGACACAAAGCATGCAAAAAACTTCACCGTTCATTTAGAGTTACTATAATGTTCCTCTTGACTATTTGCAGAGGCTATTTGTCCTCAAACAAACTTGAATCCAACATAAAATCAAAAGGCCACTGATGAACCATGAATATGTGGTTTACACAGGCACCGTCCAAACAAAGTCAATGTGTTTTCTTTTTGATTTATTAATCCAAACAAGCAGCAAACCAAGGAACAAAGAGATCATGTTTGCTGCTGCCTCTCCTGCTCTGGTAAAAAACCACAGGCCCACCCAGGTGCATGCTGGTCTTAAACCAGTCTACCTACATACATAACCAAATGTGCCCATAGCATTACCCAAACATAAACAAAATAGTAGTTAACCAAACTATCTATGCTAGATAAGCAAATAATATATATAAATATATTTATAAAAATAACAACTATCAAAAGAGAATATTATCCAAAAATAAAACAAATTAATTAAAGTAATCCAAACTCAAAACGAATAAATAAATATAAAAAAAAATCAACAAACTAGTAAATAGCTCATATACTATTAAGCACTAAATAATATCTTGGTATATATCTTGTGCTCATGTAAGAGGTAACTTACTGCCTCTCTGATGCAGAGCTTTCTCAGCTCCAGCAGGCAGAGCTCCAGACGCTCCTCCAGAGACTGGTGCTTCAGCTTCAGAGCTCTGGTGTGGGTGGTCAGGTCCTTCACAGGGGACGTGGGGCTGTCTGGACCTGCAGAGAAACACACTGAAGATCAGATCAAGCTTTCCTCATCAGCTACTGTATCAGCCACACAAATAAATTCACTATTTCTACTGTATATAATGTACTGTCTAGAATCGCATACATGAGTTGCACCACAGCTGGTGTTACTGCACTGTTTCTTCTGGACTTACACTAACATTAGGTCTTATGTCTTGTATAGGAAACAACACAGCAACAAACCACTTTAATACTATGCAACACAGGCACTGCTGCATAGTATTAAAGTGGTTTGTTGCTGTGTTGTTTTCTCCTGATCACATGATGTGAATGTTATATGGGCTGTTGTCTGTCATATATGAACTATGACGGCCATTATTTGCTTGATGCAGATGTATCAGCATCAGTGTATGTGTTAAAAATGTCACTACAGAAACTAAACTACAAAATTTACTCACAGACATCACAGACACGAACCATACACATCATATTCTTTCCATTTCTATATCTCTATAAGTGTTTAGTGTTGTCATTTACATGTCTGTCCATTATGTGTATATGTGTACCCTTCGTGTCACACTTGTTTTTGTTAAGCAGAGTCACTACTAAAAAAAGAAAGAAAGAAAATAAGGAAAATGTTTGTGTTTATTTAAAAAAAATTATTATTGGTCGATATATCTTCTGATTTTTTAAACTTTAAACAAATATGAATATCGGCCTGAGCTGCTCGAGTTAGAATTAGTACTATTATTGTGTGTTTTGATAGTGATAAATCAGCCCTGATCTTTACATGAAATGTGTGGAAATCAGATGCTGTATTGATAATCTGTTTCATTTCTTCTTACCAGAGTGCAAGATAATCCCACTGTCAGTGTCACTGATCTCCTCTTTACTCTCGATGGCCGTCATTTTGACTCTCTGCTCTCAAGCTTTGGAAATACCTGTTGAAATAAGTTTGTTCAGATTAGTACAATTAAAGTGATCACTGAGAAGCCCACAGATTCTCCTGGTGTTTTCTCTGCCACATGGCTTCATTCATTCTCCCTCCTGCTGCTTTACTTAACAAAAGTGAATGACTGGCGAGTGTCCTTTCACACACTTATCCATGCAGCTCTGCATCTCTCCCCTCCTCCTTCCCTTTTTTTCTCCCTCCCATGCTCAATCACAAAAGAGGCAGACCCTCACGGTTGACTCGGCACATGTGCGGGGGTTAATCCGAATCGTGGTGCCATGGTGACGGGGCGCGGTGTGGCTAGCTAGGGGAGTGTGTCGCCGTGAGGCGTGTCAGAGGGCGTTTAAAGAGCCCAGACCCCGAAAAAGAAAGCAGATGGCAGCGGGAATTACCCCACTCATGGACTGCACCTGTTCCCCCCATGCACCCCTCCCTCAGCTCCTATTCAACCAGTGTCCAGAAAACCCTCTGGGGGCTTTGAAGTGGAAGAATGTCTCAATGCTGGGCTTGTCCATGCAGCATCAGATCACAAGGTCCCTGCTGACTCCTGTGCAGCGCTGCCCAATTTCACAAACACACTTTCACAAACAAGCGAGCACAATTCATGTTTATGGCCCGCTCTGTTCCATTGATGCTTTCCACCAAACATCTGACTCACAATCACCTAAAACAAGATGCAGAGAGGAACGACTGCAAGAAGAGGAAAACAGTGACAACAACAAATTGGAGATAGTGTTTGAGGATAAGTCAAGGCTTTTAAAACCAGGCCAGGAGGTCTGTGTGTGTGTGTGTGTGTGTGTGTGTGTGAGCGTGTGTGTGTGTGTGTGTGTGTGTGTGTGTGTGTGTGTGTGTGGCTATGTGGTGAAAAAGAAAAGAAAAACAACAAAAAAAAGAAAAGTATTGGAGAAAATGCTGCTTTTATTTTTAGGTCAATTAATTTATTCTGGATGTCACATGTCTGCCACCAACCTTGACTCCTCCTTAGAAAGGCCAGAAGATCACATGAGAGAATGTTCTGGGCACTAACATGATTGAATGATATTATTAGCTTGTCTTACTTCAATGCAACACATTCATAAAAGGGAAAGTTCATAAACTTTATGACCTGGAGCTGCCTCTGTGTCAGAATCATGTAAGCAAAACTCACAGAAGAGATAAATGATGTGTTATTAGTCAGGAATAAAGGGGAGGCAGGGAGACATAAAAACAGACACCACATGAATGAATGTGTTGCTAAGGCTGCTGTGTATAATCCTCAGCTCCTGTCTCATCCTCTGTGTTTGGAGATTGGTATCAGGCCTTTTCCTGCAGGGACCAGGAAGACTCGGAGCCCGTGTGGATGAGAACCTCCTCTAACAGGATATTATTGTGTATCCCGTCGGCCTGACCCATTCACCACAGCAACTCATGTGAACTGACGCAGCTATGAGCAGCCGGTAGCACAATGAAGTACAGCCAGGCAGCTCGAGTCAGTAAAACAACACTGCAACAAAGGCCCTGTATCCACCAACCGGCCTCAATAATCTGCTGCGGGCGCAATATCTGCTGACAACTCTGCTTCAGGCCGGAGCGGCATTGTTGGGCCAATATTGAGACAAGGCTGCAGTGAGAGATGGAGAAAGGAACAGTGCTGAGTTTTTACTGTGCAAGGTCAGGGCCTGCTGCTGTACTCTCAGACGCACAGCTCCACGCTGCAGCAATCTAAAACTCATGACGTCGACAGGAATCCAGCCTGGTAATCAGAGACAGGCCGGGTAATGTGGGATTTACCCACTTACACCCCATAACTCTCTGAAGACTTTCACAAGAGTCTGTGGTCGGAGGTCTAGGCTGAGTGAGCGGGTGGGTGGGTGAGTGGGTGGGTGAGTTCGGGTAAAACAGCAAATCTCATTAGAAGTTGCAGCTCATTGCGAAGTCATTTATCATGGCTTTCATAAGAACCTGGAGTCGTGGGAGCGTTGAAATTATACAGTTAGGGAAGAGCCAAAAAAACAATACTTGTCCTGATCGAGTGGAACAGGAATAGCAGTCCATTTCCTGAAGGGATAGCTGCTGATAGCTCAGTCTCCACCCAGCGGACTACATAGATGTAGCCAAAACATCTTAATTGAGGGGAGTGTGTGATCACCGCTAATGAAGACGATCTAGAAACGTGTCAGACATGGAAGCTGAAGATCCCCACCCATCCTCGCTCGTTCACCGGACCGTGACAGTGTAACATCTACGGAAGTGGGTGTTTATGGCAAGAGATCATGATGTGGATTCACTGTCTCGCAGACTTCCCCCACCACCCTTTCCCATGAGCCTTTGGAGCTGCAATCTCCTGGAATGCCGCCACCACCGCCGTGCTCATTACCACTGTGGTCGGCCCTGGAATTACCGACGGACCAACGGGGACCAGCCTCGCCGAGGAAACAGTGAGGGATGCCTGAAACCAGACCGAGGCCTGTTCAAACCCTGTAATTAAGATTCTCCACTGAATGCTGATACTATGGAAGAAACCAAACGACTTTACAGCATGCCTTATTTCAGAGTCTGATGAAAAGCCAAAATCCATTCAGCAAAATGGATCCACTCTGTAAACAGTATGGGCTGCTAGAAGAAAAGTGCATCAATGTGGGGGAGTGTTGTTTTAGAAAAGCACGTCACTGGAGTCAGAGTTTGGAAACTCCACAGACAGCAGCAAAATGTAGACAAGAGGCTTTGATAACATTAAGTTCATCTAAGCCATAGCTGTGAGAAGGCTACATTAAAGACTCACACACTGTTCAGTAGTGCAGGGGTCTTAGTTTTCCAACAGAGACAATGCAGGGGTAATAAGCACCTACCGGCCTGCTCTCAGTCTCTGGAGGCCATATGCTGGCCAGACACACCAGCTCTGTCACAGCCCAGCGACAGCGTAAATACAGAGGGCAAGAAGAGATGTTCCATTGTTCACCAGAGGCTGAAGGGCTGGCCGGGGATCATGGCACCTTGTCCCTCTGAGTCATCATTTCTGAGGCCTTTAAATGGACACTGATGGTCATCCCAGGCCACGGGCAGGATGTGGTTAAAGCTTTTCACCCACAAGTACCCACTGTTAACAAAAGACCTGGGGGGACTCCAGGAGCATAACAACACAGAGGTGTTGTCTTTGGCACCACGGTAACACTGCATGTCTGTCAACATGTGGACTGCAGGACGCTGTGTTTATTCTGCTGCAGTGGGCACAAACAACTGCCACCAACCAGTGTGTTGCCCCAAATATGTCCTACAGTGTTTTCTCTCTGTGAAAGCAACCTGTTTATATTACTGGTACAATACAGAGCAAGTTATTGATCTGCAGACACTCAAGAACTCAAGTTTTCATTAATCATAATTAATGATAGTTTTAACTTTTCTTTCACAGTTTGTCAACAGACAAATAAAGCATGATTGTTAGAGGATCAGCAGCGGTGGAAGACAATACTCATCTTAAGTAAAATTAGCAGTACCAGACTATGAAAATAATCAATTACAACTAAAAGTCCTGCATTAAAATCTTTACTTAAGTAAAAGTTCAGAGGTATTAACAACTAAATGTACTTAAAGTATTTCAGGTAAATGTAATCATTATGCAGAATGGTGGATTAGTACCACTGATGCGTTAACATGTAAGAATCAATTTAATGTCATAGTTGTTGTAGCTGTGAAATAATGTAATAATGTAGTGAAGTATAGTCCCATTGAATTGAAGTGAAAAGGAAGCAGAAAATGGCAGATAACTGAAATATTCAATGCATTACAATTAACAATTACAATTAAAATACGTAATCATTGTATTGAAATGTGGAACTTAAATGTAATATGTTACCACTGGTGGAAAGTACAGTTAAAGTACTTAACTTGAATTTCAGAGAGAAATGTTGTAGTCTTTACTACACTACATTTATTTGGCATTTAACTATTCCCTTTGATCACACATAAAAACATGCAATACGCTTCTAAAGCATACAGTCCACACAGGTGTTTGCACTTATTTGGCTGATTAGACATGATCAAGTTGAAGATGTGTAAAACTAAAAGTCCTGAAGTCCTAGAAAATTTATTTATTTTTCATTTTGCTGCACAAAATAATAAGTTGTGCACACAAATTAAAAACCTACACAATGAAAGTGCCCATTTTCCATACTGAGTACTTTTACTTGCTGCTAAGGACTTTTTAGTATTTTACACTGTGGTATTAGTAATTTTACTCTTAAAGGATGTGAATATTTCTTCCACAACTTTCGGTTACTTTACAATATGGAAGAAGAGCGAAGAGGTATCATAAAGATATATTCCTTGGAAGTGTTTGTATTTCTAATGGTTACATACAGCCGAAACAGCCAATTCAGTTACGCTGCTAACTGTTCTGTAATGTCTGTCTAAAGTTCAGCGACAGCATCCCTTGCCTCACACTCTCCATCAGGTTGTACTCGCGTTGCTGCTCGGTTGATTTCCCTCTCTTTCACACATTAAACCTACAGAGAATAGTGTGTACTTACCTTGTGGTGTGTTTTCTGCTTCTCTACAGCATCCCCTCTGCAGAGTCTCCAGCTGTCCACACTTTCTCTGGTCTGATGTGAGGGGAACGCTTGGGACATCTGTTTCAGTCAACTCCACTTTTTCGCTGAAGGGGGAAAGGCTTTATTGAAAAGTATCTTTGCTAGCTACATAATTTATATATTACTTCATAACCCATTGTTTTTGTTGTTGTTTATCTCTTGAAACTATTTGTTCTCACTAAAGTAAGTTTTTAAACAGGTAAAGTAAACTTTTTGGCACCGCCGATCCCCCCCGGACTTTTTTTTAAATGGTCCGGTCCGACGCTGCTTTCTTTCCAGACACGCTCTGCTTATTGACACAGCACGCGACTCGCTGAGGGGCTTTTAATCTGAAGGATGAATGGCCGAGGGAGAGACAAGTTTTTGGTTAAAAAAAACGAAAAAACTCAGGACAGCTGGCAAGTAAGTAAGTGGTGGTGTTGAATAAGACCACACTCATGTCGGCCAATTTGTACCACCCATCTATCCTAGATTACATTTAAAACACAATTAAATAGAGACAAATGTAGACTGGTTTTGATTGACAATTAGCATAAATAAGAAGATTTATTTCTTCTTCGTCTGTTGTGTAAAATATTTTCTGCACTTATCTGGGTTTTAATTTCTTTATTTAGATTTTTGATTATTTTGCACATTGTTTTCATTATTGTTTTTGATAGGCACAATGGTGAAAAGCAACTCAAATGCCGTATTTAAATACAAATTTGATATACCTGACTTTTTCTATTTGATTCTACACTTTCAGATAAGGTACCATTTACAATGACTATATAAACTGTGATTAATGGCTTTATTAATGGTTGATAAATCGCATAGTAATCATTTGTGGACCAGTTATGAGCCATTAATAATGACTTTTAGGTTGCCAGGTTGTAAAAAATCATCCTCCAGCCTGACACTTTGGTAGCACCTAAATCCAACCCCTCACGTCTGCACTGGACATACGTGTTAGTAAGCCATTCAGGAATGGTAATAGTCATATTGTAAAAAGCCATCAGCAAAAGTTAGTCACCTATAAATGTTAATAATGTCATTAATAAATGGTTCAATATTAATCAATTTAGTTTCTTGTTATTAATGTTGATTAGCTTTTTATAACTGGATTTTGGACTGGACAGTTCCCAAAGTTGACTGGTCAACAATTTCCATTCTTCTTATTAATGGCTTATAGTTGATCTATCACATATAAGTAACTATTTATTAACTGCTAATAGAGTAATTAATTACAGCTTATAAACCCTATATAAATGGTGCCTTACCAGAGAGCCACACCTATACTTTTGTGCCACTACATTTCAGAAGTACATGATGTACTTGTTACTCCTCTACATTTGTTTGACAGCTAATAATTACTCTGCAGAGTCAGCTTTTACATAGAAAACATGTGATAATCTCATAAAATGTTATGTATTATCCTGTCCTACTAATGCAATATTATCTAATAATATACACTTTAGTGAGAGCTTTTTAATTTGGATACAGTTGTTTTTTTTTAAATGTTACTTCTGTACTTTTACTTATATGTGAAAGTACCGAAGTAAGTGTAGGATTATTACTTACTTATATAACATATTTCACAGTTACACATTTCTTATTATACTTCTGCTAAAATAACCTAAATGTAATTCTGAAACAGGCTACTTTTATTTTACCTTCAGCCGGTGGCTTCACTGACTATCCCAAATGTCTCCAGTGCCTTAACCAGGCCCTTGGGTATTCCCAGCCTATATATCCTGAAAAGCCTCCTCCAGATGGCCTGTGCTTTCTCCTCTCGTCCCGTGATGGAATGAAAAGATCAGCTAATTAAACAAAGTCCCATATCCATGCGAAAGAACCGTGAGAGTCCTCAGGGAGAAGAGCTGCATGCAAATCAGTCCCCAGTGCTTTGAATGGTGTCCAACAAAACAACACATCCCTGCAAACCACGAAGCCTTTATTTCCACAGCACACGGACACACTAAAAATCAAAAGTCATGACAGAAACAGATAAACAAACAAGCAAATTTGTAACACTGGGGGATTTCTAGTGATACAAAACAGATCTGTTGGGGAACGCATCTGTTAGCAATCCCATAACAGTAGTGTTTTAAAATAAGAATTAGGCTTGACTGATGTGGCCCTGAAGAAGCATGAGAAGTTGATTTGAAAATATAAATAGTACAATTACCATAGAAAACATAAAAAATATCCAACCTCTGAACAGTAGTAGCTTTCCCTTAACAATTAAATATTGATCCACATAAATATAAATAAAAAATGAGCACTCCCTCATCAGAAACAGAACTGTGATTAAGTTTTACAAAGACATTTCTAAATATGGAATACCTATTTCCTTTGTATGATTCCTGATATTTCCAAATGCAATTTAAAATCCATGACGAGATCCAAAGCTTGTAGGTGCACCTGTGATGTTTGTCTATATAGGCTGTGTAACTCAGCAGACAGTGAACATAAAGATTTAGGGCCACTATGGTGAGATGCTGCAGGGGCTGATGGGAGCCTTAGGGCCTCACTGCTCAAATGCCTGAGTGCGCCTCAGGTTGTCCTTCACACGGACAAACTCCGGGATCTTCTGCTGGTTCTCCCGCCGCCTGATCTCCTCCTGCTCGTACTGGGGGAAAATAAATACAAAGTCAGTGTATCTGCTCTTAGCCAGTTAATGTCATCCACCTCATCCATCATCCAGCTGGTCCAGACCAAGAGCAGTTTACCTCTCAGTCTGGGCAACATTTCAAACACCAAAGGTTTAAAAAGAGAGTATAAATGTCCCAGAGTCTGCTGTTCCAAAACGACTTTTTAACCTCACAAGAGCTGAGACGGATAACAAATCTTGGGGGTATTTGGCCATTAACATTTAGAACTGATTAACACTGGCACAAGATATCATCTGTTGAAACCTTTAATATGGAAATTTCATTACTGCCAAGTCTCTCAGATCTTTTACTTAAGTAAAAGTACAGATATGACAATGCAGAAGTGCTCCACACACCACTAGCAAAAACCATTCATTCAATATCCTGCTCAAGTAATAGTACAAGTAGGCTACTTATTCTGCAGTGAAATGGTCACCAGATAAATCCTAGGGGTCTGGAGATAAGCAGGTTCTGATACACACATTTGTTTTCATTTGGACTTTTTCTCTAATCTTTGCTTTTTGTGAAATATTTATATATAATTTGACCTCTTCGGATGTTGAACTTTTATTTGCTAAAACCATCTGAGAGGTTTGTAGGAGTTTAGGCTCTCAGTTAGAAAACTCATAGAAATCTGAAATGTGACAATGGACCAATGCACTTTTTTTGTAAAGGGTCGTAGGTAAAGGCAAAGGTTGGGAGGCACTGGCCCTTTAAAACCTCTGAATTCTCAAACTCTTGTTGTAACAGTAATAACAACCACTGTGTGTTTGGGCCAAAGTGAATTCATTTGTATTTTATAATCACTTTGTGAAAAGTCTCTCAACTGTATGTTATGTGCCTCTGACCTCTTGCAGCTTCTGTTGCCTCTTGCGGAGCTCTGTCTCCAGATCTGAGGGCCCCCGTCGTGCCATCTCCTCCTCCTTGTGCAGCTCCAGTCTGCGCTGCTCCAACACTCGCTTCAGCTCTGGTTTCTCCTCCAGCAGCAGACCCCTGCACGGTCAGCCAGAGTCATAGTTACACACAGGAACACCCCACCCCACCCCCTCATCCCCCCCGCCCCTGCTCTGTTTCAATTCTTGAGAGGATCAAAGGTGTTTTTAGTGTTTGGCCTCCTGTACCGTTTATGGCTGAGCAGCAGCTCCCGGTGCAGGTTCTGGTAGCTCGGTGTATCCACTGACGAGCCGTTCAGTTTCCTGGGCTGAACGTTGTCGTCACTGCTGAAGTCTGCGGTGGACTGACGGCACAGCGGCGGGTGGCCAACAGAGTTCTCTGAGGAACACAAAGCACCTTATATCTGTACTTTTAATACATTCAACCAGAATGATAGAAAACTACTCTTATAATAGATTTTTTAAAAAAGTTTGACTCGACACAACCATCAAACTGTAAGTGACTGTCAAATAGTGACTGAGTATTTGTATATTCTTGATTATTTGAGTCACAAAGTCATTAGATAAATTAAATAAAGTATAATAATTTCAGTGACCAGTTGAAAATTTGAAAACCAAATAACACTTAAAAACTATAATGGAGCCAGTCTGATTTAATTTCAAGATAATTCTATCAAACAAACCAATCAATCATTCAAAGAGACTGATTGATCTACAATTTTTGATTGCTCAAACTGATTAAGTAATCAAACATTTGATTTGTAACAGCTGAGTGATTCTTCTATCAATCAGATATTCTAATCCACAGTATCATCAGCAGTATGTGTGCTTCTTTTATGTGTTGCTCAGCATTAAGATACCTTTTTTGTGATGCCCATATCCTGGTTTCTGTCGGTTAAAAAGTGTGAAGGAAGAGAAAAGAAGAGACACCCTGTTAGTAATTTGACAGAGCCAAACATGTTACCGTTGCTGTATGAAAACTGGTTTGTCAAAACATTTTCTTTATTTTGATTGGACAGAAGGTATAATTAGATAAAGGCTAAAAGGGACAGTGCCCGCTGCGTTGCTTAAGCAGGTGAGCTGTGTTTACTTGGAGCACGGAGGTGATGTAACAGCTCTGTCAGCCTGTCAGGTTTGGCACGGCAGTGTCTTTGGTCAAACAGAAATGTAGGCCTACGTATGTAGAAGTAATTCGGAAGAAAAATATATAAATATCGGTATTTATTACATTCATGATCTAACCACATTGGATGACATCCTGCTGTAACACAACCAGACAGATACCTCATGCCACACCCAGTGAAACCAGATCACCTGGAGGAAGGGATCATATTGAGCAGGGAACAGCTGGTAGATGCTGTTGTTGTCCTGCCTTGCTCAGATAGGTAGCAGCATATTTCTGTTATAAACTGTCCTACAGATGACCCATATGGTCCTCAGGCTCTGTATTTGGGATTGTGCCTTTTACTGTCCCTGTCACTAAGCCTTCAGATCCTGTCCCTCCTCTGGCCCCTGCAGAGAGGTTGAGCTGGGAGATAACCTGACGGGTGTCCTACCGGTTGGAAGCCATTGTGGATGGATTCCAGCAAAGTCGCTTCACCTGATCTCTCACAACTTCTCCTTCTCTCTAGCACAGACTCCCCGACTTGACACTCTCACTGAGTGACACCTGACACTCAGTTGTCACAAGCTGATTCTCAAATGTAGCGCTGACATACTTTTACCCTCAGAAACATCAGCAAAGTTTTTAATAGACTGAATTTTGGTTTTTGAGGTGCACATCCAATGGTAGCCAAAGATGAATACCTTGTGTTTCCAAAATACTGCATCTCTCAAAGAGAGCTTGACTAAAACTCAACCATGTTTTTTCAGGTTTTCCATCCTGGTATATAAAAAGGATTTCATAACCATGAGTCAGATTTTTACATGCAACATGTGGCTACTTCAGTTTTCTGACGTGACCTGACCATTTAAGTATCCACAAAAGGCAGAAAGATGCTCATGAGGATAAAATATACACACTTAATAAATCTTGAGTGTGATGATAACCCACACTGTAGCCTACTGTTTACCTAACTAAAGTAATTTCATATTTTATAATTTAGTTAGAGACGGTAATGGACTGTCATGAAGTGGCTGGATCAGATTCAATCATCTTGATTGTCCTATAATCTTGAGGGTAATTCTGGATTGTCCCAACAACACTATCCTGTAATAAAGCATACACTTATATTTTTTTTATCAAAATATAAATAATATTAATAAGGATATAAAGTCTGTTGGACACATAGAATTCAAAATTAACCACCACTGTAAACTCGCTGAGGTTACACTCACAGCTTGACCAAAAGTCAACTAAAGCTCTGACAGATGGCCACCAGATCAGACATTAACCTCTCACTCACCAAACAGCAGTTTTTTATTGTCTAAGTAAACAACTTCCAAAAACTCACTCTTTTTGTATTTGACCCCTCCATGGCAGGATGGTGGAGGTGCACTGTTTCTGTCCAGTAACAGTTCCCCTGCTTTAGTCCATTATTCAAAGAATCACCGCTCCTCACATAGTCAGTCTGTTGTCTGTCTCTTTGCTACATCCAAATCCAACATACTGCTGCTGATTAGGGCTCCTCGGACTCAGTGTGCCATCTAGAAGTAGTCAATAGTGGTAGTAGACACTGAAATCTTGTTACGCCATTCAAGATTACCTCACAACCCCCACAGGGCACAGGACGCTAGATTAGTTAATTGCCGCCGACACAAATGCAGCTTAAAACCAACCTAACACGGCACTATTACCAGTCGATTGCTCTACCAGCGAGCCCATTAATACTGACAGAGACTCCAACAACAGAGGATTTCAGGCAAAGAAACATGCTGTATTTTGTGTACAGTGGTCAGATTTCTTTTACACTGTGTTCATTGGTTTTTGGAGACATACAGTTCAAATAACAATTAGTTGAAATAGATATAAATCAATTAAGTAATTCCTCACATAGAGATGGAAATAATCAAAACTGTGTGTAATCAGTCAATCAAGTTTTCACAACACCTTTTTCTCACAGTCACACGGCTTGTGCAATAGACAAACTACGTATATGGTTTCTGAGCAATACCCAGAGATAGAAGTATAAATAAAATAAATTTAAAAAAAAATGTATTTACTCACCAGTCTTACAAGAATCTGTTCTACATACAGTACTATATATACTCTATGTATAATATCGGTTGAAAGGAATTGAGACCAAGCATTACATATTTTCCAGTCATTTAAAATGTATTGCTGCCCATGATGCCAATATCCTTTAAAATTACATTTACAATCAATTCATTAACTTTGAATGAACCCTCCCATTGGCAAGGATCTCCTGGCTGTTCCTTGATCAGGGTTGGTAACTTGAGGTGACAGAGCCTTTGTTGTCAAAGCTCTGCATGCCGTGCCAGAGGAAATCAGGCTGGCCACCTCGGTATCAACCTTCAAGTTTCTTCTCTAAACACACTTAAACAGACAGGCATCTACAACTTCCTGTTCTAGCTTCTCTCATTTAGTGTGTTGAGCTTATCCTTTAATTTATGTGCATGCATTTTGAGAGTTTTGTTTGTAGTTTTTGTTTCTTGTGTCTCAGTCTTTTGGATTTTCCTACTTTAGTTGGATCTTGGTTGTTTTAATCTGTTGGTATTTCTTTGCTCTTCAAAGCACTTTGAAACTATCATTTTGAAAAGTGCTTTACTAATAAAATTATCATTATCATTATTATTATTGTTGACTGGACAATCAATTGAAATATTATCACAATATGGCCAAGTGTAATATCCAAATCGCAGGAGCTGCAATTTTATGTTGTAGGTGTGACAACATACCACAAATTAATCATTGTGGTGTATATATAATATATATATATATATATATATATATATGTTTATTTATTATATATTATCCATATGTCAGGGTAAATGACCCAACAAAAACCAGATCATCATAATTTTTGACTGAATGAAATGCATACCAACTGAAATTGTGACTCATCACAGTTGAATACCTGCCAAAGAAATTGCAATATGATTTTTTATTTAAAATTTGATGGTGATTATTATTATAAGATATTACACTTATTTTGTGTTCATATAGGCAGACTTGCTTATCTATAAAATTGTCATTTATTAATTTAATGAAAGAAATATCAAATAAAAGGAGAGCGGTCGTTTCCGTTAATGGCCACATGAGGTCAACATACAACTATATGTTCTGCTTTCATTGTCCTATGACTCCATCCGGTTTTTAGATATAAACCCCGCCCCGGAAGTCCCTTGTCCGCCATAGTTTGAATGGCTTGTGTCGTGAGTGTGTGTATGTAAGAGAGAGTGTTTGGTGATTGTTTGAATGCGTGAATTTAGCGTGTTTGTGAGTGTGAATGTGAATTTCTTTAAAAACCTACACACTGATCTTATTTGATCCGGTCAGAGTTCGGCTCTGCTCTGATCGGAGATGATAGGAAAAGCGCTCGCTAGCCTCCGTGGCGATGAGCAGCAGGCAATAGTGAAACCTCCAGGGCCTTCCACTGCTTCATGTTGTGGTGAGAGGTGATGAATTGATCAGATATACTAGTTCTGGTTGAGTTTGGGATTCATCTCAAGCTTCACGATGAACAATGAGTAAAGAGGCGATTCTGATCTGACCACAACTGACAAGCAGCGACGACGAGCCGTGGACGGTGGATGTTTGAACCGTTTTAACCGACCGATTCGAACGACCTGCGTATTTGCTCACGAGACTGTTTGAAAAGAAACAATGTCGTCATGATGTGAGAACCGTCGAAACGTTTTCATGTATTCTGAGGTGAAAAGTAACTTTACGTTCAAGCTTTTGAAGAACTGTAAGAGCCAATTTAACCAAAAATACTTTTGGTAATTGGTGATTTTAAATAAACGAAAAACATCCTACATCATCGACCTAGAGTGGGGCTTTGCATAGAGTCTACGGTCATTGTCCCCATTGTCCGGTCTTTGTTTTCTGTTTTTCTAGCTCTGTACACTTTCTTTTCAACAACAAACACCATACAACCACAGCAACTATTTGAACATAGAGGAGCATTTAACAGTAGTAATGTTACGTGAGAGGCAGAGAGCTCCCTAACTTGAATGTGTGAAAGAGTTCGCCTTTTCAACTTCAGGGGTCATACTGTGTTCACAGCGGGTTTACTTGCCAACAAATGGCCAAAAAACAAATCAGTTATTGAAGGTTCAAACTTCACTATCTGTTCCCCCGTCTTCAATGATATTTCCACGTTTTCAAGTTTGCCATAAAACAGTTCTCATATACCCACACAGTACTGTACATGCGCAGAGGTTGTAGGCACTAAAAGTAAAGTGACGACGTTTTCAAAAGTAATGCCATGAACAGTAGTTTAACATCATACAAAGTGCAGTTAACAGAAAAAAATCCCAAAACAAATCAATATTTGGTCTGACCAGCCTTTGCCTTTAAAACAGCAGCAGCAGAAATCTCTTAAGCAATTTCCATGTAAGGGACTAATCAAAAGTCATTTTTCTGTGAAAATGTATAAATGTTCTTTTTTTCAGAACAGAAAGTACACTATATACACAGTTGGCAGTTTATCAGCCACATTTAATTTACTCTTAAACTGCAGTAACCTCCATGAATTACAGTAAAGTGCAGTCTAATACAAATTAGACTGCATTAGTTTTAGCTAGGTCTACCTGATCAACTGGCAACTAAGTGGACAACATATACACATACAACTCATCATATCAGACCCAGTAACTGGGATATAACCAGGGGGTATTAATGAATGGGAGAAACTGATGAATAAAACCATATTTTTGTTTTTAAAATGTTATATTGTGGTATTCTCCCCATTATGTAATGAACACAAAATATTTGGCTTCATCCTGTAATTGGATTATTCTTCTAGTCTTTGAGTCTTCTAGTAAAATTCTTAATATCCATTCAGGACTTTATTTATTTTTACAACCGTATCAGTTTCTCTTTACAGAAATCACAGGGATATTCAACAATTAATCCTGGTCTAAATCATAATATACATTACTGTTTGGACTTATTCATATTATAAGCATAAAATCCAAACAGGTCAAACAGCACATGTTCAAAACACAGAATAAAACAAAACAAAATTATATGTGAAAGCACATAAGTACACTTAGCTTTAAATCTCTTTAAATGTAGATTAGTGGGTAAAAGGAAGGTTTTATTCATCAGGCCGTACACACTGTCTCGCGATAATGAACGCTACCTTTGACAATGACGTCGGCCTTTGTGTTTACACGTGACTGCCTTTGTCCAACCAGCTCTCAGATACGACTCGGCGAGGCGCGCGAGGGTGAACGGCAGTGCCTGTGGCTGTTTGAGGCAGGCTGCTCTGTTTTTTTATTTTAACCATGGCGGAGCCCAGCAAAAAACAGCGAGTAAGTCAAGTTAACAGCAGCTCACAAACGTGTTCCGGCACCGCCAACACGATTAAGGGCAGTCCGCGCGATGGAAGTGGAGGAGACGGTCGTTTTGTGGAAGGATCCATACTTCGCATCACTATGAAAAACTTCCTGTAAGTTACTGCTCCTCACCTGTCATTCAACAACAACAGAACAACGTATTTAAGGCGGCTGAGGTTGATGATCGCTGGACGGCTTGGCTAACACATTAGCGCTTCCTGGCACTCTATTTGGATGCTTTGACCTCCATGTAAACATGACAAAGTCGTTCACCCACCGAGAAAGGCCAGGCTGTGTCAGTGGCTCCAACGCTGTCATGTGAACTTATGTGTCCTCTCTATAACTGACAAAATCAAGTCCACATCAGATACTTTAAGTTAAAGTCAAAGCTTAAGACTTCAAGGAACGAATTCAAGTTGGGTTTTAAGATTTAAAGCGAGGAGTCCAAGTCAAGCCTTCGCAATGGCTATTCCTACCATTTTCACCTCGTGCATAAGTTTTAGGGACTTGTTAAAAAATAGAGTAAGGCGAAGATGCTTTTATAACAGCACTAATTCTCCTGACTACACTTGCGCCCAGCTTTTTAAGGTACTCAGCAGGTAGGTTGTTGTGAGCATCTTGGAGAACTTGCCAGAGTTCTTCTGTGGATTTGTCTCAGTGTCGTCTGTCTCTTCAGTAATCACAGACTGTTTCCATGATGTGAAGACCATGGCTCTGTTGCAGGACTCCTTGCTCCTCTTGTCTCTTCAGATAGTTCTTTATAGCTCTTGGCTGTATGTTAGGGCTGGTTGACATGCTGCAGAGTGAATTTGGGACCAATCAGAAGCCTCCCTGACGTAATGAGTGATGGATAAGAATCCAAACATCTAAAGTGCAAAAACCTTTGAACAGTACTGTACATTCAGTTGCTACGTTATCCGGTAAAAAGCTACTGCAGTCTGATACAACTGTCTCCTGACACAATTCACCCTTCATGATTGTTACAATGTTCAGGGTTTGTTGAAACTGTTCAACTTCAAGGTCATTAAAGAGCTGTTAAAGAATACTGGTTACCTGTCGTGCTTTACACTGAGAGGTGTTTCTAATATTTTATCCAATAAATAATAAATAAATATGTAGTCTATTTAGTAGAGTAGTCCACCTTACTAAAAAGTTAGACTATATTAAATGTTAGTAACGCTATAGCGTACAGCCGAATACAGTTCAACAGCACCACAAACTATAGCTCAACCAATACAGGATTTTTGAGGCCGATAATGATATTGAATCCAATAATGATATATCGGCCAATATAATTTTTTTTATACACAACCCACAACATATATAAACATTTTTGATCATGTGCCCTTAATTATTATAATTTTTTTTTTTTTTTAAACAATTGTGACCAAGAAATGTACTGAGCAGGACATTTTACAGTTGAAAAATAGATTTCTCATCACTCTGTGTTTCAAAAAGTTGGAAGATAAGCGTTAAGATACAAGCAGATGTTTCCTTAGCACTGTGTGAGCTGGCAGTCAAGAGGCTTTAGCTAGTAGACTACAACCACATGAGCACGATCCCTAAAATCTGAAGGATTGTTCTGTGTTTTAAGTGCTTAGGATCTCTGCAAAATGCCCTTCGTCATTGTTTATCTGACCTCTCTGTAGCTTGGTCCTGAAAGACCTTGTGCAATAATAACTGGTGCATCTGTTCTTCACACCCAGACAGCCAGGTGATGCACATATATAACCAAACATTTAAAATGTAATGTGTTTATCGAAGCACTGAGGCAATCAAAGCATTTTCAGTGCTAAATTGTTTAGCAGAGGTGGCGAGGCCACTCAGATCCTGAAGTGACTTGTCTCGGGATCAGCTTAGTCAGTAGACTAAAGTGTAAACAATAGCCACACATGTCAGATATGCTTTATGAAATGGCACTCTGGCTCTCATAAGATTGATGTTTTAATTCATAAAACTGATTTTTGTGATGTTAGTAGAGGCTGTCCTTATTTCAGGCAAGGTCAACCACCTCTGCTGTAAAATATTGCAGGAAAACCATAGATATCTCCTTTGTGCTTTGACAGGACCTATGACTACTCTGTGGTGTGTCCTGGACCTAATCTCAACATGATTGTTGGAGCCAATGGAACTGGCAAGTCCAGCATTGTTTGTGCCATCTGTCTGGGTCTGGCTGGCAAGACCGCTATCCTGGGCAGAGGCGACAAGGTAAGCAGCAGGGAAACACCGCAATTTGCAGACGCACTCTGATCAGGCCTTGGTTTCTTTGCAGAACGCCAGTGAGAGAACTTGGTTGCATGATACGAGGTTAACAGGCAGGTTTTCAGCTCAGAGCACCAGCAGAACTGTTACATGTTATTTGAATGTCAGTCATTGTCCTCTTGCACTGAATGTGATGGTTTGTTTCATCTCCCTGCACCAGTGTCTCCCAGTCTAATTATTATACAGTTATTTTAGCTGACAAATAAGTTAATTACAATTGTGGTGATTGTTAAAAGGATTTGTTTGTGTTTTTTCTCTAGGTTGGGCTTTATGTCAAACGTGGGTGCCATAAAGGATTTATTGAGATTGAACTGTAAGTTATGTGAAATAGATTGCAGACACACACTGTTGTTTTACTAATACTAATAAACTTTTACATAGGTGAAATCCTTTAGTGTTACGTTGTTTGGAAATTCCCGAGTTATCCATTTAGAAATCATTAAATATTATTCTTGTTAATGTAATTCAGTCATTTAAAAATAAGTTTCACCATAAATGATACTACTGTTTGTTTTACTTTTCACCAGTGTTAAGTCCATTTTTCCCAGTGCTAGATGTAGCAAATAGTCGAATCATACTCCTCGTTTTTATTCAAGGTGCAAGAACGGTGGTAATATAGTGATTAATAGAGAAATCCATGTGGAGAACAATCAGTCTCTGTGGATGATGAATGGACGACACTGTAACCAGAAAACAGTGGAAGAGGAGGTCAAGGCTCTGCGTATCCAAGTCAGCAACCTCTGCCAGTTTCTGCCTCAGGTATGTGTTCATCACACGTGCACATGGGCAGCTAATTAAAAAAATGAATTATTTGTGCAGTTATGAGAATGACCATAACAGTCCTTTATTAGGACGAAGGCGTCTTAAATGTCGTGTCTAACTAACATCTGCTTCATTGTTTTCCATTTTCCTGCTGGTTTGTCTTTTCAGGAAAAAGTGGGAGAGTTTGCCAAAATGTCCAAAATTGAGTTGTTGGAGGCGACTGAGAAGTCAGTGGGGCCACCAGAGATGTACGAGTACCACTGTGAGCTCAAAAACTTCCGCAACAAAGAACGAGAACTGGAGGTAAACGAAAAAGCTTTATACAAATATTTTGAATACGCATTTTTGTTGAAAATTGAATCTATATATAAAACAATACTACAACAGAATTAAACTTTGTTTTGTATATCTCTTACCATTAATATCTAGCAGGAGTTCATGTATGTTTGTCACTTCTCTACAGTTTTTAACAAAACAGATTCACATCAATAATTATTAGAATCAATTATTTCTCTTTTTCTTACATATTAAAAACACGTAAAGGCAGCTTTGCTTTGGGCTCTTCTAGGTTTTTCAGTGTTGTGTCGGTGCTTTGTTTCCCTTTTAGAATGTCGTGAAAGAGAGGGCTAGCTTCCTGGAGAAGGCCAAGCAGAGGAACGAGAGGAACAAACACGATGTGAACCGCTACTATGAAAAGAAGAGGCATCTGGATGTGATTGAATTGCTTGAGAAGAAGAAACCGTGGGTGGTGAGTGGTTGGAACGAAACACTGTGCACAAGAAAGAGAGACAAATAAACAGAGCGTGCAGTCGGAGAAGAACTGTTCTTTCGACTGTGTTAGATCTGTCCCTGTTTCTCTGTGGCACTAGGAGTATGAGACCACCCGTAAGGAACTCGAGGGTGTCAAGGGAGAGCGAGACGAGGCCAAAAAGCAGCTCGCCGCGCTGAAGCAGGCCCAGACGCCCATGCTGAGGAAGATCCAGCAGATTGACAACCAGCTGAAGCCCACTGAGGCACAAATAAAAGCCAAGGTGAAAAAGCAAATATTGTTAGACTCTGAGTCTAACAGGCTTCAAAGAAGAAATATGGGCAGTGATATGTTATTATTCTGTAGATGTGTAGAAAACTAATGAGATCTGTTTACTTTCAGGCTGTTTGGTTGTAAATGTATAATCTATTTGTAATATTGTGCCCGGCATTAACTTTCACTGATAGGTCTGAATCTGGTACCTACAGTACAACAAGTGCACTTGAGTGGTTTTATTTATTTATTTATTTTGGCATCCATGAGAATTTCCCAGGAATTGTAATTACAGATTAACGCGAGCATTATGCTGCCCACAAAAATGCATAATAAAAGAAAGGCTAGGGTTTTTGAGCATGTATATACTACTGCAGTGTTAATATTTGTGATCTCACGATGGTAAAGATGAGCTTGATGTTTTGCAGACTACTGCGATCAAAGAAGCCTCAAACAAGTGCAAACAGAAACAAGATCAGTTGGATCGAAAACACAAAGAGGTGAGACTCTGCACTTTCTTTTTACTCAGAAAGAGGTAGAAAATCTCTCAACACTGAAAACACGTAATCTATGGTGTTGTCATACTTGTCAACGTATGGAAGAGTGTTGCTTTTATTTTGGAAAAACTAGGTTTTCTTGTTGTAATAAAAAAGAAAAACAGTTAAAATCAAATTTTGATTTGTAGCTACCATTGATTTGCAATATGCATTCATTATTATTAATATTATTTATTTTTAGATATTATTGAACAGGAGCTTTATATTTGTGAGTGAACAGAACATCAGAACATTATCATTTTTGTAACAATGTAAAGCATCCAATAAACATGCCACTGTGCATTAAGTTTATTTTGAAAACTTTTCCTGTCCAGCTGTCCAATCTGCAGCTGTACGTTTTTCATTATGAGTGACACTTCCTCTCTTCAGATCGACGATATTAAACAAACACTGAGACTGAAGCAGATGGAGGAGGAAGACCACCAGAAGCGAATCAGCAACACCAGACGGACCATTGATGACTTGAAGGCAGAGCTCGCCAAAGTCGGCGATCAACCAGATGTGACACCGCGGA
This sequence comes from Seriola lalandi dorsalis, assembly GCF_002814215.2. Taxonomy (NCBI): domain Eukaryota; kingdom Metazoa; phylum Chordata; class Actinopteri; order Carangiformes; family Carangidae; genus Seriola; species Seriola lalandi. Next base: position 4,673,513 of record NW_019525414.1, on the reverse strand, counting down.
TCAATGCCATCAAGGTCGAGCTGAGACGCATCCAGGAGGAGAGAGCCAAGATCGAAGGAGAGAAGGCCGACCTTCGCAGGGAGAAAGACAACCTCTTTGCTGAGTCCAGGAGTGAGTGTTTCCCACAAACCACAGTGTCCTCTGAACCACCTTCGATAAGCAAAGATCTAATTATGAAGCATATTAAACATTATAATGCTGCTCACTCATGTTTCATGTAGGTTATGTTTATTCATTTTTATCGCCAGTGTTGGAGAGAAAGCTCAATGACATGAACAACATGATGAACGCTAAAGAGGAGAAGCTGCGAGGACGCCACAGGGACACACATGTTGCTCTCCAGTGGCTCAGACAGAACAAACACCAGTTTGGTGGGAATGTCCATGAACCTATGATGCTGGTGGTGAGTCCCAGAGAACCAGGAGGGTCATACTTCACTTAAACCGCACTATTTAATATCGTTTAGCTACATAGAGTTAATGGATTATAACACAGTATAATGTCGTCGTAAGCAGGTCAAGTGTTTATTATTGTATATACAGTATATATGTGTATATATGTGTGTTGTGTGTGTGTGTGTATATATATATATATATATATGCTTAGAACTACATTATAGTGTGTTATACCATCATTATCATCATTAATAGATTAAAAAGGTCAAATTGCTTCTTTCTGTAATTGTTCACGCATCGCCTGAAAAAATAGTAGAAGAATTTATTTAGGACACTTTCCCTTTTAAAAAAAACAGAAGCTTGGGTGATTTGTATTTTTAATATTAGTTATGGATCTTTCTGTATTCCTCAGATCAATGTGAGAGATCATCACTTTGCCAAGTATGTGGAAAACCACATCTCATTCCACGACCTGCGGGCGTTTGTCTTCCAGAGGAAAGACGACATGGAGAAGTTCATGATTGAGGTCAAATTATAGTTGAGCTAAATGTCACACAAAACCTAACCTTGTGTGAGGAATCCAGTTTTCACCCTCCCAAAAAATCAAAACGTTTAGTTTGTTCTGTTCTGACCCTCAGGTCCGTGACAAGATGAACTTGAAGGTGAACTCCATTTCTGCTCCGGAGGAATCGTGTTCTAAGCGGGAGCCGTCCCGAAATATTGAGTCCCTGAGGTGAGAGAAAATGAATTGGTCAAATGAACTGTATTTATTTGTGTATGTCTATTTTTTTTATATAATTGTGTCTCCGTCTGTGACCATTACTTTTCTGTTTTCACGCGTATTTTCTTATTTTTAATTTTCTTATTTTTGAATTTGCAGGCGTTTTGGGTTCTTCACGTACCTACGTGAGATGTTTGATGCGCCTGATGAGGTGATGAGTTACCTCTGTCACCAGTACAAGGTACATGATGTCCCTGTGGGCAATGAACAAACCAAAGCCATGATTAAAACGGTAAGTTCATTTAAATTCAACCTCTTTGGTGAAATAGAGAAATTGTGGTGGAGACTGGATTTGTCAGTGAGGTTTATAAATGAGCTCCACCCAGAAAAATTACATAGAAATTAGCCCTTTATTTATTTTTATCTCCTGCCTTTCAGAGATGTCACTAAGATGCATTCTTCATTTTGATGTGGATGAAGAAATTAGATGCTGAATTGAAAATGTAATTTCATTTCTGTCTGAGGCCAGCAGAGATATTATTGATTACTCGGCTTGAAAGGAAATCAATGTTTCTGTCCGTTTTCTTTCTCAAAGGTGATTGAGGAGCCCTACCTCAAGGTGTTATACACGACAGAGGAGAGGTACTCAGTGAAGAGGTCCTTCTACTCCAACAAGATTAGCACCAGTAACTCTGCGGTACACCCTTCCCAGTACCTCATCATCACTGTTGACGCTGAAGAGAAACGGCAGCTGGAGCAGCAGATGAAGGTGAGACACTGGAACAAACGTGGAAGCGCAGAACGAACAGTTTTCTTAAACTCCAGCGAGAGTTAAGCTGAGGCGTGAGTTTAACTGTCAACCCCCGCTGTAACCAGGCGTGTGAGCTGAAGTTACGAGACATCGATGAACGGATGAAGGCTCTGCAGAAGGAAGCGGCCGCCCTGGATCGCAGCGACAACGAACTGTTGACAGAGAAGAAGCGTCTCTCGGAGCTAAAGGGCAAAAAGAGACAACTGGAGCAGAAAATCAGCACCAAACAGGACAGGTAAATCTGAAGGAATACTAACAAGCACTGAAAGTTTTCTCCCTGTATCATCTCATATGTTTACATACATAACACATGTTTTAAATAATCTCTGTAAAGTTTGGTTAATGCAGATTTTAAGAGTTGGTTGCCTGCCCCCCTCCTCCTCCCATGTGTTCAGTCTCAGGCAGATGGAGCAGAGTGTTATTGACCTAAAGAAGATTGAAGAGGAGACAAAAGAGAAAATAGCGTCTGTCAATTCCCAGAAGGTGGCCATAGTCTCAGCATTCATGGCTCAAATGAAGGTGCGGATAAATGAAGTTATAACTAAGATCCTTTATGTCACTGCGTTGCATTTGGGAGCTGTGCTAAGATGACATTTAGAATTAAAATATTAACCTGTTGTTTCTTTGACTCCTTCTTTGTGTCGGTGCCCACCTCCGTTCAGTGTTGTCATGCTTTACCTCCTTCATTGCACCAGAACTTCACCTCCTAGTAGACATTATGTCTGACTTATATTGTTAATGAATTAAATAGGTTTTTCAGAATATTGCTTTTTTTCATGTCTTGTTAGCAAAATCCAAACCTGAGCTCAGGATCTTTCTCTGCCTTTTATGTGTCTGACTCTCATTGCAACTTTTCTGGTCGATCCATCCCCTGTAGCTGAGAGCCAAGCTGACAATGGAGAAGGTGTACCTGGCCTTGGAGACGGTGGGGCTGACGGCGGAGAAGACCAAGCTGGAGAACGACTGTAGAGAAGGCGCCACTGAACTTAAGGCCACCGATGTAAGTGTTTCACGCACGCATTTACGTACGTTCACAACATCACGCAGGCAGGAGAAGTTGATAACATGTTGCTCAACGAGAGCACCGGGAGTCGACGTCTGTAATATTCCTTTACTCATTTCTTGCTATATCTCACTGGTTTACGTGCATGTGTTCTCGAAGCAAAAATTCAACCGTCTGGAGCAGAGGAAGATCCAGCTGACAGAACACTGCAAAGGCCTGCTGAAGAGAGCAAAGTCCATCTGCAGGATGCAGCCTGACGAGTCATTACCTGAAGACCTGCGTAACGTTAGTGAAACAAGCATCCCTGTCTGTACTTCCTATATAATATTATCCTGTCACGCAGGCTGATCACAGCTGTGGGGGATATCATTGATAATAGTTTGTAAAATGTTAATGGTGCGTTTTTTTTTTGTCAATGCAGGCTTTCAGCAAGCTGCCCGACACACTGGACGAGATTGATGCCATGCTGAACGAGGAGCGGTCCAGAGCCGAGTGCTTCACTGGCCTCAGTGAAAGTGTAATTTGCCCGAGGAGGGCTTAATTTCTTAAAAGAACATAATTATGGCTTAATTCATTCATTCAGAAAGCAGATTAGAAATGTTGAGCCCGCCTTCTCTCGCTCAGAATGAGCTGTTCCGGCCTGGAAATCCGTGACAAAAATACAGATTTGTTGTTTAATTTTTTTCCACAACTGGGAGAAAAATGTCTTCATCAAGTTAAATATCAGTAAAGTCATGATTTTAAGACTGGCACCAATAATTAGGAAAAATGCACATAAAGGACAATGCTCGTGTTATGAAAATGTGATTTGGAAACATTAGACCTTTACAACAGGAAAGTGTGATCAGACCATATAAGTCATTTAAAGTGCCGCAATGTATCTATTGTCTCAGGTTTTCTCACGTTTTCCAGAGTGTAAATGTTTGTCACGTGAATTCTCTCTGAAGGTTGTGGAGGAGTACAACAGGAGAGAGCAGGAAATCAAAAATCTGGAGAAAGAGCTGGAAGATAAGAGCAACGCCCTGAATGCTTACCGGCAGAACATATCAGAGGTGATGACTGTGTTACTGCCGTAGCGCCACCGGCTCATTCTGTCACCTCTGTTACGACTGAGTGGTCGTCCCGTGTGTAAGTGGGTGTATAATGAGCTCTTTTGTGTCACAGGCGAAGGAACGCTGGCTGAACCCTCTGAAGCAACTGGTGGAACAGATAAATGACAAGTTCAGCGACTTCTTTCGCTCCATGCAGTGTGCAGGAGAGGTTGATCTGCACGCAGAGAATGAGGTCAGTGCGGACACACACTTGATCTGACATCTCAGGGATGATTTTAGTGGCCATTTCATTTTATTTTCTTCGGTGATATATGGATGTGGTCATTGTAAAACCTGGATGCTGCTGTTTGCCCACTGAAGGAGGAATATGACAAATACGGGATCCGTATCCGGGTGAAGTTTCACAGCAGCACTCAGCTCCACGAGCTGACAGCGTACCATCAGAGCGGAGGAGAGCGCAGCGTCTCCACAATGCTTTACCTCATGGCCCTGCAGGAGCTCAACCGCTGCCCCTTCAGAGTGGTGGATGAGATCAACCAGGTAGTGCATACACACACACACACACACACACACACACACACACACACACACACACACACAAACAGAAAGTCACACAGCCTTTTCTTTTTTGACAACATGAACTTGAAGCTGATGTAAATATTGCCATGAGAACCAGGCATGGGGTTTGCATAATTGCAGAAGCAATACAAAACCACTTCAGTCTCTGTGGTCCAGTCAGTGCATTACGTTCAGTTTCAACACACTCTAACTGAAGACGAGAGTTTGTTATGATGTTTTAACAACAGTCTTTAAAATGATAAATGCTGGGCAATTAAATGAGCAATTCTGTAAAAATAATCCAAGTGTATATTAAACAAAGTGGGAGAGGAATGAGCTCAGAATGCTTAAAAAACCTTTGTGGTATTTTTTTTTGCTCAGAAATACAGTAATTTAGGGACAGCACCGAAGCATGAAAATAGAAAATGAGCAATATTCAAAGAGGTGGAAAATAACATGATATACCCTGACTGCCTTAAAGTGCCTCATAAATGGCCATGAAGTGGCGCTATAGCACTGATGCCTTCGGTCATGACCTAACTTTCAACCAAATTTAGGCCACAGTGAGGTAATAATGCAGCACATACTCACACAGTTGATAAACGAATAATGTGCGAATGTACGAGTATGAGGGGAAAATGTGCGAATCATGTTTCATGTTGGTTTGTTCTGTGATTTAACTAAAGTGAGCTTTGAATTCTCTACAATAATTTTTTAGCAAAGCAGCAAAATCTTCGCTTTCTCTCCACATGCATCCTCGAAAATAAACAAACTGAGTTTATATATCCGTCCTGTGTTCGAGGATTTTATAACAGAATTGTAACTGAGTGTGTAAATGTGAGTTTTTAAAAAATATATTGTATTATTTATTTATTTCACCCACTTGCTTCATTTCATGAGCATCTTGCCAGCATTAATACAAGAGTCACTGCTTACTTACTGTTACTGAGTGTGTTTCTCTTGTGTATGTGTGTGTGTGTGTGTGTGTCTGTGTGTCTGTGTGTCTGTGTGTCTGTGTGTGTAGGGAATGGATCCTGTAAATGAGAGAAGAGTCTTTGACATTGTGGTCCGCACGGCCTGCAAAGAGACAACATCCCAGTACTTCTTCATAACACCCAAAGTGAGTGTTTTTTTTTTTTTACCTCCTAAGGAGTGAAAGGTCAGATGGGAACAAGAGACTGACGTCATTGAGTGTGTGTGTGTGTGTGTGTGTAGGTTTGCATCTGTTTATATATTTTGTGTTGTTAAAGCAGCTGTAATCAATATCTTTATATTAACAATGAATCACATGATTACTTGTAGTGACAAACTTGCAGAGAATTATCCCTCAGTTGAAAAAGCTTTCATTGTTTAGCTTTCCAGACACAACTTTACTTTACTGTACTGCAGCTGTATTCAGCAAAATAAGCCAAAGTAAACCACCTGCTCAGCCCCGAACAGCAGACAGACAGAGTTAGCGACAAGCTGGTGAACATTTAGCAGCTGAGGAGACAGATGTTTCCTTCAGGAGGTGGTAGAGACGAAAAAGTAAATACTGGACTGACTGGTGGCCAGAAACACGAGTCTAAATTAATCTTAATTTTGCTTCATATCTGGATGAATGTTTGTTTTATCAACTTAAAGGTGATAGTTCTATCGTTGTTGCCTGCAGCAACCAAGTGGACAAAAAGTCAGTTCATGCAGGTTTAAAATGTTTCATGTGAAACTGCATATCTCCCACGAGAGTCTATGCTCTTCATCTTCCTGAACTTTCTCTCCTGCTGTGTTTTTTTTTTTTTTTTTTCAGCTGCTGCAGAATCTTCAGTACGCCGAGGAAATGACCATCCTGTGTGTCCATAACGGCGCCCACATGCTTCCCCCGAACCAGTGGGTTGAGAAGGCTTTCATCAGACGCTGTCTCCAAAGAAAAGCCCAGGCATGAATCCACGAGGTCGACCTGACCTGAACGGCTTCACTTAGTTTCAAAATATACGACTGTAAATCTGAAGGGGATGTTACATGATATGATAAAAAAGTTTCTGTTATTTCAGAGAGAATATTTTATATGAACCTTTTGAAGGGGAACGATATCATTTTGCACTGTGGATGAGTCATATACAGACCAACAATGTCCTGTCACTTCTTGAGGAGTTTTCAAATGGGTTGGACATTTATAAAACGCCTATTATGAAAATAGAAATATGCACTGAGCATATTTGTTGTTCCCTCATTTGCACATTTGTCTGTTTATGCAGCAACATGTTAACTCTTTTAATAATACAAAAAAAGTACAACAGTTTCATCTCTACCTTAAGGGGTTAATATGCACATTTATATATTTGAATAAAATATTCTGCTGTTTCTGTTCTAAATGTTAAATTTATTTAGAATAGTCATTCAGTATGTGACGCCTTGTATGCTTGGCATGAATACGGCTTCAGTACGCAGTGCAGCATTAAGTGGCTAAAGATATTTTCTGGAAAGTAAAAAAGCGGCACTATTGTGCATTAAAAGCCAAACTATGTGGAAATATAACCTTAATTTTTACCTTCATTAAATATCCACTTGGCCATTTAAACATTCCAGTAATGTGACAGCTGAGTGAGTTTATTTTTCTTCAGTGTTTATTGGGAAGTTTGGGGTTAACGTGATCCTGAAATCCATGAATCACCTTTCAGTATCTAGTTTTCACTGTGTGTCATTTGGGAAAACACCAGCAGTAGAAAAATGTACTGAAAGAACTTCTTTATTTGTTGATGTTGGCAGCAGTTGGAGACGGTGGTAGTGGAAGCTTCATGTAGAATAGAAGCTGCCATCGTTCTCCCTGCTGATGCCCTTGTTTGAAAATGCTTGTGGAGGAAAAGTAGAGCATTGTATTGGTATTTGGGACACACTTTGCTCCAGACAAAGCCAGATGCCTCACTTGATGCTGTGGATGGAGCGCCTCTGTGGGTCGACCCACACTCTGATTTCTTTCTCTTGTTCCTTTTCCAGCATGTACTGATTTATTTTTTCCTGTTTCCTGCAAATTAACATTGAAAATGATAAATGAACATGGTTGAATTAGACTCCTGAAATGCCACAGTTATGTTGTACAGACAGTCCACGACCTTAATGTCTCACACACACACACACACACACACACACACACACACACACACACACACACACACACACACACACACACACACACACACACACCCACCTGTGGTCCTCAGAGACAGTCTCTTTCTGGTATAAAATCTGGCTCTTACTCCTGAGGAAGTCCTTGCTTTGATCGTGGACCGACTTAAGATGGAAGTCGAGGCTGTCGTTTGGAGCCTGATGTCAAGAAAAGAGCGGTGCATTCAGAGCACGGAAGGTGTGTTTGCCTTTAAATATTTCTCTTGTTTCATAAATGAAGGTCAAACTCGTGGTCCCTGGAGCTCACCTGGTGCTCATAATGCATCACGCTCCGTCGGATGCTGGCCAAAGTGGCTGCATCATGGAGGTGACTCCAGGGTTCCTCTGTCTGGGCGATGTGTGTTGGTTTATTATATGTTTTTCTCTGCACAAAGGGTCAGGAGGAAAAATTGATTCCAAATTTACAAAGAAATTATCACCAAATCTATTTGTGGACATAACATGATGGTCAACTTTTATTCCTAAGGGTCATTTTAAGACTTAAACTGATGAAGTTCAGGTGATAGTTCTCCAAGTGTGGACCTGCTTTAGAATAAAATCCTGCAAATTTAGTGGACTACATAGAGCCACAATAGTGCTCATTAATAATTGATTTGTATTATTTGATTTTATTCACCATAGATGGTAATTTTGTTAGACTTAATCCACATACAGTAATAAGCCAACAATGACGGAGATGAAACATGTAACACAAGAATGTTGCTTTCTTTAACAGTGAACCATCACACCTCAGAATTTAGAAGTTATATTCAAAATGTAAAATGTTTGGAAGAAATGTTGCCTTAAAGCAAAAACTCAGTTTTTGACAATTTTGTGGTTGTATTTAGAATAGAATAGAATAGAAATCCTTTATTGTCCTACAAAAAATTACAATGAAATGAATGAGAGCTACTCCTGATCAGTGCAAACAGTAAACACACACAAAACAGACAAAATGACACAAGAGAATATTGCACATGAAGGAGTATCGCACTTAGAAATATAAAAAATTTGTGGAGGAGGATAAAAGTATTGTCTGCTTTTCCTACAGTATTGATGTATTTAATTGCTGCACAGGACAGGCTCTTTTAAATCCCATCATTTGATTCCCCAAGGCTCGATTAACAACTGTGCAAAGCCCTAGTATGAAGAACAAAAAGTGACTTAATATCAATAAATAAATAAATGCTGAAAAAGAAAATTGAATACATAAATAAATGCTAAACATGCTCTTAAAACATTTTGGCAATATTTATTTATTTACGCATTTCTACGTTTATTTATTTTTGTATTTCTACATTTATTTATTTATTTATTAATTTATTTATGTATTTCTACATTTATTTATTTATTCATACTTATGTCATTTTTTGTCCTTCATACCACAGGACCCTCCACTTTGTAGCAACTGGTTTGTGGTCATTGAATTGTATGTTAGACATCTACATGTTGTTTAATTAGGGAAAAGGTGTTTTATGTTCAGTGTAAAAATAACTGCCAGGAGCCAATATGTATGTTTAGTTTAGCCTTTAGCTTGTGTTTTGCTTTGCCATGGATTTGAGACAAACAGTCAGTTATCATCAGTAGTCAAACCCACCTGCTGCGGTCTGAAGCCGCTGAGGGTGAAGCCGTTTTCAAACCGTGGAGAGGCGAAAGGTTCCCGGCCCGACATCTTTAATGACGATACGACAACACGCAAACAGAAAACATAATAAAGCCAGAGTTTTGGTGCTGTTGTTGTAGCTGCTAAGCTATTGTAACTAAACCCGGTATGTTTATAACCTGGTTTCTAAGCAACCAAAAACTTCCGTTTAAACCTTTCAAAATAAAATAATTGTTGACGGAAGTTTCCCTCCTCCCACATGTCATGAGCATGGATGTATTATAAGACTTTACTTATTAGAAGTTTTATAGCCTAATACATCTATGGTAATGAGCCTATTAATCACAGGTGTTTACAACAGTGGTGGAAAGTAACTGCGCAGGTGGCTATGGTGAATAGGCACGTGGCCCAATACATGAGCAGGGCGCAGAAAGGAGCAATACCATGGGAGCCAAGCACCAGCTACTGGTCGATAGAGCAGTCACCCAAGACTGCAAGACCAGGCAGACCAACCTGTGCACCGCCTGGATTGACTACAAGAAAGTCTACGACTCAATGCCACACACATGGATACTGGAATGCCTGGAAATGTACAACATCAACATCATATACCAGGGTGATGCACTATCCCCACTGCTGTTCTGCATAGGCCTGAACCCCCTCAGCCAGATCATGTCAAAGAGTGGTTACGGATACCGATGCCGAGGTGGAGTGACCATCAGTCACCTCCGCTACACGGATGACATCAAGATGTATGCCAGGAATGAGCGAGACATTGACTCACTGCCCCACATCATCAGGATCTACAGCAACGATCGGAATGTCATTCGGACTAGATAAGTGTGGTCGGATGGTGTCAAAGAGAGGGAAGATGATCAGGACAGAGGGGTTTGAACTACCAGCAGGCAGCATTATAGATGTTCAGGACAGCTACAAGCACCTTGGTGTTCTGCAGACAAATGGGAACAGTAAGGAGGACCAAGGAAGTCAGTCCCAGCCAAATACCTACACAGAGTAAGGCAGGTCCTGAAAAGTCGGCTGAATGGGAAGAACAAGGCCCGAGCCATCACAATGGAAGACGCCTCCTAAGGTGGTTGAGAATGACCGAGCGAAGATCCTGTGGGACTTCCAGATCCAGACTGACAAACTGGTGAAGGCTAACCAACTGGACACCGTGCTGATCGACAAACAACAGAAAAGGCAGTGGTGATAGACGTAGCAATCCTGAGCGACAGCAACATCAGGAAGAAGGAACACGAGAAGCTCGAAAAAAATATCAAGGGCCGAAAGAGGAGCTAGAAAAGATGTGGGGAGTAAAGGCAACAGTGGTGCCAGTGGTCACTGGGGGCCCTCAAACTTCCAGGCCTCTGAGCTTGATGAAGATGCATACATGCAAAATGCATTTAAAAGTAAAAATTCTTACTGCGCTGACAAACAGTAAAAGGCAACGATACATGAGTAATGTATGAATAATGAATAGGCCACTTTCACTTTTGATACTTTCACTTCTGCAGACTGTTGAATGCAGGACTCTTACTCAGTATTTTTCACAGTGTACTATTAGCTACTACTTTTTCTTAAAGAAGTATATTTTTCCAGCGGTTTACGAATTATTTTCCCTTATCTAACTGATGTGTCAGCGTGTCACACTGGCAAAGTGGCCACTTAATTCAATACTAGTTTATAAACCCACCACCTCAACCCACCAGTTGCTATATATAGGCCTATACACACACACACACACACACACACATACGGTTATATATTTTTTTATACAACCTTCTTTTCTCTTCAGGATTATTACTGAAAAACATTCACTTATATAGTACATGTCCAAATAACACCAGCAGAAGGAAGGTAAAATACAAGTCAGCAGCCTATTGTGGTTCAACAGCGAGTCTTTCAAAGACGATTCACAGTAAAAACAATCTCCAGAGCCAATCACCTCCCAGTATTTGTTCTCCCGCCTCCAGCAGCCGCCGGGCGGGCAGCACCTGAGGGCGTATGCAGGTCAACCCACCGCTCCTCCGTCACCATCACTTCCACACTGACAGGAGGCGACGATGCAGCGAGGCCTGACACACCTGAGCCACTTTTTGCTGTGGCTGCTTTTTGCACAAACATCTGCGGATTTGCCGATGTGCAAAGAGGTGAGGAGGTTCATGTTGTTTTTATTCTTACGCAGTAAAGCCATTCAAAGTTAAAATTGCTCGTAGGTGTCAGCTGTTTTTATCATGTAGTCTACATACAAAGGTGTCATCAGGTAAACTCGTGGAACACCTTAGAAGCAGTGTCATCAGCATTTGGAGACCTGTTCAAGGGAAGTGTTTTAACTTAGAACTGACTTTAAATGCTTGTAAAGAAAAATGTACATTTTCTGATGTGAGTTTTGAATAGACACATTCACAGTGGGACTATAGTTTGGCCACCTGAACATATTGTGTGTGTGGGAAATGAACATATGTTTACACAGCAAGTGTTTGAATTACATTAGTCATTCACTTGTGCTTGCTTCAGTGTTGTTACAGTTATAAGACACTTGTTTTACTACATCTTCCATATGCTACATATAGTCTGCTGTGCTCTCCTCACCCTTCTCTATCTACTTTCAGTTTGCATAATAACAGTACTGTTTGATAATAATCAAGACATTTCTTTTTTTTTTTTTTTTTTTAATCTATTTACTTTGAACATTACTTCAGAGTGTGTAGTAGCTGCCACACACCTGTAGACTTTCATGTTTTGTGAGCTAATAAAGGTTGCCTATTAGCAGCTACTTTTTCCAGGTGAGCTTGTTTCCATGCCAGCCCATTGACCATGTGGCTCAGCGGTCATCGTGTCCCGTTGCCGTGGTTTCCTCATGTTTGTTTAAATGAGGCAATTAAGCTCCAGCACATCCCCAGTTTGGTGCATTTTTACATCAGATCCTCCCACTCAGACCCGTGTTCATCTGATACCCCAACCACCGCTAATGTAGCAGCTCTAATAGAAAACACACAGAGCCAGAGGAGAGTGCTGCTGTGTTTCTGTTAACTATTAATCCCACCACCAGGCTGTGTGTGGGCTTGGATTAGTTCTGAATGACCTTCCTAGGAACATTACAGCCTCCTGTTGACCAATGATCAAATCTTAAGTTTACACTGTGTGTCTGCTCTGTATTCATGACTTGTCTCAGAAGGTGTCAGATCAACAAGATTACCTTTAACGTTATGTCAATCCTCAAATAACATCATTACGGGTGGGACAGTGTTTGTCAGTCACCTACTTTAAGTATCGAAGCACGACAGACAAACACGGCAGAAGCTTTGCACCTGAGCTCCTGCTGTCTCCGAACTTCTGTGACGACACTGAAGTGAAATGTTTACAGAAGGGTTGGATCTCTCCCCCTTGGCCAAGTAAATAAGGCCTGGAGGGGCTGGAGCTTCAGCACATCCTTGATGAGAGAGATTAAAACGGCTGCCTTGGCAAATATTAGCCTCCATCTTTATTTGTAAAAGAGGCTGGTCTGACCCGAAGTTTAAAACAGGCAGATAACCTGTCTACCAACAGCCTCATTTCCTCCCCACATGCATGTTGATTTGCAACCTTTGTAGTGTTGCAACAATTAGTCTATTAATCAATTAGTCAATGATCAAAGAATTAATCTACAACAACTTTGATGTTAGATTAGTTTTTATAAGATTTTCTGATTCCAGCGTCTCAAATGTGAGGATTTGATGCATTTCTTTATCATTGTTTTGGATTGAGGACAGTTGGTTGGACAAAACAAAACATCTGAAGACTTCAACTTTGGCCCTGAGAAATTAAAATGGGCATTTTCCAGTATTTTCTCACATATTGTAGATAGAACAGAGAATTGGCAGATTAACTGATAAATTATATATATAAATAATCATTAGTTGCAGCCCTTCTCCTTTATTTTTCCATATAATTTATTCATGCTGTGCATATAGTGCTTTTGCTATCCGGCTGTGTGAAACTCACAGCTGTGTTGTGTCCCTGCAGTCAGACTATCACTTTGAGTACACAGAGTGTGACGTACTCGGGTCTCGATGGAGAGTGGCAGTTCCCAACAAACCCGACACATGCACAGGTCTACCAGATCCAGTGAGAGGCACTCAGTGCAGTGAGTTCCCTCCTTTTACATGTAAAACAGCTTTAACATGTAAATAATGAACTGTATCTGTTCACTGCCACATCTCCATGAACCTCTCCTCTCTGCCCTTGCTTGGTCTTTTTCCTCTTATAGCCTTCTCTTGTAGTGAGGGGGAGTTCCTGGCCATGCAGTCGCAGCAGTGCCAGAAGTGTGCTGCAGGCACCTACTCTCTGGGCACCGGCGTGGCCTTCGATGAGTGGGACAGCCTACCGACAGGTTTTGTCACCCACGGGGTGACAACAAATGGCGGGGATGCCCACACAGACTGCTCCAAGTCAGTACGCACTGTACCTCACTTATTTTTAAAAGTCTTTGTCTCTTTTGTCTTAGCTGAATGAATCAATTGAAATCCTCATTGTTTCTTGGTTTGAAGAAGCTCATCCGACTCTTTCTGCTGCTGATGTTTTTCCAGCTCAACGTGGACACCGTCAGGTGATTACATAGCCTCAAACACAGATGAGTGCACTGCCGTGCTGTCCTATGCCGTGAGCCTGAAGAAACCTGGAACTGTGTCCTTTGAGTATTTCTACCCTGACAACAGTGTCTACTTTGAGTTCTTTGTAAGTGCTTTAAAATGACTGTTGTTGTTGACGAAGAGTTCTGTGTGTAGGAGGAATATTTGGTGACCTCGCTCTCTTTTCTCCCCCCTCCCGTAGGTTCAGAACGACCAGTGTCAGTCTACAGACTCTGAAAGCCGGTGGATGAAGATCTCAGAGAGCAGCTGGAGTAAATACAGGGTTTGTCTGAGTGTAGCTTTAGCACTATGTCACACCTGCTTGCATCAGCATTTTACCTCTGCTGCTCTCCGTCTCTTTCATTTATCAAACTGACTCTGTGCAGGTTGAGCTGAACACTGGCAATAACGTGCTGTACTGGAGAACCACTGCCTACACTCTGCAGGGCAGCGCCGTCAAACCTGTGCTGTTAAGAAATGTTGCCATCTCAGGTAGATTAACACCCGTTTTGTTCGCTCTTCAACTCCTTTTTTGTTGTTGTTGTTGTTAATGATTAAAAGGTGATTAATGGTTTTCTTCCAGGGGTGGCCTTCACATCGGAGTGTTTCCATTGTAAACCTGGCACCTACAGTGCAAAACCAGGATCCGCCCGCTGTGCCCCCTGCCCTGCTGACACCTACTCCACTAAGGGTGCCACTGTTTGCCATCAGTGTGAACCAGACAAATATGCAGGTATCCATGTTCACATTTCTAATACTCCATCCACAAAGAGAGTCACATCACTTACTGACGTGTTCTCTAACTTCATATCATTATTGTAGATACGGCTGAACTTACAACCGCTACGTATTTGCATGCTGCCACACATACGTAAAGCAATCTGCATTCAAATACTTTTACTGCTTAAGAGGTTACAGAGTGTGTATTTCTTATCACTGGATCTTAATGTGAGCTGTGTGTTTCCCCCCTCGTCCCCGCCGGCTGGTTCACATGGCTTGGTTTTTTCCATGTTTCTCAGAGGCTGGTTCAGGGAGCTGCAAACCGAGACCCGCTTGTGCAAACAGTGATTACTTCTACACTCACACTCCCTGTGACTCCGAGGGAAAGGTAATGTCGACAAAAACACACGGAAGCAACATTCATGCAGGTTGAGTCGAGGTGAACACGTGGGAGAGATTCTCGCTTTCTGAATCCTGCTGCTACTGCCACAACCATCTGTTGTACCTATCGGGTTTCTTTAAATATAAATCATCTGCGCTGATTGAGCTTCTGGTGGCTTCTTTCATTTATTCACGTCTGGCTTGTTGTGTGTCTCAGACGCAGCTCATGTACAAGTGGATTGAACCTAAGATCTGCAATGAGACCACTGAAGGAGCAGTGAAGCTTCCTGCGTCAGGGGAGAAGACAACCTGTCCACCGTGTAACCCGGGGTTCTTTGTCACCAACTCCTCCACCTGTGAACCCTGCGCCAACGGTTTCTACTCTAATGGAACAGGTGCAGAATCAGTACACTAATTATACTGCATTTTCACGTGATTCTTTTTTTTTTTATTTGCAGTGACATACTCTGCATGTGTACTTACCGAAGGTGTCGATCATTTGATGCTAAATAACCATTAATATGATTTTATTTGTTGCCGAGACAAACTTTGAATCGATCAGTCGTCTTGACTGCAGGTTGATTTATGCGTCTAGAGAGAATAAGGAACAGTGATTAAAGTCCTGAATCAAATTACAGAAAACATCCAGTGACTAACTAGAGCTGAATAATCAACAAAGCCATGTAAAGTCAGTAGATAAATATAGAACGTCAGAGAGCAGAGAAAATGATTTTCAACGCACAAAGTAAACATGGTGGACACATATACATATACACATACACATGCATATACCCACACATACTGTCCTTGTATACATGTGTTCACACAGTCACATACACTGTATGACACACATCTATACACAGCATTTAGGGAGGGATTATATAAGGCTGCTATGACAGAAGGGACAAAACTCCTGCCAAAGCAAACCCTCTTACAGAGTCTCCTCTCTGCAGGAGTAATGTCACACACAAGTAATGTCAAGTGTTCATTTGCTTTGTAAATTGATGCGTGTGATGGCTCTGTTGTTAAGGCTGCTTTTTCTGGAGATGGACAGCATGGTAGAAACGCAATAGAATGGGATGAATTATGCTTTGCTGCAGATACAACATACATTATTTTAAAGTAAAAACATATAGTCAAGTCAGTTTCATTTATATTTAAGTAATATCACATGAGAGGGAGTGACGTACTGAATATCAGCACGGCTGTGATTCGGTCGTAGGTACGAGACCGCAGGCTTCTTTCCTTCCCTTCATCCTCTTCTGACGATCATACAGAATTTAATTCAAATGTTATTTCTGGAAAAATTTTCATTTTTGCAAATTTTGTTACAATCTATACCGACCATTAATGTAATGCTGATTAACAATTAATAGAACACCTGATAACATGTAGTTAAAAGTCCCAAATTACAAATTCGGAACTAACTGTTGTAGTTGTATAAAACCCAAAATCCCGAATATCAAATTGGGCTCAAGGGGCTTGACAATCTGTGCAGCGGGAAAAACTCTCCCCTAAAAATCCTTATAGACCATTCAAACAAGTCGAAACAAATCACTTGAGATTTCTTGTGCCATTTATTCAACAACTTTGTTATTGTTACATTCAAACTTAGTGTAAAACTGTTACCACTTTAATACTACCCTTATAAAGGCTTTATAATTGGTTTATAATTAAGTTATTTATTAATTTGGTTGTTAATGCTTTATAAATCATAAATAAACAATTATAAACAAGTTATAACACAGTTTTCATACATTGATGCAGGCTCACTATTTGGCAAGATCAAGTTAATGCTTACTACTCATTAATCCTACTAATGACTTACTACCTTTTATAACTGGTAAAAGGAGCCTTATTGTAAAGTGTAAAACACATCATTGTTTATTAATATGCCGAATGTTTTGACCATTAAGAAGGTGACGGTGGTTCATTGCTAGTGACTGAACAAACGTGATGAAGCAGCAGCTACAAAAGCTGATGATGGAGAAAACAAAGAAAGCTCAGTAACTAATGAGAGATGAGGCTCAACAGTACAGATACATGCTGGCTCACTATTTGGCAAACAACAGGCCCCTGTTGGCCTTTTTATCTAATGTTTTATAACAATTTATAAATGATTTGAAATGTTAACAAACTAACTAATATACTAATTATAAACCATTCATAAATCCTTTGTAGGGGTCGTCTTATAGTAAAGTGGTGCCGTAAAATGTAACGGTAGTTCCGTACCTTCCCTGTCTTCATCTGTTTTCAAGTACACGTAATACTCGGAAATGCTAAAAATACTAAAAACCTACACGTTTACACTGATATAATAACACATTATTTACTCACAGCCTGTGCTAAGTGCCCTGTTGGCACAGAGCCGGTGGTGGGCTTCGAGTACAAATGGTGGAACACCATGCCGAGCAACATGAAGAGCTCCGTCTTCACTCGGGAGTTCAGCCACTCCGACCACAGCACAGGTAAGAGACTTCACATTAGTTGGTCATGATTGACCAATCACACGCTCAGCCTGAGGATTTCTTACAGTAACATTCCTACAAATTTGTCCTTTTAATCCTTATTTATAAGTGATGATTCACATAATATGCAATGTGCATGGCCACCTGAATTATTGTGTCTGTTTGTGTGTATTGTTTGTTTGAAAGCACAGGAGTGTGTTATCATTTTTCCTCTTTGTAACCACAGCATGGGAGGTGGCTGGAGAGTACATTTACACCACGCCTGGGGATCAGGACACAGACTATCTGATGCTCATACTCAACGTCCCTGGATACAGGTGAAGTCAAGCATTTTCTCTAGAAGAAATTACACATAAAGCTCTGTATCCAGTATGTAATGTCACATGTCTCCACAGGCTGCCTCAGTCCCTGGTCAAAGACAGTGAAAGGACTGAACTGTCTTCCATCACCTTTGTCTTTGAGACCACGTGCACAGCTGACTGCAAATTGTACTTCCTGGCTGTGAGTGAAAATGGTGCATTTTGTCACACGTGTGCTTCAGGTGATAATAAAGAAGCTTGACACGTGTATGAATATAAACGAGGCGAATGCATTTCTCTGCAGGGTTATAATCAGTGGAATAATAATGTGGTGGAGCAGTGGAAAGGCAGCAACAGGAAACAGTCGTACTCCTACCTGATCCATAGCAACAGCACCGTCAGCTTCACCTGGACGTTTCAGCGAACAGAGACCTTTAACATGGTGAGACACAGCAGCACATCCCAAACATCAGTGTTGATCTTCCAGCAGCTTCACTGCTATAAAATGTTTTCTGAGGTCACCGTGACCTTTGACCTTTGACCATCAAAGTCTAATCAGTTCATCCTTGAGTCCACATGAAGGTTTGTACTAAATTTGAAGAAATTCCCTCAAGGCGTTACAGAGATATATTGTGTCTACGAGAATGGGACGGACGGACAACCTGAAAATATTATGAACATAATGAAAACAAATAAACAGAAACAAAACACAAGAAATGAACATAAAATCAAGAACCAAAAACAGCACAGACGAAACAAAATGCCAGCATCCTCCTAACAATTAAGGTTAAGGCCATCAGCACAGTGCCAGTCAGTCAAATAAAGGTTTACCTGGTTACAGTCGGTTGGTCTTTCTGAATTCCCTTAGTGTCTTCGTATTCTTTGCTTTGGCTCATCAGAGAGAAAACTTGCTGATGACTCATAGACTTTATTGTAAATGTAAAATCATCACGTTGAAGAGAAGAAAACAATAAATAAAAACAATATTGTTCTTAAACTTCAGAGACGACGCTTAATATCTGGTGTAGCGCAATAGTATAAACTCATTTATACGGTGCAGGAGGAGCTGCAAGAGAGCCAGAAGATGAAGCACCGAATGTAGGGATAAATACTGTAACTATATATACAAAGAATGTCTGTAAATGTTTTAAATGATCACTAGAATTTATTCTGACAGACTCCTGAAGCATTGTCATGCTTCCTCTGACTGTTGTGGAGATGATTTTTGCACTGACAGAGGACGGTGGGTTTGTCCCCCAGATACTGCACTTAACTGTAGAGGGCAGTCTGGAGCTGAACTTCAAAAAAATCTAAATGACCTTTGTGAGTATAAAACACAGTGTGGTGGGAGAAGTACTCTGATATGTTACTGGAGTGCATGTCAGTAAAAGTACCAAAGTATTAAGTAAAGTATCAAAACCTAAAGCACTAATTATACAGAATGGCTCATTTCTTAATGATATAAATTATATATTTAATATTAAATTTTGAATATTGATGAATTAATGTGTAAAAAATCACTTTTGCTGCAGCTCATAAAGGTGGAGATCATTTTAATCACTTCATATTCTGGTGGGTAATTTTGGCCCAGATATCAATAAAGTCTTATCTTTACCTAAAATAATGTTGATTATATTTTATATTTCTAATCTGGATCTGCAAAGTAACTAAAGTAAATAAATGTACTGCAGTCATAAGTACAATATTTGCTTCAGAACTGGAATGGATATAGAAAGCAGGAAATGGAAATACTCAAGCCAAGTCAAAATTGTACTGAAGTGCAGAACTTGATTAAATTTGTTCAGCTACTTTCCACAACAGACGACATTTTTATCTTCCAAAGTGTTCCTCTGTCCAGAGCCAACCACCCTCTGTGTTTAGAGTCTCAGCTGATGAATGACACCCGATGTTTCTCTTCCCCCAGGAGAGGAAATACAGCCGCGACGTTGCAAAGATCTACGCCATCCGCATCACCAATGTGG
The DNA here is from genome assembly GCF_002814215.2 of Seriola lalandi dorsalis. Taxonomy (NCBI): domain Eukaryota; kingdom Metazoa; phylum Chordata; class Actinopteri; order Carangiformes; family Carangidae; genus Seriola; species Seriola lalandi. Next base: position 4,653,769 of record NW_019525414.1, on the reverse strand, counting down.
TCGGAGGTGTAGCCTCGCAGTGTCGACGCTGTGCCCTGAGCTCCGCAGAGGCCGGCTCCGCCTGCGTTCCCTGCCCACCGGGACACTACATGGTCAACGGGACAGGGGTGTGTAAGAGATGCTCGCCGAACACTTTCATCAGGGCCGAGCAGCCTGTGGGGGAGGCGGCTTGTGTTCACTGTGGTCCAAACACCAAGAGAAACAAGGTGAGGAGAACGAAGTCCTGACCGCTGGAAAACTCTAATTACAAAGCTATGACTAAATCTATCAGAGCGTAAATGTGTCCCGGCCGAGGTCGTTAGAGGTCATCACCTCAGGGTTGCTTCAGGGACTATAATAAACTGTTTCAATAAAATAAAGATGAATTAATAATGAAATGATTACATTATATTGAATAACATTAAACATGATATAGTATTTGTTTCTCTGGCAATGTACAGAAGGCGTTAACAGACATCACTGAGGGACAAAACATATACAGACAATATAACTGGAGAGATTAATACATAAAGAAAATGTGAAACAATTAAATCAGACAATTTTACAAACTTCAAAAAAGAAAATCATGACGTCAGCATTTCTAAAATCCTAGCTATTGCCATGAATGCATGTGTATCTGTAGGCATATCCTAAATGAAGGTATATAATGCTTGTTCTTGTGTACTTTTGCCCGTCTTACATGACTTCCTGCTTATTTCTTTTATTAGGAAAAGCAATTTCTCTCTTTTTTTTAACCCAGAAGTCAGAAACCTCTATCCATATTTGATTTTAAATTGTTCACAGGAGCCACTTTACCAAATTAATGTTGGTCTTACGTACCTTTTTTAATACGTTTTTATTTTAATTACGCAAATATATATCAACCCACATCATAAATCTCCTCACATAAACAAACAAAACAAACGCTAAAATATCATTTGTTTTAATATGTTTTCCCACATTGATCCACCCTCAGTAAACGGAATATGATGTGCATATAAATGCGTCTGTGGTTGACTCCCTGACTTCCTGCAGGCTTACTCAGCTTGTGTCAGTGACTGTTCGCTGGATGTGCGGACGAGAGCAGGAGCCCGGCTGCAGTACGACTTCTCTCCTCTGGCCAACGTCACCAGCTTCCACAGCGGGCCTCGCTTCACCAACAAAGGCCTGAGATATTTCCATCTCTTCAGCGTGGGTCTGTGTGGGAAAGAGGTGAGACGGCCGTGATCCTTTTTTTTTTTTTTTTTCTTTGTAAAATAGTAGTTTGACGTGCGTTCTAACCTGCCGTGCTCCTCTTCGCAGGGCCGTGTGCCAGCCACATGTGTGGACAACGTAACAGAGAGTGGGAGAGAGGTCAGAGGTTACGTCTGCCAGTCCACCGTGGTTCCCTCTGAAATCAGGAGTCAGAGCGTGGTGTCCTCCCAGCCTTTCCTCATCGGTGACTCACTCATCGGTATGGACTGAATGCTGCAGCCAGCTATCGCTGTGAATGAGAAGCATACGTTTGAAAGATTTTTTTCATAAGACAAGACAAGTAACAACATTCAGTAATTTTCTGAAAAATCTGTGGTAACAATTTCCATATATTAATTAATGGCAGCACCCTCTGTTCACACATTAGTGGTGTTTCCACTTTTCTATTTCTCAGCGTCAGTGCTCCAATAAAAGCAGCTATTTTATTACAGTTTCTGGATTTTCACATAAGTCTTAAACTTTTAGTGAATATTACCTAAGGATTTAGATGTGAGTATTTAATAGAGAAATAGAGAAAACTTCAACATTTTCAGGAGCTTTAACTCCTCTGTTGTTTTTACTACCACCAGTAGTGTTTCAGCTCCTGCTTTTTTATCAGAGATCATTTGCAGTAGTCTGCTGGATGTAGTGCGTGCCTGATCGTGACTGAATTCTGCATCATTTCATTCATTCCCAACCTCAGGTTTGAGACCCCACAAGGTGTAACGAGCTGAATCTAAGGGTGTTGTTAGATTATTACCATGAGAACTTCTGCTAAATTATGTTTATTTTTTCTAATATTTCCTATTCTAGCTGTACTACTGTAAGGAGGCATCAAAATGGACATTTCTTTGAAAAAGACTGTTTACACTGTGAGCATTTCATTTATCAGATGACAAACATATGTCCCATGTTATTCTGAAGGTGTGACCACTGACACGGCGCTGGCTGGCGTCTCTTCTCCAAATTGGCTGTTCTCCCCTGCGCCCGGCCTGCCAGACGTCATATTCTATTACAAGTAATTAGGATCACTATTTATTCTGCTTCATTCATCCACTGTGATGCATTCATATTTTTAATAGCAAATTTTTGATACTGGAAGTTTAATCATTTGAAATGTAATAGACACTCAAAAACAGTCTAAAATATATCACATATATATCCCACGGTGGTTAAGATCTTCATTTTTGTCATGTTTGTGATGTTTCCAGGTCCAGTGAGAAGACTCAGGCTTGTAAACAAGGCAGGTCAGCCACCATCAGACTGAGATGTAATCCCACAGTGACGGCTAAAGACCACATCACACTGCCCAGGTATCTCACACCAGAACCAAGCTCAGCTTTTCACCTGACACAGAGTCATCCAGACAGCATTTGATTTGACACACATACTGTTCTTTCAGCCATATGCAGGTCACATATTGAGCTCTCTGAAGCTGAACTGTCGACTAAGTGGCTCCTTGGAGATCATTTCTGCCGTGTAAAAAGCTTGTAAACACCTCTCTTACCTTGTTTTCCTCCGCAGTAACTGTTCAGAGGGGACGTGTGATGGTTGTTCTTTCCACCTTCTGTGGCAGAGCCAGCATGCATGTCCACTCTGCACCAAACACCACTACAGAGAGATTGTCAGCGCTTGTATCCAGGGAATACAGGTAGAGTGGAGCGAAATCATTTTACCTCCTTAACCCCACAAATCCATCACAGATCAAACACAAACTCTGCTGTGTGGAAAGAAAAATTTAAAGTTATAATATGTATGTTTTCCACATTAAAATGTCTAAAAATGACTAGACCTATGTTATACATTTTTTTGAGTTGTATACTTACATTTTCACAAATGTTTCCAATAATTCGCAAACCAGATAAATACGTATTTTTAATATGGTAACAGTCAATGACATCATCCCCTATGTGCATGGGTCGGTGTTGTGGATGCCTGCCAGAATCTCAACATTTTATCTAGTTTTAAGCCACATACGCTTTTTACACCTTGGTGGTTTTCAGCTCTATATTTGAATAGATTATAATAGGATTTTGGTCACCGGACGTCTGGATCTGAAGTTATCAGAGAAACAAGCTGAGGAAATGTTAGACAGCTCAGCTCCCAGCTGCTGGAGACGTCCTGTCCTGTGTCACTGAAGAGTGTCGGTGAATCACTGATTTATTTTTGTTAAAGTGAAACTGCTTTGTTCGTTTACGGGGTTTAAGCCCCCGGTCCGTTTGTTGTGGAGACGAGAGCACCTTTGCAGATAATTTGGCTGCTGGGAAAAGCCTGCTGAACGCCTGGTTCATAATTTATTAACAAAGGTAAGCAGTCTCAGTTTCCAGCTACTCCCTCTCCGCCGACGTGCGTCAGCAAATCACTGATTTTTATTTTTTTTTTAAAGTGAGACTGCGTTATTCGTTTAGTGGTTTTAATCCCCTGGTGTGTTTGTTATGGAGAGGAGGACACCTCTGTGGCTAATTCAGCTGCTGTTAAAAACCTCCTGAACGTCTGGTTCATAAGTTATCAGAGAAACAGTCCAAACAAAGGTTAGCATCAATCTCAGCTCCAGCTCTTCCCTGAGTCTCTGTCCTCCGTACAGCGTCGCTGCTTTATTACTTGTTTTTAACGGTCGGAATCACCTGGTCTGTTTGATTTCTTGAACCCCTTGACACTGGAGGAATCCAAACCGGGAGTAGATTACGGTAATGGTGGTGAAGACAACAACTCCCATGGTCCCATCTTTTGTTATTGTTTTGATTGAGAGACCCCTGGAGGCAGAAGTTACATACTGTGCGTTTAAAGATCCTAAATATACCAATGATGTCAGACTAGATTACAGAAAAACAATGTATAGAATAATTTACAAGAAGGTTTGAATCTTAAGCCACAAGAGGTAGTGTACTATAGCTGTGATACACTGAAGCACTGGAACAAACAGATGTTCATCTAAGGTTTATGGGGATATTTAAAGGAACAGTTCAACATTTTGAGGGATTTTGTTTCAGAGAACCACCTATGTGTGGCAGCAGCCGTTGCAGTGCTACGGAGGAGAGTCCCTACCGGTGCAAAAAGTCAGCGCTTGTGTGACCCTGGATTTCTGGCTCAAGTTTGGTGTTTCCACGGGAACGATTGCTGCTGTGCTACTCATCAGTATCAGCTGCTATTTCTGGAAGAAGACACGCAAGTAAGACTGCTGAGCTCCACACTTCCTTCTGTGTTTGTTGAAGCACCGATATGTCGTGGCAGTAAATAAAATTAAAGCTAAAACCTAAACAGTATGAAAACATTTAGAATTATTTTGTTTATTGCTGTCTTTCTCCACTTGCAGGTTGCAGTATAAATACTCCAAGCTGATGATGAGCTCTGGGGGTAAAGAGTGTGAACTGCCCACTGCAGACAGCTGTGCAATAATGGAGGGAGAGGACGCAGAGGACGAGCTCATGGACCTCACCAAGAAATCCTTCTTCACCAAAATTAAGTCCTTCTCACGGGAGGTCAGTAAACGCTCCATTCACACACACTCTTACAGTACAAGGCTACTTCTCATGCTTCATGTTATCATCACTGTGTTTCCAGAGGACGTATGATGGGTTTGACTCAGTTCCACTAAAGTCTTCGTCTTCACTCCACCAAAGAGAGGAGGAGGACTCTGATGATGCTTAAATCAGAGGATGAACAGGTCTTTCATGGTCTTTGTGGAGTCATAGAAAACAGAGATGGGCTGTGAATGCATTTTATTTATTACAAAAGATATAGGCTTACTGAGGGAGTTTTGAAATAATGCAAGGAGTGACAGTTTTATTTAGTAGTTTTGGCATATGTTAGGTTTCCACACCTAATATTGAAAGACAAAGTCTCCATATTGGGGATATTCTTCACGTATTTGGGAATATTTTCAAAGCCCATGGTGTATTTCAAAAGACCACGACAGAGAAAGTTACACTTTTTGTCGATGTGTGAGACCGTGTACATTTTACATGACTGTTACTGTGTATTTCACTTTTTTCTCTTTTTTGTCTCCTTTGTTTATTTGTTTTATTAGCCACGCCATCTAGTTCAGTTTTAGAACGCTATTTGGCAATATATTCGCTATGCTTGATTTAGTAACCTTTTCTGCTGCACCAAAGTTTATGATATTATTTTGTTTTACTCTAAAGTAAAGACATTTTCTACATCTTTAGGAACTAAGAATGACCTTATATAACTTCACATTACATTGATTTGAGGTGGCTTAATTCCACTACATTCCTGCATGATGTTTTTACAGTGTAAGAATTACACTTGAGTTATGAAAAAGCCAACTTCAGAGAAAAAAAGTGCCTTCCTGAAAGTGAAGAATAAGTCGCATGTGTTGTTTTACTCCTAAAGCAAAGTGTCAGAGAATTCTTTAAGAGCAGCTCCGGAGTGATCACATGATTAATCATATGTGTGAAAAGAGACCCCCCTTTGTCCCATTGTTCATTCGGTGATGTTAAAAGCATATATGATTTTAATTTCAAGACTAATTTGTCTATGCAGACCCTTTGGAATTTATAGATGAAAAAGACAACAACCTAATACATTTATGGTAACTCTGTATATTGGGATGAAATGATAGGAAATTGGCTGAAAACAGGAAAGAAATTCTGCTGTTGGTACATAAGAGAAAAAGGATACTGAGGAGCTCAGAAGCTCTTAAAACCACTGTCTCTATATTAAGACCTTTTTAAGTTTTTGGAACTAGACATTAGAAAATGGTTTGGTGTCTGTGACTGTAGGACAACTTCTGCCTGAATTTGATGATGTATTTTCTACTTAATGCCACTATATTGTATGTTTATATGTATTTCCATGTGCTTTTGATTGAAAAAAAAACCTATATAATTGATTGTTTAATTAAAAAATGAATACAAACTGAGGGCGTTTTAAAAAGAAGAAGATGTTAATCACTGAATATGCTAATAATATAGTAATAGATTTTTACTCATGAAATTATTTTTCCACATCACATTTTAAATGTCTCATCTTGGCAAATAAAGTATGATTACAAGCAGTGGTGGAAAGTAACTAATAGAATTACTTCCAAAATTAGATTTCTGTTACTTTATACTTCTACTTCAGTACAATTGAGAATGAATATTGTATCTATCAGTTATAGATGCCAGTTACTTTGCAGATAAAGTTATTTTAACATACAAAACATAAATTTGTACTTTTACATAAGTCAAGAGTTTGAACGCTGAACTTTTACTTGTAAAGGAGTATGTTTACATTGCTTTTACTAAAAGATCTGAATAATTACAAATAATTACACTCATTTAGCAGAATAATGTGTGTGTGTGTGTGTGTGTGTGTGTGTGTGTGTGTGTGTGTGTGTGCGCACTATAGGAATAGGTTTTTCTGTTATTTTGTGCACCCCGTTTATATCAATAAGGGTAGACTAACAGAAACACCTTTCTGTGTAATGCAATACAGTTCAACAGCACCACAAACTACATCTTCCAAAATGATCACAGTTGAATCATCACCTCTGTGAAACAGTTTCAGTAAAAACTCAACATTATAGCCTTCATGAAAGTAGGATTTATTGCAGGACTGTAGTATTACACTGTATCAGCTAGTGTACCTAATATCTTGATTACTGAGTGTTAATGTAGTGGAGTAAAAAGTACAATATTTATCTCCACATAGTAGTGGAAGTATAAAGTAGCATAAAATGGAAATAATCAAGTAAAGTATATTATATGGTATAAGATTATAATAATAATAATATAATAATAATAATTAATCTATAAATGTATATTTAAGTACAGTACTTGAGTAGATGTTTTTGTTTACTTTCCACCACTGAATGTAAGTTTATGATTTTTATGACTTTTTTGACTATTGTGTTAAGGAGACATTTCGTTTCTTATTTTTTCCAGTAGCACTTGAAAGCAGCAGGGATCTCAGTTTCTGTCGTCTCGTCCGCTCGGCTGTGCCAATATTTGTTTTCTCGCGATACTTTCCACTGTGTTGCAAGCGGGGTGAAATCTCGGAGGTGTCTGAAAGCGAAAAGCGGAGAGAGGAGCGAACGACGTGAAGGTCTAAAAACGTGCACGCAGCAGACGGTGATTCTGCAGTATTTAGCGAGAAGGCAATCCCGCAACTCTAGACAATATAAAGTTCTCTGACGGTGAGAAACATTTCATTTAGCCCCTATTTTCGTAACTTGGGGAAAGTTGGGCTCAGGCTCGAGGGACCCACCTCTGTGAGCGCAGAAAGTGCAGTTGGTGGTCGGCAGTTCGTTCTGCAGGAATGTCGCAGAAAGAGAGACCAGTGTTTTATCGACAGGAGGTCAACAAAACGATATGGGAAGTGCCGGAGCGGTACCAAAGCCTGTCCCCGGTGGGCTCTGGCGCCTACGGATCCGTGTGGTAAGTCACTTTTTTCCTTTAAGTTTGTGTACGTGGGGTAGTAGCCTGGTCACCTAACTTAACCTCCATTCATTTAGACGAGGCCTTGCCTGCAGATGCTAAAGTTAGGTTAGCTTGTCCTGGTTGTTGGCTAGCAAGGTGGAGCCACGATGTGTCTTTCAACAAGAAAACCTGTAGACTTGTTATCTATGGCATATTGTCCACCTGTTGTTAACCTCTCTAACTTAATTTTGCATTTACATAAGCCACACTACAGGAAACTGCTCATTTACAACAACGTTTAACTGCTGACAAAGTATGTGAGTCTTTATCTGATCAGTGGGTTGCTACAATCACAAAACTGACCCAGTATTTCTACTACGGCTGCACAGGTAAATTACATTATCATTATGTGGTCCATGCTTGCCACCTCGATACTGATGATGTGAGTGGGGCTGTTAACAATAGATTTAAATCTTAATCTGCCGAATAAACCCTTCGAAAAATCCCAAATATTAACTTTACAAAAGATGCAGCAAATCCGCACTGTTGAGAGGCTAAAATCTGCAAATGTTTGACTTTTGTTCACCATCCTCTGTTTGAACAGTGACTGATGCTTTTTCAAAAGGTTGCAGATTATTTTTCTGTTGATTAATCAGCTAATATTTTCAGCTCTAGATATGTCAACATTTCTACTAGTTCTGCTTTCATATAAATGCAACTAATAATTATTTTCATCATGATTCATCTGCAGATTATTTTTAGGATTTTATTTTTAGCTTATTAAATGTCCAAAATGGTTTTGCCCTCACACACAAACAGACCAACAGACAGTTCAAAACCCAAAGACATTCTGGTTAAAAATATTATATATAGCAGAGGAACAAGAGAATATTTGGCATTTTTTATTAAAAAAATCATTGAACTGATGAATCAATATTTAGGATAGTTGCCAATTATTATTATTATTCAACTGTCAGTCAACTAATGATTAACAGACTAATCTTTCCGCCCTAGTCTCAGTAATTGGAGGAGAAAAAAATGACTGGTTTTAGTCTCTTAAATGTCAGGATGTTCTGTAAACTGATGATCTTTTCTGATATTTTATAGACAAAATGTTAAACCGATTAATATTAAAAAAAAAAAAAAAGAAAAAAAAAAAGAAGATATTTGACACATTATTGAGTAATGGAAATCGTCACTGTAAACGTGTATAATTCATTTGTAATACAGTTAGTAAGACCAGGAAATGACAAATTTCCATGCAAATTCCATATGATTGGTCGTCTCATCAAATTATCAATACCATGTCTTAATTGAAGCATTTTGATAGCCACTCATCTTTTAGAGGCTCTACTGAATATTTCCAGTAGTGGTAAACAAATATGCAGCAAAGGCGTTTGCATTTACAGTGGCGGTCTCTTATTAGAGAACCTTGGTTTTAAGGTGGATTTCCTTAATGCTGCTCAGTGGCAAGAGGGTAAGCTTTGACAGGATAGACCCTTTGCTTTGGTGTGTTGCCTAAATAGGTTGTGCTGATACTATCTAGGACATAACATTGTCAGCGGTACATTTGATTTAGTGGGCAGATGTTTGTTTTGCAGATGGAAGCAGACAGCTGTGCTGTTGCTGGGCAATACGATAATCTGTTGCTGGTCAGATTACTGGCTGCTCACCAGAGTGATTGTTTTTTTGTTTTGTTTTTTCAAACGGCACACTGGCTTATATTGTCTGTGTTTACATGGTAGACTCTGCCCTAATTAATATAAAACAGCATTATTGGTGAATGGACTGCATTTATGTCGCAATTATCCATAATTCATCTCTTATTCACACTTGCACACTAATGGCAGCAAGCTACCATGCAAGGCCTCACCACCAGGAGCAATATGGGGTCCACTCATTGTCATCGACATGTGGACAGGAGGAGCCAGGGACTGAACTGTTAACACTGGATTAATGGACGGCCTGTTCCACCTACTGAGCCACAATATTATCCATATTTAGTTATTAAAGTACAAAAGGGTGGACCACCATCAAAGCAGCCAATTTCTGTGCAGCTTCATATTTTATTTCAATATGATTGCTGATGCATAAAGGAAGATCCTTTTTCTACTTTGATAAATTACTTATATTTTTGAGGTTGAGCAGCCAGTTGCACATCTTTTGTCTTTTTTTTTTTTTTGGATAATCCATTTGACAATCCATCTGTTATTTGGTTGTTGTGGAATTTTCATTCCTACACATCTTGCATGTTTTAATAGCTCATTTCTATTAACAAAACAAAAAAAGGCTGATATGGATGGAAAATGTTGTAGATTTTGCCTTGAAGAACTCAATGACATCCCCAATCACAATGGGCCTCTGGTCTCTAAGGCCCACTAGCAGTCACAGGTGGCTTTCCACTGGTAACGACTATCATTGGGTGAGCTGAGCATTAGTAGGTGTTAGGTTTGAGTTAGAGACAGACAGTCTTCAGAGTGCAGGACAGATTGCAGGCAGGGCTGCTCCCAGTCTGCTGAGAGATGACGTTTTCTGCTGATGTCGCCCTTTTTCCTCAGCCTTCAGCAGCTCTTACTGCACCTAATTTTGTGTTGAGAGCAAACTCAGCCCATTTTGAGCCATATGAAAATTTTTTCTCATGTGCCGGAAAATGACCAGTTCATTTCTAGTTTATAATGTTGAGTTCATGTTTGTCAGTTTCAATTGTGTGAGAGTATTGTGATTACAAGAAAGTTGTTTATTACTGATGAGTTTTAAGCTTTTTTTAAAAAAAAAAATTATTTTTATTTTTTAACAGTTCTGCATATGATATGAAGAGTGGTTTGAAGGTCGCTGTGAAGAAGCTCTCTCGGCCGTTTCAGTCCATCATTCATGCCAAGAGAACATACAGAGAGTTGCGGTTGCTTAAGCACATGAAACATGAAAATGTGAGTCCATTTGTTTCACTTCTTTTTATTTTGTCTGGTGCTAAACATGAATAAATTGCTTGAGTTTGGATGTGCAATGCCCTCACAATGTGTTTGTGTAAAAAATAAAAAAAAAAATCTGCAGCTTGATTTCAGATTTCAGCTGCTGCCTGTCGTTGTTAACTTGACATGGTATATTTGTCCATATTTTTGCAGGTGATCGGCCTCCTAGACGTCTTTTCCCCGGCTACTTCTCTGAAGGAATTCACTGATGTGTAAGTTGACCGTGCTTGTTTAAAATAGCTTCCTTAATCCCAAGTTTCCCTCTTTGTGCTCTTTGGCTTTGGGTCAGGGTGTCACCTCAGCAACACTTGTGCATAATTTAACAAGAGTGTTCGACAAACTGCAGCCTTCAGTTTCTCTGCAGCAGACAGTCCTAGCTCTGGCTGGGAAACACCTGGAGGCGGGCCAGCAGGCCAGCAGGCCGAACACAGTGGAATACTTCATACTTCACGTCTACTCTGTTAGTTATTCATTGTCAGGCTGCTGCAAGAGTTCTTTCACCACCAGCTTCCTTCCCTGTGTTTCCTGGTTTCTGTTCTTTGTGACACACATAACTGATTTGCTGCTGCTGCAAACAGGTAGTTATTATTTGTTGATGTTGAAAGTTGTTAGAATTGGGAAGTGGACAGCTAGACAGTGACTCATTCCTCAAACGTGTGTCCTGCCTCCCCCGTAGTTTGTGGAATTTCAGATTCTTCCTCTTCTCTTCACACTGACAAATTTGTCTCACAATCAAATTGTGACATATCTCAGTCGACTCCCGACATGAGAATGTTTTTCAGCTTAGAACTTGGAGACAGATTTCGTTTCCTTGCACGTTTTATTTTATACTTTTATACTTTCCCATATGGAAAATTATTCCTGCACGATTGACTCATCCTAACTATTTTGGAGCAGTGGGCAGTGCTGCACTCAGGGACCCACTTCATATCTCAAGCCATAGTCAGCAACATTGGCAGTATCATTTAAAATAGCTAATGTGCATGTCACTAAGTTTGTGTGGAAACCCACATAAACACTCAGAGAATATGTAGACTCCCAAGACCAGAAACCAGGAACATGTAGTTGCAAGGAATGCTAAGCTGAAATGAAGATGGTGCACATTTGACCTCAGCCATATAACTGCAGAGGAGAACATACAATAGGTGTTTGGTGTGTCATCTTGAATTGAATTAGAAAAAAAGGATTTCAGGACATTTCCCATTTAGTTTGGTATATGCAGATCAATTATATACACTTGTGCAAGGACGTTATCTATGCTACCACAAAGTTTATTAGGAAGTCTGTGAGTGTGCTCAGGGATCCAGGTTTCCCCTCAGGAAAGTGTTTTGCTGAGGTGGCAAGTCTCTCCGATTCCTGACGTATGTTGTCTCATCATTGATTTAGTTGGAAGATGACAGACTAAACAACATCCACACTCATGAATATATGGCATGAAAAGTTATTATTTTATGTGCATGTGTGTGATGGAAATCAAAGTATTACTTATAGTCTCTGGTAGTCATCCAGAATTTGATTTCATAATAGTATATACATTTCTAATGTTAGCAAAGGAGGTGTTTGTTTTAGGCAAGAGGCAAGGTGGCCCATTCTGCCATAAAACACTGTGGAAAAGTCTGCATCCATGCTACACCACATTGTTGGTCCAAGGCTTCCCAGACCACTCACAATGGGTTGTGTTTCAGGAGCTGTCCACAGTCTGATCATCATACATGCATTTTAATGCAAAGCATGTGGGGCCGATGCAGAGGGCTTGAACAGGTTCTTTCTCATGCAGTGTGTCTACATGACCTTTTCATATCTGACATGAAAATTGAACTGCAGTAAGAATTGATATCTTTGTGAATCAGTAGGCAGGTCAAACTCAGAGAGAACCACTGCATGTTAAAAAAAGAGCTGTGTGAAGTCAGATAAATTCCCTCATCTATGCTTGAGGGTAAGAGGCTCAAGGCTACATGAGCTCTACTAGCGTAACACATCCGAATCACTGACTGACAGTGGTTTAGCTGCATTATGGGTAATGTAGGAGCCAGGTTTTGATAAGGAAGAAGACTGTTGGTTCTGCTGCATCTGTTTTGATTCTTTTTTTGAACTAAGCTGTCCTCACCAGTGTGAGAGAAGTGCAATACTGGCGGAGTGCCCTTTGACTATGCAGCAGTTTTGCAGAATGGTAATGTATCCCTAGTGGAACATAAGCACTTTTCCCTCACACTTTTAGTGGCACTGACTCAGTTTGCTGTTGAGATGGAAAGTTGTCCTCTCAAGATGCCCCACCCTCCTCCCCCATTAGCCTAATGTCATGGTGGACTGAAGGCAATAAAAGGTCACACATGTAGACTGTGTGTGTGGACTGGAGTCCTGCGTTGTGGAAGCATAAACTCATTCTGTAAAATGAATGCTGAGTCACAGGTTGCCAGAAGGAAATATGACTCCCTTTATCTGCACATCTGCTGGAACATTGGAAATGTTCTGCATGCAGTGTGATATCCAGGAAAAATCTCAGATATGCAGGTGCTGTAAGTGTGGTTTCCCCTCGGCTCTAAAAATACTGACAAGTCACAACGCTGCAGTAAGGCTCCTCACAGCTCCAGTCGTGCTCCTGTTTCTATAGGAGAGCGGAAAACAGAGGTCACTATTTATATCCCCTTTTTTCCAAGGCGGGTGAACTTTGTAGAGTGTCTGTGTCCCTGTGTGTGCTGCTAACAACAAGCTCAAGGATTACCAGGAGCCATATTACAGAAACGTCCTAACTTTCAGACCCTATCTTAAATGTGTGGTAACTATGGTAATTGGGTTTAGGGAAAAGGCCATTACAGATGAATGGTGCTTAAGTCAATGTTCCTATCCTAACTTAAGATAGGAAAAGTGTATTACACAAGCCTCTTAATCTTAAACTATCCTAACTTCACTGGCTGCTCTTTTATTGCTTTTACACAACCAACTAAATGTCAACAGGCAGAACATTCATTCATTGAGAGGGACAAAATGCTCCGTTGGATGCCGGAGACAGCGGAGACTGTCTGCTATCTCAGCCCACTCAATCTCTTTTATCGCCCGAGTTAGTGTTGTTGTAAATTTCCCAAAAGAACATCTTTGGATTTTTCTGAAGATGTTACCAACGCTTGAAGTTAAGTGCCCCTTGTTCTTTTTGTTACATTGATATATGTACGTTTCAAGGATAAATGTAATGGGTTGCAGAAATGCCCCAGCAAGATGAGATAAGATGAGAAAAGTAGCATCGGCTGCTAGGTAACAGACAGTTCATAACTGAACTGAACTGATAATGTAGGATTTCCCGACCTGAGATATGATTGGACGTGGGAAAATAACTTAGGATTCTTAAAGTTAGGTAGGATTTGCTTCTGTAATACCAATTTAGGAAAAATGCTATCTTATACTCTTTCTGTCTTAACAATTTTAGATGGGAAGTGTCTGTTCTACGGCCCCAGGTGCTGTTTCAGTGCCTCGCTCTCTGTGCTGTGTGAGAATAGAAGAGTATTCATGAAATTGGTATTTGTGGAGCAGCAGACTGATGAAGCAGCACATGGCTCTGTGTGTTTTGGCTGCAAAACTGCCGCAGTAGCATCCTGCTCTTGCCTTCTTCCACAAGTGCTATTTGTGCATTTTAAACAGCTCTGGGATTAGATTTGAATTATGCTCTGATCTGGTCCCATTAAGCCCATTTATCTGGGTGTGCTGTTAAATGACATTCCATTTGTGAAGGGCTTGGCCTTTCAGTGCCTATGGAGAGAAGTGAGACTGAAAAGAAGTAGCAGCTAAACCGGTTTAAGCTCACAAAGCCATATGGGAAATTAGTCTCAGCCTGCAAACAACTCTGGAAAAATTTGTTAGCAGTGCAAATGTATCCATTTATATACAACTGGCTTTTTATGACACAGGAAAACATTGATACACCTTGTGATATTTGTGTCTGACGACTGTCTCGTCTGATCGGCAGGTATCTTGTGACTCACCTGATGGGGGCAGATCTCAACAACATAGTGAAATGTCAGAAGCTCACAGATGACCATGTGCAGTTCCTCATATACCAGATCCTTCGAGGGTTAAAGGTAAGGTTGTTAAGGAATAGTTTCACATTCGGGAAGATATGTTTACTTGTTTTCTTGCTGGGAGTTAGAATTAAATATATAAGATTGATACCACTCTCATATCTGCTTATCTTATCATCAAGACTAGAGTCCTGAGGTCTGTACTACGAAGCAGGATTTCAGGTTATTGAGGTAACTTCAGGTTTAACTCAGGGTTTTCAGTCCTACGACGATGGTTCACTTGTTACCGGGGTAAATCACCATGGTAACTGATGCTGAACTCCTAACCTACTCTGGTGCAGGTTACCTTCAGAGGATCGGATCAAAACCTGTCAACAGCCAAACTACTGACCAATCAGATACCTGGAAAAACCGAGTCATCATTCCTACAGGATCCTGACAGGGACAAAAGAGTGATCAATTATAACGAGCAGTAGATATAAAATATAAAAAAGTACTGGAATAGTTTTCCTGTTTGAGTCTTTCCATATTCCTTAATCCGACAGGATTCCTGACACTAATGATGAATTTACTCTCCTCTTCATCACTACAGCTCAGAATAACATGAGGAGACTCTATGACCACATCTGGAAATAAAAACTAAACCTTGATGTTTTTGATTAGAACAACTAGCCACTAACAGTTAATTATTTCCATGATTATAAATTAACATTTCAGTTAGACTGACTCATCAGACATCAGCTACTTCTCTCCTCTTTTCTTTCTCTCCTCTGCAGCAGAAAACAGTCTGACATTAACTTTAACTGTTCACATGTTCACAACAGTTTGTTCATCATCAGACTAAAGAGCAAAAATACTCAAATGTAATGATAATTCATGCACTTATTGACAATATATCTTTAGTCTGACTTTACTTGAAATTATATTTAGACATGGAATTTTTTTTTTTTTACTCCAGTCATGTGATCATATTGTTTACATTTCACCTTGTTGAATGTCATTTTTGGACCTTGCTATAACCGAATCTACCATTAGGCATCAGTGTTTCTTCTCATATTATATTAAGCTCATTTCACTTTTATTTCAAAATAAGAGCACACTGTTTGTTAAGATCAAACTGGGTCAACAAATCAAGCCTCAAACTGTTGAACAAAATTAGCTTGAGGGGAATAAACAGCATTATTTTAGTCTGATAACAGTGTTTGAGCCTGAATTAGCTAAGCCACGTTTCAAGAACAGGGCCCTGAAGTCTCTGCTGGTTGTCTGGCAACTTCACACTGATAACAAGAGCACAGAAAGTCACTGTGCCTGGCCAAGAAACATTTTTTACACTTTGGGGTTTTTTGTACAGATTAAACAAACAGATATTGTTCCTGAGCTTTCGAAGTGTTAATAAGCAGATGTTGTTACTTTTAGACAGAGTCAGGCTTCCTGTTTCCCGTTGTTTCCAGTCTTTATGCTATGCTAAGCTAAGCTAATGTGTTCTGCCTGTAGCTCCACACATTGAATGGACAGACATGACAGTGGTATCCATCTTCTCATCATCTAACTCTCAGCAGCAAAGTGAATAAGGCTATTCCACAGAAGTTAGATCCCTTCTTTTAAGCTGTCCTACTAACGATCATTAGAGGACTGAATGATTTTTACACTGTACTGCAGCGTCTGACATTTTTGCAGTGGTTAATCAATACTTAAACTGATGCTGTAGTTTAATGCACATGTTCTCCTCCATCTCTCTCCAGTATATCCACTCAGCAGACATCATTCATAGAGTAAGTGCAAATGTCACTTTGTCTTTTACCCTGACTGGGCGGGGGGGGGGGCTGTCAGGGTTTATGACATCTTTCACTTTGCAGAGTCGGGCTTGTGCAAACACAAACACAACAAGGGAAGGAAAGTGAAAACAGGACCTTGACTTTACATGGTGTTAATGATGTGCACTTTTCAATTGTAATGTTAATAAAGAAGGGGCGCAATTTGTTTTTATTCATGAAAAGTATGAATATTTCTCCAGAACAAGATTACAGATGTACTTTGCAACCTTAATTATTCTTATTGCCTAAATTTAAATTACACAAATTCACATTTATGGCTTTTCTCCCTTCAGGATTTGAAACCTAGTAACCTGGCAGTGAATGAAGACTGTGAGCTGAAGGTCAGTGAACTGCTCCTCTCATTTAAAACACCAGTTTATCCTGAATTTGCCCACAAATGTGTATGTTTTGCAAACAACTCTGCTATTTTTGCACGTAAACTGCTGTCAGATTTTGGACTTTGGTTTGGCGCGGCACACTGATGATGAGATGACCGGTTATGTGGCTACCCGCTGGTATCGAGCCCCAGAGATCATGTTGAACTGGATGCATTACAACATGACAGGTAGAGCCTGACTGCAGTGAACTATTATCAGCTGATTTATTGTTTAAAAAGCTCCTTTGGACTTGTGTCTTTCTTCATCTATACATCATGACAGAACAGTTGTTCGTCAGGCTAATCTAAATGTTTGTGTCCTGCTTCTGTGTTTCAGTGGATATTTGGTCAGTGGGATGTATAATGGCAGAACTCCTCACTGGAAGAACTCTGTTTCCTGGTACTGACCGTATCCTTTCCATTTGAGAGAGAGAGAGAGATAGCTGGGGCTAGATTCTGACATTTGCATAACAAATCAAACAGGTTTAATACACATTGACTTTGGTGTGAAAGTACTGATATATGATGTTTTTTTGCAGGCACAGTTGCAGAAGCTGATTTGTTGTGTCCACTTATTAAAACCTGCTTTTCTGCTTTTCTTTTCCATCATGGCGTTGCCTGAGTCGTCACCTTTTATATTAAAAATGTAACACACGTAGTACCTGTTTCCACACTTCCCTCTGGCTTGACACATACCCTCTGCTGTAATGTTTCTACTGGCGTGCTTCAACTCTTCCTACACTGTCAGTATGCATGGTTGGCTCGGGGCCACGTTTTGCCTGCACCACTGCCAGTGTTTGTATGGGCCTATCAATCTGCAGTGTCTGTGCTTAAAACTGTTTATCTTTCTCTCCCCCTGCCAGTCTTTTCAGACTAACGGCTGTGCTTGTAAGTAGGTGTACACCTGGGCTGTCCACTGCCTTCACTCTTTTCCTATTGTATGCTGTCATTATGAAATTTGTTCTTTTTCCACAGGTTCAAATTCCTCCTCTGATCTTCTCTGTGTGAAACAAAGTAAATATAGTAAAATTGGATATCAAACATGGCTTTGGAGTGATAAAAGTTTCACAGGGCGGTCAGATTACAAGTTTTCCCCCGTCCAGCCTCTGGTCTTCCTTTACCGTGTGCTTGTAGACATTGATCAGTTGAAGCTAATCATGCTGCTCGTCGGAACACCAGGGCCCGAGCTCTTGATGAAAATATCTTCAGAGTCTGTGAGTTCACAAAGTTATGCAAGGTTTTCCTCTAACCGGTTTTCTGCTCTAAACCTTCCGCTCTGCCGAACGACGATTTGATACAGCCGCTTTCTAAATGACAGCATGTTTTCCTCATGGGTTCGAGACTTGCTTCCTGCCTCTTTTTAACTGAGTGAATAAAATGGTGTTTGCTGTGAGATTATTGTGGCACAGATGATTGATTGCTGGCTTTCACTGACTGACTACAATGCAAAGTACTGTGTTGTTTCTTTCCTCTCAATCTGACAATCCCTCCTCTTAACTTTTGTGACACGTTGTGCTTCAAAGCTTTGAAGTTTGCTCTTCAGCATAACATTGTAGTGCATCTAGTTCAGCCACACAGTGTTAGGTTGAGAAGCAGCTTCTTAACCATCTCTGCTCTGTCGCTATACTCCCCTTGACACAAGCTTCATAGATATAAACCAGCTTCAGCAGATAATGCGTTTGACAGGAACGCCCCCAGCATCTCTAATAAGCAGGATGCCCAGCCACGAGGTGAGCAGGATCCACAGTTGCTTTCTTTAGACCAGACATCAGTCCGGGGCGGGAGGACAGTCAGACCTGCTCTAACGCACTCTCCCTCTTTGTTTTTAAAGCTACGCAGCTCTTGGCTCAGTATCCTGTATTTATGTTGTGTTACCCCAAAATGCTGTGATAATGTTACAGATCTTTCCACATGTACACATATATACACACTATAATATTGCTTTTTTAGCTTATCTTTAAGAAATAAAGCAAACAGTGATTTACTGGCCACACTAACAACAGCACAGGAATAACTTTGGTCAAGTGGGTGTAAGGAGCAGCGCGGCCACTAAAGGGCTACTATTTGGGGGTTAAATGTTTTGGTTTTCCAGTTAAATCATCGTCTTTGTGTGGTGTCTCACACGCTTGTTGCATGTGATTGTAACGATTGGCACAAGCAGCTCTGAACTTGTGTGGTAAAGGCGTTTCTGTGTTTGTCATTTCACTGTAGTAGTGTAAAAATATTTTTTCAGAGTTAAACATGCACACTGCGCAATAGCTAGGCTTACTGTTGGTGATACAGTAGTTACTAACAGCTCTGTTTTTTTCTCTTTCTGTTGCACATTTCTTGAAACTTTCAACATAGTTATTTTGTAATTGACATTATTTGTTTGCTCTATGTGATAGAATAACTGTCAAGCCTTTCTTTTACACTGAGGTGACTTCTCAGGACAATTATGAATGGTAAAATAAATGTCTTCCTTGTCGGTGTTGAGCCCAACAGGACACAAGAGCAGCCAGGAGTTTTTTCTGTTAGAGGGTACTTTCACTTTCAAGAAAAATCCTGACGTAAATTGGATATTAAAAATAACAATTACAGTGTAAACACTTCATTGTCTTAAAAAGAGCGCCGCGCTACAATGTTTTCACTCCTGCAGCTCCTATTTAGATCACACTAAGACGTCTTGCTGTTGCTAGGCAACACATTAGCGCTGTCAATCACTTTTTGCCGCAAGCTACACACAGCTATCAACAGCAACTGTGAATGAGTTTTTGACAGCTTGTGTCTCACTTCATACTGTCAGAAACCCCAAAGAAAAACTTCATGTTATTCAACAGTTATAAACACAAACAGGGACACAAAAATGAGAGAAAAAAGAAAAGGAAGAAACTAAATCAATGAGTATAATTATACTGCAAAGGGCTTCAGCTTTGACACCAACATATGTTATCTTTGTGGGATACAGTACAGTCACAGCTGTAGATAGAAATATCCTAACTGAGCAGTAATGATTGATGCAGGTGGCTACATTGAACAGTCTCAGTGGCATGAAAGAATGTGAGCATTGTGAAAACTGAATGTGTCCGACATGTTGCTGCTGGTGGGAGCTGACATTTGATGTACTGTATGTATTTTTCTAGGCGAGGAACTACATTGGCTCCTTGCCACACATGCCCAAGAGGAACTTTGCTGACGTGTTCATTGGTGCAAACCCACAAGGTAATTCCAGAAAAAACTGGCTTTGCTGGTGGTGCAGTTCCTGTTAACTGCGATCAGTGTTTTATTTTGAAATTCTCCTTTTACTTTGTAAGTATTATTGGCTTGAAATCAGAACAACTCTACATCACAGGACACTGATTTTTAATGAATCATAGACTCTGTTAGAGATTCAGTTGTGTATGTTTTTAAGCTGTGGACCTTTTGGAGAAAATGCTGGTTCTGGACACAGACAAGCGGATAACAGCAGCCGAAGCTCTGGCTCACCCCTACTTCGCTCAGTACCACGACCCGGACGACGAGCCTGAGGCCGAGCCGTACGACCAGAGCTTTGAGAGCCGTGAGCTGGAGATTGAAGAGTGGAAACGTAAGGCCTGTCTATTCATGACTGAAATCTGTAAAATGTGTAAAGGGAAATAACGTACAGTTGACACTGGAGGACTTTCACAACATTTTTTCATTTGTTGCAGGATTAACCTACGAGGAGGTGTGTAGTTTTGAGCCGCCCCTCTTCGATGAGGATGACATGGAGTAGTGAGACGTGCGACCCACATCAACCCCAGCGTCCGACAAATTTGTAACAACCTCATACATGCGCATTAGTGTTAAACAAACTCTCAGACACTTGTATCAGAGTGCATATCAACCGTTGTCAGTCTTTATTAATTGAGAAAACATTCTCCATGATTAGCCTTTGGAAGGAGATCATTACCAGCGCAGGGAAGGGAAGAAGCTCGAGCAGTTATCATTACTCTGTTATGAACCACTAATGTTGATGGTCCGATGCTGGGAAATGTCACTTCTTGCCATTAGCTGAAATAATTTTATATTCTTCAGATATTTTTTAAATTCAGACTTTAATGACTCATCACTGTGACTCTGAGATGCTGAAACACCTGGACCTATAGCTGTGCTATTTTGTGTTTTAAATTTTCTATTGACTAACTTATGAATAAGCTTTTGTATCTATCAGTCGAAAAGGAATACGCTAGTCTACCACTCACCCTGCCACGTAGTCACATATAGCACTGGGTCCCGTTTATCTGTAATATGATTTTTGATTCAGTCATCGCCATGATTGTTCCTGTATTTAAAGAGATAACTTTGAAGGGTTTCCTATCTGTGACAGAAGTAGATTTTACAGAAGCTTTTAGATAGGTGACAAATTAAGAATGTGCCTGCTCTGTGTAGTCACTGAAATTTAGTGTTCGCCAACGGAATTTCACGTTTAATGTTTATTTAGATAGTTTAGGTTCCCTGTGAGACTCGTATACATATTTTGGCTACACAGAAAAATCTGAGCCTCTACTGTTTAAGGACGGTGCTTTTCAACAAGGCACCGAAATATAAAAAAAAAAAAAATTAATGGGTACATGCTCTGCTCAAAAATATGTAAATATCTGTGCCATATTTTTTAAATCTTATTGTGGTTATGTTGTGAAGCAATCACTTTTAGCATGTACATCAGTTAAAGATTTTGTGTGCGTCTGCGAGTGTTGTTGGTTTACAGGAATTTTAAGTGTCATGCTGAAACCTTTAGAAATACTGCTTAAATGTGTAAAAGAGGGATTATAGATGTATTTATACTTTGTGGAGGTGGTATTTATAAACAGCAATTGAAAGATCCCGTAAACTATTTTCGGTCCAGCAGAGTAACTACTATCTTCAGTCCTTTGTTTAACAAAATAAAGACTTATTTTTAAGAGACCCACGTTTTGTTGATTGTCCCGACAGCGTGTTTTATATCCTTATTTTCAAAATGAATTTTTATCAACAGGGACAATACTCAGTGCTTTCACTTAAGTGTTAATGAATTAATTAATGTGGATGATTTTACAAAGAACAATGACTTCCACATTTTGTATTTTGAAAATTTATTATGTGTTACCTAATTTTATGCATATTTTGACTTCCTCTCATCCAGTCATGATGAAGGCAAGTGTTGTATATGAACCCGAGATTGGCTGGTCAATCACTAACATGACTGACATGAGCACACTGAATCATTTGTGTGGAGGGCAATCATCGCTGCATTTTTGTGTTCGCCCAAATGTCCTTTTTACTTATAGTGAATAATTGTAATCAATATTTGTTTGGCAATTGACAATATTGGTATTTAACATTCAAATGCCAAAAGTTACAGTTTTCATGACATAAGATATTGATAACAATAATTCTGTTTGTGCTCTGCACCATAGCACCCTGCCCCGGTTTGTGGACTGGAGCTGTAATGGTATCAGGTGATATTAATTTATCACAGGTATATTGTATTGACACATATAGACGGGTAACATTAAAAGAAAAAACCTGAATAAATGAGTGGAGAATACAGACATTTCCACGCAGGTGCACTGCATGGTACAATTAAGCAACTAACATCCCATCCTGTTCTGCGGCAGGTATAAAACTGCTGAGCACCCAGTTGATTCAGATTTTGTATCAAGATGACGAGGAAAAGATCTAAGTGCCTTTTAAAAAGAGGGTTCATTGTCCGGGCACGGATGGCAGGAGCTTCAGTCACAGAGATGCTCAACTGGCTCGTGTTTCAATAGGAGCAGTGACTACAGTGACAT
Source organism: Seriola lalandi dorsalis (assembly GCF_002814215.2). NCBI lineage: Eukaryota > Metazoa > Chordata > Actinopteri > Carangiformes > Carangidae > Seriola > Seriola lalandi. The sequence continues at coordinate 4,631,255 of NW_019525414.1, read as the reverse complement.
GAGTAAACAGGCTTGGAAATTGTGCTTGACAGCGCACATCTGATGACTGTGATGCTTGTGCAACAGTGCGATATGTGAGGAAAAACAGAACAGCAGCTCTTCCTCAGGTGACTGGAGAATGTCAACAGAGGATGCAAAGTTTTTCTGGGTGATCAGCTCTGTGCACACCACTGCTAATGTCAAAACTTAGTGAAACAAACTCAATTTATTGTCTTTGTGAGTATAAAAAATGGACCCTCAGGGCACAGATACTTTGCGGTATCTGCAGGGCTTAAAAAGTCATCAAAAGGATTTAATTTGGCTTCAGAAGGTAACAAGGTTAAAAACATACATTTTTCTTGTTTGTTTCTAAAATATATTTTTCCTCACCTGGTTTTTTCTCTTTTCCATTCATCAGCCCAGAACTCAAAGTTTCTTCATTTACTATTCAGTTGAAGTCATATGAGCAGCTAAACTTCTATCTAGCAGATCATTTGACACTGTACTGCCACCTGCCAGTTTTACTTCTCTGACATAGTTGAAGTCAACATACTGTAGCCACGGCCGTGCAGTAAAAGGGAATAAAAAGGTTAAAATGAGTTAGCACTCCTGCCAGTAATACTACATAACATATTTATATATATAGCAGGCTATTCACCGTCTGTTGCTAAGGCTGGATTGCCAAACTGTATAGTCATTTTCTAAATGTGATTTATAGTATATATTTAATATGATAATAATATAATATATATATAAATATAAAATACAATAGGTTTCCTTGTAGCGATTGTTACTTTAAGAAAATGGTCAGAAGAATTATTAAGCAAACCACAGTTACCATCCCAAGCAATGTGTCACCCTTAACCTGAGCAGAGCTTCAAGGTCTGTGTGCTCAGTTAAGATCTGACATCCTGTCTTTTGTTGTGGAAACTGGACACTTCCATTCAGTCCAGGACAGAAAGTGCCTCCTGCGTGAGTTGAAAAAGGGTGAGAATGAAATGTATTTTGTATTCTACTGTCCAGTCTATCATCTTTGTCTGCTGGGCATCACAGTCTGCTCAATAGTACAGATGAATGTAGAGTATAATACATGTTTGCATACACTCAGCTGTATTGCATTACACTGACAGGTGTTTCTATTATTTTGTCCAGTGAGGGAAGACTAAATAACACAATCAACTCTTTGTATAATGCAAAACATTTCAACAGCACCACACAGTACATCCTCCAAAATGATCATACAGCTACAGCTGCAGAAAATATGAGCATGGTGGGGACCAAACACCTCCCTGAAAGTTTCAGTGAAAACTGAACATTAAAAACTTCATGAAGGAGGATTTATTGCAGGACTGTTGCATTAGACTGCATTAGTTTTAACTAGGTGCACCTAATAAACTGAGTATATTAGACATTTGACAGCAGTTTTTGTTAAATACCTACATTCATCATGAGACTTATTTAAGTTATTAATGAATTAAATGTTTAATTTGTTCAGTTTATGTCTGATATAATGCATTTGTATGAGGTACCATACATTTGTTTTCGTTCATTTTGTTTCTGCTTGCTTCTGTTGAAGGTTGGGCACCTAAAAATATTCACCAATTGAGCAAAGTGGGCAGCTGCCTAGGGGCCCCAGAACTCCCAGATGCACTGCACGTTGGTTTAGTTTTTGGTAGATTAATTAAATTAAGAATTTCAACCACTTAAGTACAATATCAAGGCAGGCCCTGCAGGTGATTTAGCTCATTTCAGGATCTGTCTTGCAGAGAGGTGGTGTGCTTACATGGTACATCTTTCTAAATAAAGTGGTGTTTACCAAATAAGCATACTAGGGGCCCGACAGCAAACATTAGCACACAGGGGCCTCCCTAACCGTCCATGTAGTCTGCTGCCCGCAGGTCCAGTGCAGTAAAGTCCATGAAGATGTTTTGATGATCAGGTGGAGACCCTGAGCGAAACGAGCCGGTGCGCATGCGTGGAACATTCGATCACTGGTGGTGTAGCTAACGGCTAAGCTACGGGTCCAGCCAACATGGAGAGGAAAGGTAAATCTTTACACCGACATTCCGCACACTGTGTGAGCAGCGTTAGCCCGTGTCTGTGTGTGTTTGTGTGGGTCTACACTGCAGTGGGTGTCACAAATGTAAAGTTTAGCCGAGCTGCATCCATTCAGATGGTGGTTTAATTGAACGCGTCTGTCACGCACTGTTGAGCTGGGGCGAGCTGCGTTAGCTCTCCAGACGTTAGCTTTAGCTTCAATGGGACATGTCAGGATTAGCGAGCTACGTCCAGCTTTCTAGCTCTTTCCGTTTAATACACAAGCTAAAACACCGACAACACTCACCAGCTGGTTCTGTATTAACCGACCAGCTAGCCACCCGAGTGTGTGAGACTACTTCATGCCACACAAACGGTGCAGTCTGGAGATGAACGGTTACCTATGTGGGTAGCTTATTGATGTAACTTAACGTTAGATGGTTTCCAGTATCAAACTGGGTGACAGATGCACCGCAGTTGTGATTTAGATGCTGGTTTTTGCAAACATGATACACCACAGCGCATAATGACATGAGTTTATGAGCTGTAAGGCGAGGTAGTTGTGTCATTTACATCAGACAGTGTAAAATGATGTTGTTTTTTTGTCTTCTGTGTGAGGTGGAGATCAAACGGCAGCTATAGACAAAGGCAAAAATAATGTGTCACTGGTTTCTTCTGACAGTTCTGGCACTGCAGGCGAGGAAGAAGAGGGCGAAAGCAAAGAAGACCAGCAAAAAGTGAGTCTTGACACATGTGTTGTCTCTACATGGTCCCAACATTTAAATGTGAAACTGACAAAAGGTCCTTGGGTGCACGTTTGCACTCATATTTTGGTCTGTGCATGATGCAGAGATGAAGAAGTAAAAGACCTATTAACATAATCTGAGCTGGATCATGAGATTGCACACACAGGGTTGGTTTCTCTAGTTTTTTCATAGGGCTCCTGTAAGAGCAGTAGCCATATCCATAAAGCATCGGACAGTCATTTTGATGCAAGTTGTAAGCTGCCTGCATGTACTGTGAAATAAAGTACCAGAGGGCTAAACCCTAGTATCAACATAGTTTATGAATGATTGCATTAAGATAATGCAACAAACAGGGATGAAAATAGACCGTTCCAGCCTTGATCTCCAATACTGATTGTTTTGGTGTACCTAACAATCTACTAATCATGCCATCAGTGGCATCCTCTGGAGTGTTGCATAACAGCCTGTGCTATATTTAAAACGAGAGAATGAAGAAGCCCACATCAGCCCACCGAAGCATGGTGTTTCACTGAAAACAGCACTATTGCAGATAGTCATCTCCTGATAGTGTTATTTTCATGGCTGAAACTTGTATGTCCATCAGGCTTAAGAATTATCTGATACTAACAAACAAGATATAATTTAAAGCAGTACTGTTACATGCCACAGTCATCCTTGCATACTGAGCACCATTTATATAAAGACGAGCAGTAAACACTCAGTCTTCTTGTGGACACAGCGGAGTGAACCGGATATAGCTCTGAATCAGTTGTCAAAATAAATATCGGTTTAATGTAAGATTCTCAGAGGAAACGTGTATCAGAACGACTTAAAAATTAGACCACACACTTGCCTTCACACCGAAAGTAATGAGAACCAAAAGTTGGACCTCTCACTCAAAAGTGCAACCGTGTTTTGTTTTTTTTTCTTCTTGAAATGACTAATTGGAATTGTGTCTGGCTCCGCATTTAAGTAATGATATTCCCTTGGTTCAGCCCTGTCTTCATTCTTCGATAGGTAATGAGCTGTGAGTATGAGAACTGCATATATTCATTATTAGTACCAATTCCGATTGCCTCCCACAAATGTGTTATAATTATTACAAGAATTGCAGTAATTCACGAGTAGCAAATTTATTTTAAATGGAAAAGCCATCATTAGAAAGTCTAAATTCAGTTAAAATAATTCAGTAATTAATTGCAGCTGTTTGTTCTGTCATTGGTGCACAAACATGCTTAAAAGCTTTTTGCTTCGAATAACTGTGTCAGGAATGAATTTGCAGATTATGTGGAAACCAGCAGCCCATTTGTGAGACACTACAGACCAGTTTTGGAATTTATTTGAATGTGATCTCAGCTCTCTTGGCTCCCATAATGATGAGCAGCCTTAATCTCCTCTGCGGAGGAAGTAACATCAGGCTGTTTGGCTTTCAAGTTAATATTAGCAACTGAACTGTTGGCAAACACAGATTATAGGTTGTCATATATATACATACAGAGACCAAATGCTTGTATATAAATATGGTTTTTATTACTACAGAAAATTAGTGTATATGGTTTTCTGTGATTGAGGATGTTCTGAGCTTTCGTTATAAGACCAATACATTTTTGATCTTACACATTGGCTGTCAAATTACCCTGTTGTGCTTGGTTGAAATGCCGGAACCATTATATTTATATTTCACAAAGATTTGAATGACTAAATTAATGAAACCTCAAACGAAGGATAAAAAAGATCTCCTTCAAAATGTGAAGTAAATTCTCCCTAGATATTACCCTAGACCACCCTGTTGTCCTGTGATGCCTGCTTTCTGCTTTGATCATTTTTTAGCTGCTATTATGGTCAAAACATCAGTAAATACAGATGAAAAAAGTCTGCACACAGTGAACCTATAATTTAATATTCATTTCAGGCCGAGCCCATTCTTCATGTGCCACATCCCAGTCATTAATCGTGCACTGACACTTTCTTGTCAATTTTTTTTTTTGGGGGGGGGGGGGGTGTCAAGACTTTTTGTGCAATAAAATATGATGTATGGGTCTAGCATTTCTCTATAATAGTCTACAAAACTTTGAGCTATACTCTTGATATTATTTTATTAAGGTCTTAGTTTTAGTTCAGTCTTCTATGGCTTGTTCTCGTTGGACTTTGTCGCTTCCATCTGACAGCCTGACATAATGACAAAATAATTGCTCTGTAATTGTGGGACACCAGTGGCGCACAGGCTCCTACCCTTATCTTTTTCTTAATGATGATGCATTCTCTTTTTAATTCAGCTACAGTTTAGCTTTCTTTCCTCTGACCCCAGTGATTTATTATATACCACGTAGTGAAGTCCTGATTCAGCAGTGTTTATATTTTCATACATGATACAGATACACAGCAGACACTTGGCCTAAAATGGACCTGCAGTAAAATTAGTAAAGCCGTTCTTATTCAGACATGTGTGGACAGCTGAATAGCTGGCATTAAGAAATGTCACCTGCAGCAAAGACTTCCTTAAGTGTTTCCTATGCTTTAGTGTCTTTAAGTGTGATATCTGTGGAAGGACGATGGTCAGCGTGGATCTGCTGTGGCAGGAGGGTTTTGATAGGATTTTTCTTCTCATGGCCTGCATGAGCAAGATGTAAAAATACAGATGCTTCTTTCAATAATCAGCAGCACTTAAAAGGCCGAAGGTGTATTTGCTTGCATTGCTTTTTACAGCCTCTATCAAGCTGTTGTTTGTTTGTGTTTATATGTTTAAAAAAAGGTACATATCAATAAAAATCTGCCAAAACCAGCCATGTAGATTAGCTTTGGAAAAACCTGTTTTTGTCTGAGTTTATGTGGAAGTTCAAAGTCATTCAAATGATGGAATGGTGTTTAAAATGTATTTAAATGAATAGTGTAGCTTAAATTCAGTTGGTTAGACCAGGACAGAAACTTACAAAGCTTTCTTTTGGTGACATCGAGGCCGAATCAAGACACAGCAGGTACACCAGAGCTTTCAACTTAATTCCCATGTGACGATTCAAATTAACAACCAGTCACAAGTTCACAGGTTTAAAGATAAGATTTGAGTATTAGTAAATTGATAGTGTGGAGGCTGATGAAGGTTAACTGTTAACACACTCCTGAACAGAAGTGAAACATGTCTGTTACCCTTGTGAAACATTTGTTAAATAGGAATGCATTTCTATAATTAAATGACAGGTAATTGGTAAGAGGTGCTGCAAATGTTAATGCTCAAAGGACTTATGTACTCAGGCAAGAAAGAATATGTTAGGGACTGCGTTCTTAATGAAGTCTATAATGGTTGGTGTGCTTGTCCATCAGGCAGCCAGCCAATCCCAGATCTCGACAGCAACCCCAGCTAGAGGCCTCACCCCAGGAGCCCGAGGAACCTGAGGAGATTCTCGGCTCTGATGATGAGGAGCAGGAGGATCCTAATGACTACTGCAAAGGTGAGTCTTGTCTTACTCTATATGTTTACACACACATACACACTTATTGTGGATAACCAGACTGAAACATTTGAGTGTGTTGATTTAGTCGATGTGCATTTTCTTCTGTTCTAGGTGGTTACCACCATGTGAAAGTGGGAGACCTTTACAACGGAAAATACCACGTTATCCGGAAACTGGGCTGGGGACACTTCTCCACCGTGTGGCTCGCCTGGGACATCCAGTATGAGAAACGCTTTACTCCATATTCTTAGTGCACCATTTTGTTTTTGACACCTGAAGTTGGATAACAAAGATGACTCTGAGACTGTTATAGTATGACCTTTTTCGGTGCTTCCTGTTAGCAAACGTCACTTGGTCTGTGGTTGCAGGGTGAAGAGGTTTGTTGCAATGAAGGTGGTGAAGAGTGCAGAGCATTACACAGAGACAGCAGTGGATGAGATCAAACTCCTCAGATCTGTAAGTTGCTGAGCTATGGCTTTCACTTGTTTCCAGTAAAAGTCATGACAGAGTCTACACGCTGTGTGACTGAATGTACAGTACAACTTTCAGCATGTTGGGCATGTGTGTTTAAGCAGTGTTACATGGTTACAGATGAAGAGACATGCCAATCCTCTATTGGTCCGGTCAGATATTGGTAAATTTAAATCCTCACTATTTTGATTGTATTGTTCCCTTTCTTTGTCCTCAGGTAAGAAACTCAGACCCCGATGACCCCAAGCGGGAGATGGTGGTCCAGCTGCTAGATGACTTCAAGATCTCTGGTGTCAATGGAACTCGTATCCTTTACAGCCAAATAATGCAAATTGCTTCCTTGTCTTTCATGACTCAGAGTAGAAAAGAAAGTTTATTAATTCTTAGAAAATACTCTTTCAGGTCAAGAATTATTGGTGTCAAATTTAGCTGGAAAGCAGTGTACAAGTAACAAAGTAGACAGCAGGTGTCGGCTGGACTAAATGGAACCTTTGTATGTCCTAGACAGACCTCCACCTATCACAACACTTTGGCTGCATAAGATCCCGCGAATGCCACAGGGACAGCTATAGCTGTAATACGAGACTCCCTAACAACACTGTAGTGTTTGCACTCTCATGACCTGCCCTCTTTTCAGTATAAATAATGCTACTCCTCGTGTAAGTGAGTGACCACAGGACCTTGACATGTTTAGTAATTCTCTGCTGATGAGTTTTTAGTTTGACTTTTCTTGTATTTCATCGTTACTATCTTGACTGCTGTGATCTTCAGATGTCTGCATGGTTTTTGAGGTGTTGGGGCATCATTTATTAAAGTGGATAATAAAGTCCAATTACCAAGGGTTGCCCCTGCCGTGTGTGAAGAGCATCATAAGACAGGTAACACGGAATTCACAGTTTCGAATGCAGGTGATTCATGGTGAAGGTGCAGTCATTACTTTGCCATGTAGCCTCCAGGCTGTGTGATGGGTGGGAACCAGTCAGGGCAGAGCATGTTGTGATGATTGAAAATACAAACAGTGAGCAAGTCAAACCTGCCTCTTAACATGACAGAATTGTAAAGAGCCAAGGAGCTTTTGTCATGATTGAACGAGGAACTGATTTAGTAATATTGAAATGTATACGCAGACACACATTGCCACTAAGTATTACTCTTTATTTATGCTCGGATAATTGATTTTACATTGTAAATTATTCTAAAGATTTTATTTTTCGTTTGCTTACATTGACTGCATTTCTGTCCCTATGATGTACAAGTGTATCAACCATTTCTTCCATATATTTTAACTGTGAGGAAAACCAAAAGAGACTTAGAGAATACGTTGAAACAGAGACATTGGAATATTAAAAAGTTTGTATTTCAGTTCAGCCCAAAGGTTGACAATGTTTGACAGTCAGTTAATCATCTCCCATGCATTCATTTTCTAGGTTCTCCAAGGCCTGGACTACCTGCACACAAAGTGTCAGATCATCCACACAGACATCAAGCCAGAGAACATCCTGATGAGTGTCGATGAGCCTTATGTCCGCAAGCTCGCAGCAGAGGCCACAGAGTGGCAGAGGGCTGGGGCACCTCCTCCCTCTGGTTCAGCAAGTATGAGACACACACACACACACACGCGCGCGTTTCACATACATTGATGAGTTTGATAACAGTTTGTACTCATCTCATATTCTCTTTTCAGTAAGCACAGCACCTGCTCCAAAACAGGTACAACCCTTTTCAGTGTAACATACTTTTTAAGCAGTCCCAACAATACGCGGCTGTCAAGGAGAGCTTCCTCTTATTTCCTGTGTTCATCTCTGACAGACAGTAAAAATGTCGAAGAACAAGAAGAAGAAATTAAAAAAGAAGCAGAAGCGTCAGGCGGAGCTGTTGGAAAAGTGCATCCTGGACCTGGAGGAAATGGAAAAGACCACAGAGACAAGAGAGGAGGAAGATGATGAAGACGATGATCCACAGTCTCCAAAGGGACGGGTGTGTGCTCCTCTCAGACAGGTGTCTCTTCAGGAGCTAGGAAATGAGGAAAAAGGGGGTAAGAAGTCAACAAGTATATGTGCTTTACTTTTATTACTGTTGTGGTGTTAATACAGTGATAAAATTCCTGGTATGAGTTATTTAAAAAAAGAAAAAAAAAAGAATTGTCACCTTTCCTGTTCTTACACTGGCAGAGAGCATTGTGCTTGCAGACCTCATGAGGGTGGGACCAGAGGGGCTGTCGGAGGTGAACTGTAATGGCCATGTAGAGGTGGAGCAGAGACAGTCCCAGTGGACGGACGAAGACCAACACAATGGCAATTCAGAGCCCTCGGAGAAATGTGTCAGTCAGGAGGAACAACAACACAAGGAGTTTCCTGTCCAGACCATCCCCAACGGTGTGGACTTTGCCGATCTCCACGAGCTGGACACTGAGACTGAAGGCAGGGGCGCTCACGGCAGCGGAGTTACTGAACGACACCTTCCTGCTGGGCTGGAAGAAGGAGAGCTGGAGCAAAGCCTTTTGCAGGAGGAGGGAGAGGATGGGCCTGACTATGAATATAGAACCCAGGAAAGCCTGAGAAACGGTCAGTCAGTCAAAACCAGCACATCTACAAACTGCAAAAAGGTTTTGTCTGAACTGTTTGCTCTGGCTGGGCTGCTTTGAAAGTTTAATTAAGGCTCAGCCATGTGAACTTTGAAATATTGATTGTCAAACTTTTTGTTTATGAGATTTTCAGCCCATCCTTATCTGTCTGTCTCTCTCTCTGCTCCAATGCAGGGAAGCTAACAGCAGGATCCCTGCTAGTTAACCCCCTTGAGCCACTCAATGCAGACAAGATCAAGGTCAAGATTGCAGACTTGGGAAATGCCTGCTGGGTGGTGAGTAGTCTGCTAATGACCTGAGGGATTTCCTGATTAGGGATGAAGCCTTGCTGCAAGGGACACATCCAGTGTCATCTTGATACCAAAATAGAAATACTTCAATCTCCTATCTCCTTTGTTTTTATATGGTATATTGTTTGTTTTGATGTAAAATGGCAGGTGCAGTTTGGCACAGTTTGGCACAGTTCTCTAGATTCTCCGTGCATTTATAGTTCTTGTGTATACTGTGCTTCTCCCATTATAACAGGATGCAGTCTCTTAGCTGTGTTACATAGCCATGTTATAGAATCTTATTATTTGTTTCTTCTCCTTTGTTTCCCTCTCTCAGCACAAGCACTTTACAGAAGATATACAGACACGGCAGTACCGGTCCTTAGAGGTGCTCATTGGTGCTGGATACAGCACACCGGCTGATATATGGAGCACAGCCTGCATGGTGAGAGATTGCGACGACAATCAACTTGCATTGTATCAAAACCTAAGAAAAAATTATAGTCCAATGTACGTTTAAGACTTCATTAGCATTATGAGAGTGTAGAAAGTGGTGGGAGGAAGTTAACATTTTCCTTCATACAATGTCTTTTCCTGTGTTGATGATGATTGTCTTGTCTCCTCAGGCCTTTGAGCTCGCCACAGGGGACTACTTGTTTGAACCACATTCTGGGGAAGATTATTCCAGGGATGAAGGTATTGCTGGGATTTCTTCTTCCTGTCCATTTTCCGTTTTATCCTGTTATAATTCCGCAGCATTAATCCTAAGTGCTATATTTAGTAGTGTTTCTGAAATATGTGCGTCACTGGTAAGAGGGTTTTAGCACTGTAGGTAACTTTTAACAGTTGCTAGTGTGAAAAGCTTTATGATGTTTGTCTTGTTATATTGGAGCTTTATTGTCATCGTGAATTATTTAAACGATTAAATACATATACTAAGAGTTTCACAGTGAGCATGGCAAGTAGGGATCTTCACTGCACATTAATGTGCAGTTTGCACAGTAAGTTGCAGTGCACTCTGCTTTCAATTTCACAGCGTTAACACTTAAATGAGGTACTCCATTACAGTGATTTCAAATGGTCTCAAATTTGGAAGATATGCAGATGTGAATCATGTGATGATGAGTACCAATATTCCTGTGTTTATGTCCTCTCTAACACCTCAAAACCACATTTTCTGGCGCACTGGAGACGGGGCCATCACTTCATTTCCTCACTCGCCTTTCTTCATCTCCTCATCACTCACTCTCCACGCTTCCTTGTTCTCCTCTTTACGCTTGCTTTATGTTAATGTTGGCTTGCTGCATAGCTTGAGGTGTCTGTACTGACTTGACTCTGCTGCGGCAGGTCAGGTATGTGCTGAGATTCAACCTTTAGTTCACTGGCTCGTGTCCTGCAGCTGTGAATCGAGTTTTCACCTACAGCACATATAAGCATGAGTCTGTTGCTTACTGTTCTACCACTGCTTTTCACCGTTGTGTGGCGGTCTTTGATTGGGTATTTTACTCATCCTGTATTGAGACTCCAGTACATGCTGTACACATTTTAGTGCGATTGGCTTTTTCTCGGCCGTGCTTTAAGCTTCATTTTCAGTCAGACTCAGTTTGTTTTCATGTATGAAACCGAATGGCCAACATGTGTTGAAATGTTTGTAAATGTGAAAAAAATAATACAGGCTTCCCATACCTGTGCTTTTTGTCATACTAGGCTGTCATCATCCATTGTTTCTAATACATTGTTCCACATGACTGTTTGCCATCCCCTCTCCTATCTCCCCTCCCATTTGCCATCTCCTCTCCTTTGTCCAAAACGGTTTCTCCGTGATTTCCCTTTCTTTCCTCTCCTCCTCTGATGTGCCTCATTTCCAGACCATCTTGCTCTCATGATTGAGTTGCTCGGTAAAATCCCTCGTCACTATGCTCTGAGTGGGAAATTCTCACAGGAATACTTCACCAAGAGAGGTATGCCACCCCTCTGTCTGTGGCCCGCTGTGGGAACAGTGGTGGACGGCTGGGAGAAGGGTCAAGGTTTCCATCGGCGCATTCAGATCTGCTGTTGGTGTGTGCAGGCTAGTGGACAAAATAGTCAGTGCAGACCAATAAATGTCTTTTACTTTGAACAGTGCCATCAGACATTGATTCGAGTGTCAGTAGCTCTGCCAAAGATTGCCTGGCAGAGGTACATTCAGTACCTCTTCAGTTGTAGCCAGAGGACTTGGCTGGATACTCTACACTATTGATCCCTGTTGGGAGAACTTCTCTTGACTTTTTTCCTCCACAGGGGAGTTTGAGTGTAAGAGCCACAGGAGTGGTGTGATAAACGAATTTTATCAAATACATTTAACTTTATCTGATAGAAATATTAAGTCACAGAAAAATGGTTGAACTTTGTTGCATTACAGGTCTAAAGTTTCAGATTATAAAATGTTTTTAGTGACGTCAAAAAGTGCAAGTGTTCGTACGTATTTCAACATTATGATATGTATCTCACACCCTGGGAGAAATGTCTCATCCATAAGGGGCCCCAGGCTCAGGAGTCGGTCGGCATTCAGTGTCACGCTCAAGAACATGTGTGGAAGGCAGATGTTGCTGGGCCCATTAATGATTCTGTAAAAATGAGGATGAAGCTGTGATATCAATGGCTTCAACAGATTTAAATAACAGATAAAACATTTCTTTTAACTTGATGGGAGAAGCTGAATTTTTTTGCTTTGAAGTATATGAACAGGTGCCTCACTTGACGGCTGACCGCAGAGCACATCTGCATTGGGAATATGTGTCCCGTCCCCTGTCTGCTGTTGATTCTTGACAGAAGAACCTTCCAGCTCGTGTAATGTCTGATGGTCATGTTCGATACCTTGATTTCTAACCGTTGGTCTGTGCACGCCGACCTCCGCAACAATCTGGCCCATGTGTGCGCACCATCAGCCTGACCCTGCTCTTCCCCAGCCCTCCATCCACACACCCAGAGCTGGGCCTGTGACTGGGACACTGTCTGATGAATCTGTTGTTTGTCTTGTCTGTCTTTCCTTCTCCTTTTACTGCCGTGTAGACCATATAGCGCTGATCATTGAGCTGCTGGGGAGTGTCCCACGCAAACTAATAATGACCGGCAAATATTCCAAGGATTTTTTCACCAAGAAAGGTAAAACAAAAAGTGCCAGAGTCAAGGTTGGATGTCTTGAGAGTGAGAGTTTCCTGTCCCTAGGATCATACTCTAGTGTTGTGTATAACTTTTGTTATTTTAAATTCTATTGGTAAAAACCTTTTAAAACATTGAATGGAACAAAAGAAATTCCAGTTTGGAAGACACACTTACAGTTAAAAAGATATAATATTTCCTATATGTAATATCAAGATATTAAGACTGCTTGATGTTTCATAGACTTTACTATCTTGTTGCAGAGAGTTCATGTTGTAAAGTGTCGTGTTTTGTTCCTGCATGGCTCTGATACAGCGTTGTGTGTGTGTGTGTGTGTGTGTGTGTGTGTGTGTGTGCAGGGGATTTGAAACACATCACAAAGCTGAAGCCGTGGGGACTGCTGGAGGTGCTCATCGACAAGTACGAGTGGCCCCGTGAAGAAGCCGAGTGCTTCACTGACTTCCTGATTCCCATGTTGGAGCTGATCCCTGAAAAGAGAGCCACAGCCGCAGAGTGCTTGCGCCACCCATGGCTCGCCCTCTAGTGGAGTCTTCCAGCCCTTGCACCTCCCCTCCCTCTCACTTTCTCCAGAGACTGCAACAGATCACTTTCCAGTTTGGGCATATCAGATGAATATTTATTTCTCTTTTTGTTTCTTTTTTGTTTGTTTTTTTGGATTTCCTATGTTCTTGTTATTGAGCTAATGCTTCTGTGTATGTTTGCTTTGTATTCGTTGGTTCTTCTCTCGGTGTGATGACGTCAGGAATCCAGTGGATTGTATTTCTTTGTGGTTATGTTGGCTCCAACTGCTGTGCTCCGTTCACCCATCCAACCAAGCAAACCTGTTATTGTACTGCTAGTGACTCATCCTTGTTTGTTACACTCCTGCACTAAAACCCAAACAAACCAAGGATATGTAGCCTTTATTGGTCATTTATGTCCCCTTTAAAAAGGACTCGCTCTCACTTTCTTCATACGTTTTCATTAGTGCTGTGTTCTTTTTTTTTTTCTTTTTTTTTTAAAAGAATTACTTTATCTTATATTACACCTGTAAGGTATGCATTTTGTATTTGTAAAGTAGGGATAGGAAGTTGCACACTGGGCTGACATTTACACTGACTGTGGTAATGTTAACAGCATTTCTCCAGACAGGCTCTAGTTTCTGACTGAGACGTTCACTGTCTGATAAAGTAGGTCATATTGTTTAGCCATAACAAATCCGTTATCACCTGGTATGTAGTGTGGTTAGTGAACTATAATAAATGAGATCTTTCATTCTCATGGGAGGCTGGTATTCTCATACACCCATTACAGTTGAGGAATATAGTGTTTTAAAGATTTCAACAAGACCACATTTTAAGCCCAATTTAAAGGAAAAAAGAAGTGAAAATTAACTGTATATATCTGTACCAAAGAGTTTGCCTTTATGTATATTACAGTTATGTACAGTTTCTAACAAATCTTATATCTTAGCTAAAATTATTTAGCTGGGTAGCTGTGTTTTAATAAAAGCGTATGGATGATGTGTTCGAGTTCAGTTGTATGTATGGCCAACTGTTCAATAATGTCAATGTTTTTACCATAGAGATGGTGAGATCTGATGTTATGTAATGGTGTCTCAAAATCGATCATTTCAAAGTAACCTATGTATCTGTTGAGGCCTAGGTATAAACAAAATTTACATCATTCAAGAGTATAGACTTTGTGTGAGCTGTCAACTTTACAAGACTGTAAAACAAACACAAAATAAACACACCATACAATAAAACAGATGTTCATACGATACAAAATGACTGTGTCAGGCTTGTTTTTCTGAGTTTATTAGCTATTTGACATATAGACGTATAGAAGCTAACTGCAATAGGATATTATTCTTGGGTTTATGAAGCAGTAAAAGACTACAAAATTCCAATTAACCAAACGTAAATCACAATGACTTAAAAACATAAAAGAGAAAATTAAAAAAAAAGGCAAGAAATATGAAGAGTTTGATCTGCGTCATGGAATTTCAAGTTGCTTGTCTTGAACCTTGAATGTCGTCGAAGTGGACCTGAATCACACTGTTCCTGTGGTCCGTGTGCCCATCAAGGGTTTTCTGTAAAAGAGGAAAATATGCTCTTATAGATATCTGTATCTTCTGGATTTAAGATGCTAGGTCTTTGCTGGCTCCTGACCGTCATCATACCGAAGTTACACTAAAGGGAGAAGATCAATGATTTACAAAGAAAGCAGGAGCATTTTATAATGACGAACATGCAGCTTAGACTTAATGAGCGGATGTTTTGGCTTGTAGCTTCTAAAGATTAAGTAAATAAAAATTTCAATAAAACTGAATTGAAATAATCCATACAAAATTGTCTGTAGGCCCAATTCTTACATAATCCAATTCTTCAGCAATACACATTAAATGTTATAAAGTAAATTTTCACCGCTCCTAAAAAGTAGATCTCACAAAAGACCACATGATAAACAAAAAAAACAACTACCCAGCTAACTGTGGGATGATTATCGATGTCAGTATTAACATGTCCAGCTGAGCTAAGATTGAGTATACACTGTAAATAAGTGCAAAAACCCCAAAAAACAAACATATTCTCTCTTGGTTTGCAGTTAGACATTAGTTAGAGTTTTGAATATCTACAACTTTAATGACAACTGCACAAATCCCACCTGATGAGGATCATGTGATTTGATCAAAAGCTCCAAAATAGCCACTTAATGGACCTTGAGGTTGTATTGTTTTGTCAATTGCTGTTTCCAAGGTCAAGAATGACGTTTGAAGCTTAAAAGCCTTTTTTTTATTCTCAAACCTCTGATATGATTTGTAGGTTTGAAGGTTGTTAAGCTGCTTCAGTTTCACAGTCCTGGTATTGTTCATGCTTGACTCCCTGTCACACACCTCTGCTTTTCCATCCTGTGACAATATGGCCAACGCCTGCCGTAACAAATCCTACAGCCAGCATTCATACTCTCCGTACCAAGCTCAAGAGCAGAGATGTTTGCTTCCCGGCTTTTGTTCCGTACCTTCAGACTTCACCTGTTTTGCATTAACACTCACCTGTTCCCTCCACCTCAAAGTCATCCGGCAGCAGTTTGTCCTGCCGGTTGCCGAGAGTGAAGGACAGTAATGCCAGGAGGAGGGCGTCCAGGATGCTGATGATAGCCAGGATGTAGGCCCAGCGCACCGTGCAGTTCCCCAGGTTGTACTTATCCGTCCTCTGGCCACACATCCTCTTCACCTCAGGAGCGTCCCAGCCGTCCGGGTAGATCATGCAGCCCATCACCATCAACGCGGCTGTGGTGGAGGGAGGACACAGAAATGGCAATTGCATAATGTGGTAATTAAACCTTCTGTGCTCTTACTCTCTACTCTACTATGAGGGAGGGTTTTTTTTTGGTGTCCCAACTGCAGGATACAGCATGATAATAAAGTGCCAAAGGTATTTTCATTTTATGTCACTTTATACATTTTTACTTCATACACAGCTACATTTACTTGAAAGATATAGTAAGTGGTTACTGTACATTAAAATGAACATTTTACATTTTGAAAAAAGCTTAGAAAATAAAACACAGTAAGGTTAAAATATTGGTTCCCAAAACTTGAGACCCTTCACAAAAAACTGAGCAGCTGTAGCTCCTCATCAAAACATTTCTATGGTTTGCTAGCAGTTCAAACAAAGTGGCATTTCTCCTCTAAACTTCTCAGGTCTTTTCATTTAGATAACAGTTTGAGGCCCAAATAGACCTCAGATTGTTCCAAACGTCACAAAAATGCGAAGATATAAATAAATGTGTGTCACAGCACCTTGTTTTTTCTTCGTTCCTACCTCATTAATCATCTAGTAACCCCGTTAGATTTATCTTGTGACCCTTTGGAAGTGCCTGGGCCCGGTTGCACAAAACACCTTAAATTTTCTACTTAAGTATGACACTTAATGTTTAATTTCTCCTGAGCTGAGGGGGTTACCGAAGGGTGTTGCACAGAATCTTTTAAAATGTTTCCTTTATTGAGGAAAAGGTTAAGTAATTTACAGCAATGAAAGAGATTTTTACAGCGGTAAAATTCTACCGTTTCCATGGAGACTGTTTGTGTGCTGGCATTAGCTTGTGATGCCTGTTGTCAATTTTGGGAAGACAGTAACAGTAAAGAAGTACGCTGCTATCTCAGCTATCAGAGCAATCATTACGCTGTGGAAAGAAGAGGATCCAACTCTAGACGGGAGGACAAATCATAAACTGACTGACTACCTGTAATTCCTCATCGTTAAGGGGTTCCACTGGGTTCCACTGGGTTCCACTGGGTTCCACTGGGTTCTCCCACTCTTCTTGGGATCGGTTCATTTTCTTCATTTATCACCATAAACTCATTCATGTTACAGTTCAGATAGAGTCAGAGGTACCTTTAGTTTTTTCCTTACTTTGGTTGCTAAGGTCTTTTGTTCAATGGTTTAACAGATTTTAAGTGACTCCTTAAGTAAGATAAGTAGAAAACCTTAAATACTTCAACATTTTAATTGTTGTTTTATGCAACTGTTTTTATTTTAAGGAAACCTTAACTCAGACTTTAAGGAACATCTTAACTTAAGGTGTTTTGTGCAACCAGCCCCAGATCCTTAGGTTGGGAACCACTGGGCTAAACTACCTGACTATATCTAAAGTAGATGACTTAGCTCCACCTCCTGCAGCTACATCACTAAAATGCTGTTGCTGCATCAGTATTAACAATCTAATTTCATCCATAAAGAGTTGTCAGTCACACACAACACAGGATTTTAACTTGTAATGTAATAATTTGACATTGTTGCATTATCTGAGTACCTCTTCTACCACAGGTTATATAGGCCTTTGTCATGTACAACTATATATGGCTAATTTCCTTGGCCCTAGTATGTTTCAGGTGCAAGTTTAGATCAGTTAACAACACAGCAACACCTGATCTTGTTACATGTAACCAATCCACCATCAGAGGTGTCAGAGTCTGGGTGGAAACTGGATCCTTTATTGGCTTCCACTGTGAAGAACAGCGCATCAAGAACAAAGACACACATCGCACCTGAAACCAGAGAGGTGCGAAGGCGGCTCACAACAGCATGAGTTTATCACCTCAGTTTATCACAAGCACAGGTCTCACTCATCCCTCAGAGTTTTTTACGTTAAGATGCAGAACTTTGGTAAAGATTCAAAAGATCTTTTTGCAGGATGTGTGCTTTCATGACCAAATGTAAAGAAGAATAATTTGGATAATTACATGCTGATGCTAAAACAGAATATAAGGTTTTTTTAAGAAGCAGAAGTCTCCCCAGATGGTAACCCTTGAACCTAGTTAAGATTTTAACCCTAACTCATGAAAACAGACTCATTTCAAACCTCCAATTTAAACTCATTGTACAGAATGTCTTTATGACACAAAAAAAATAAACCTAATTAAAAGAATACCAGAATATTAATAGTATGATGATCGTTTAGGGATTCCTATTAGAGATTTTAGTGTGATTTTCTTTTGAGGAATTGATTCAAAATGAAGGTCAAGCAGATAAACCAATTTGCAATTGATTTAATTTAGATGAGTTTAGATGCTTCTCATTTCATGCTGCCTTCAGGGAGCGGGGAAATCAAAATCCCACTTGATATCCAGCTTCACAGTAAAGCAGCATCGTATAGATTTGTCACTCAGCTTCACCGGGTTGAAAGCTTTTTTAGTCACATGAAATGTGACCTGAAACTATGAATTATACAAAATGATGTATTTGGTTAAACAGAATGAACCATTTCATAGTGTATATTCTTCTTCTTCTTCTTCTTCTTCCTCTTATTATTATTATTATCATTATTGATGCACATGATGGACATGTAAGCAGCATTTTAATGTAGCTGGTGGAGTTAGTTTTAGCTGCTTTAAGGTATTTTAATAGGTAACTATGCATCTGATTTTAAACATGGATCATATATAAACAACTAACTAGTAACTTTTACTGTCACATAAATATAGTCCAGTATAAAGTACAGTATTAACCTCTGAAATGTAATGTAGTAGAGGTATAAAGAAACATAAATTGGAGGTGTACATAAGTAGGCTGGAGTAACTGTAGCTTCACACCTCTCCCTCACCCGAGGCCAGCTGCATCCAGGCGCAGATCCTGTAGACGTTCCCGGCGTTGCAGAAGAAGAACAAGCTGAAACAGACCATGGTGCCAACAATCAGCAGCATGGAGGTCCCGACGAAGAACATGGCGGTCCTGAAGGCCGGAGAGGGGATGGAGCTGAAGTCCAGCACGCTGCCCTTACAGATGAGCTCCGAGGTCAGCGCGTTGCCGATGCAGTAGTGGAAGAGGCCGAAGTATCCGGCCTGCGGGGTGTTGACGCTGTCCCCGATCCAGAAGGGCTGGATGAAGACCACCACGGTGATGATGACGAAGCAGATGGTGAACACGGCCCACATGACGCCGATGGCGCGGGAGTTTCTCACATAGTTGGTGTGGTAGATTTTGGCGGCCTCCTGGGCTGGAAGCAGATCCATAGCGAGCAGAGAAAAAAAGTTTGTGTCGGATTTTACAGCTTTTCTGAAAAAGATCTCTCTTTAGTAAAACTGTGAAATGTTTTGATGTTGTTCTCAATCCATATGTCCCGAGTCTTTACTCAAACAGACACACACAGAGACACACACACCTGTTGCGGCTGTGGCTGCTCCGCGCTGAAAGAGGTGGCTCAGGATTCAGCACCCTGGACAGCACCTTACCTTGACACGTGGCTCTGACGTCAGACGTGGACAGGTGCAGAACAGTGTGTTGGCCCATTTTCTTTTAAACGACGAATTTAAATTTCAATTTAATATATTATCAGAGGAGGAGGAAGTACACAGCTTCATTACTGGAGTTAAACTACAGACCCTCTCGGTCAAACATGACTCCAATACAAGTGAAAGTTCTTCAGTCAGATTTTTACTTGAGTTAAAGTTAAAGTACTGGAGTACTTTATTTTAAAAACATTGTTGTACACATTTAAAGAACCTAATGACTCTGAAACAACCCACTGACTGATCAACGAAAGGAGACATTGTTTCATTTTGTTTTTAGTCAGTGATGAAGTTTGGTCGTGGTAAACACAGCAAACATTTCAAACTAGATGAATCTTTCTTTATTTCTAAAGCTTCAAACGCAGACCTCAGATCAGACGATGGTCTCTGGTGAAGAATCTTCTGCCTCATCTTTATCTAACGTCGCCATCGTTAGGACGCTGACAGGTTCAAACATGACTGACAGTGGAGGAGTTGGCTGTGATGGATTTTTCTCCTGTGATGAACACAGTGTATGGTCTATCACATTTTCAAAATGAAAGAAAATTAATTCCTCTGACTAAAAGCTCTGCTTCAAAGTAAGAATACTTCATAGAAATCTAGTGGAGTCAAAAGTTCAATATTTTGTGTTTTAGGTGTAGTGGAGTAAAAATCACAAAAAAATGTATTTAAGTACAGGACTCAAGTAAATGTACTTTGTTACCGTCCACCCCTTTATATTCTATACATAACTTAATGGAATGAAGGAGCAGCTGGATCAAAGTCATCCAACCTGCTGGTCAGCTGTGAATGAAACCCTTAAAAACCCCTTTGACCCAGCATGAGCAATCCAACAGTGTGTTCATAGTACACCAAGCAACCCAGAATTATGAACCAGCACAACCAGAAACAACACAGCACCTTTGTCTGTGTAGGCCTACAGTTTTGCATTAAACAGTATACCTTCACCTGCTCAAAAAGCAAATACAAAGAGGCTGTCAGGTTCAAACACTAAGAAAACATCCAGCATGTCTCTGTAACATTTTCTGATAAAGGCTTTATAAGTGGTAATTCATGGCTCTATCACTGGTTAAAAAATCATTTAGTAATGCTTTACAGATTACTTGTAAGCCATTAACAACAGCAACTTTTAGGTTAGCAGTTTGTGGAAAATCCTCATCCAGCATGACACATCAGGGAGACCCCCCCCCCCTCAAGGTTTTCAGGTTATTTTTATAATCACGGCAGTTTTTGCTGTTGAAAGTCACATTAAACCCATTGATATGGACTCTGACAGTTTGCTGAGGTTTATGGGCGATGCACAGCAAGCTTAAAATAAAAGGTTTGCTGATATTAAATTCAGTATTGTTCCAGCCGAGGCTTCATATTGGAGCGCTGCTTATCTGAAAACTTTCTGCCGGTGACAGGAAGACAATAAGGGTTTTATTTTGATGAGTTGAAAAAAGAGAGCTCTCACATGGATAGATTATGGCTTTTGTTGTCGCAGAGGATGTTGGGGAGTTCAGCTGCATCACAGCGCGCTGAACGACAGTGAAACACTGTCTGATTTGGCTCAGAGATGGCACATATGTGGGAAACCTAACACTACACACATGTGGGCAGCTTCAAATCACACAGCACACTTGTGTTTGCCAAAACCAGCTGGTCTGTGATGCCTGATATCAAAACAGAGATCTCGCTAACGCTGGCGGGTCCAGCTTTTTCTGCTCTCTCTCTCTCTCTCTCTCTCTCTCTCTCTCTCTCTCTCTCTCTCTCTAACTCTCTCTCTCTCTCTCTGCTGTTCAGGAGACTGTTTTGTTGCCATATTAATTGCCCCTCTGTGGGCTCATAATTTAGCGTATTCAACACCAGAAGTAAATTTTGGGGGAAAAAATTATGAATCTCATTTGCTCATTTACCAGTAATGACTGGTGTGTTTTTATGTAAACATTTAACACAGTTACATTTAAAGCACAACAGCACATATGGTTTTGCTCCTTGCACTCATTATTTTTTGTGCCACAGTCAGTTTGGGATGAAAACTGCGGCTCAAGTGTGACAGGGGCAGCAGAACAGAGCGTGCCACCATCTGTGCCCATTGCCCTCCGGTCACAGTTGGTAACAAGGGGCTTGAGGACCTTCTATATGCCACTATGCCATGCTGTGGAGAGGCAGTATTCAGGGATGAGCAGCCCCCGGGGGGATCCCTGATGGCTCCCTGCAGCTCAGGAGGACCAATCAGCCGCTGTTGGCGGGTGTAGCAGACAGGGAAACATCACCAGCTCTGACTGGGAGGATGAGATCGAGAAGGAGGGTGTCACAATTTAGGTAAAAAAGACTAATCAAAACCAGCATGTGGAGAAATGATGGGGGGGTGGGGGTGGGGGGGGGTGCTGCTTTTCAGTGCTGCTCTAATGAGGCGTAATCCCTGATATGTGTGACAGCTTCTGAAGAGTCTGACTGTCTTGTGAAGATTTCATCAAGCTCGCAGTTTCCTCAGTGATGCCTTCAAGTGTATGGAAAACGCAAACACAGATATACTGTACACTTGCAGGAAAATGAATCCTTTCATTTGTTTTCTGGCAAAAAACCTTGTACTGAGCTTATTTCATAGTCAAAATACAGACAGCCTGTTGTGGTATGAGGGAATTTGTGAAATCCAAAATTCACTTCTGTCTCATTCACACCCCCTGGTTACAAATTAAGAAGGGAATCCATGACCATCTGCTGTTGACCCAGAGCAGTGCTGCTGTGTTATTAGCTGTGTTATAATGAAGATGAAACTTGATGTCTATCTTACGGATTGATGTGTTGGGTTGAGGTAAAGCTTTTCTACACCCCTGTTGATTATAAGTGTCTTTTTCCATCTCAGAGACGATCTGACATTAGCAGAACGGTGTGAAGGTGTTTCGCTGTCTTTCCATTTTCTCACCTTTGTTACAAACTGAAGCACTCGCAGCTTTGACTTTAGAGGTGCCACCGTCTCCTGAGCATAAATTAAAGCTGCATTTCTTTCTCCATTTACTGAGGAGAATGAAACCTTGTTTGCATTGGCTTTTTCAGTCACTCCACCGTCTTCCACTCTAAAAGGTTTTTTTTTAGCTTTTTATGCACCTAAGAGGAGCTTCTCTTTGTTTTAGCTGAGAGCATTTCTCCTTGTGCCACAAAGCATGATTTTCCTCTTTAAAAACCACCACACACAGAACACAAGCCTATAGCCATGCTAGCATCTCTGTGAGGCTGTACTTGAGCTAAATGCTAACAACATGCTAACATGTTGATGTTTACCAGGTGTAATGTTTACCATAGCAAGCAAAGCAAAGCAAAACTTTATTTATACAGCACATTTCCTTCCAGGTGGAATGTTGCACAAAGCAGCATGAGTTATCAAGGAAGTTGCAACCACAAAACTATGTGGATAGTGTAAAGATAAAATATAAAACACACATTCAAAACACAGAAATGATTAAAAACCATTAAGAAAATAAAATAATTAAGTAACAACCGATCAGTAAAAATGTGTAAAATAAAACTATTTAAGTAGGAATAAAATGTGATAAAAAAAAAATAAATAAAAAAATAAAAGTAAGACATATAAAACCAATAAAAGGAACAAAAGAAAAATAAAATGGTAACTCAACACTAGCATAGCTTTTACGTGGCTAAAAAAACAAGACCTCTTAATTATATTTTGTCTAAAGCCCCAGTGACCAAACAGCTCTCTCCTCCTTGAATATCACTGACCTCGGGTTTGTTGGTGTGTAAATTAGTTTGCTATTAACTGCAACTAAATCAGGGAATTCAAACCATTTAAACAAAATATCAACTTGAATTATAAATCATTTTACAAAACTACATTTTGGACCAAGAGTCCCCAGGTAACAGAGAATGATCTTGTTAGCACCAGCTGACGCAAAGTGAATCAGATGCCTCCTTTGCCCAGTTGGTAATCCATCCTGTAGCTGTCGCCCCATCCAGCCTCGGCCTGAATGTGGACTTGGAGACTGCAGCCTGCTAATGCAATGGCAGAGAAACAACATGAACTCCTTTAATGTTTGTTTAGAGATGTAACGGTTGTCTGACACCATCCATGATTTTCTGTAGTTTGTGGTGTTTGTAGCAGCGTGTGTTTATTTGCCTGGATTAGAGAGTAGATGGTAGGAATGTGGTACGAAATTAATGGAGAAAGAGAGAGAGAGAGAGAGAGAAAGGGAGAGAGGGGATGACATGCATCAAAGGTCTTCAGCTGGACTCAGATGTGGCCGAGGTTTGTTTTCTGGTAATGATCTGAATTCTAATGAGAAGAGAAAATAATTGATTCACGTTAGAATGAGATCTCTTTAATTACTGCATGACTGACAACCTGAAGATCTATAATTGAGCCACAGGACTGTTTACACTTAAAGGACCCAGGGAGGGTTGACCATGCATCTGGGATCTTTACCTCAGACGAGTGAGTCCTTAAGCAATCCTGATAGCTGGGCTCTTCTGCCTTGTCACTCCCATCCCTCAGGGAGTCAGGTTTGTTTATCCATTTGTTCAATAATTCCTGGGCCTCACTGCAGTTCAGAGCGGCTGTTAAGACGATCTGCCAGTTTGGTTTCCTCTGCAGCGAATTCACAAGCCACAGAGGCAGGCGAGCGAGAAGCGAAGAGAGGTACAAGTAAACACCTTTAACCCGAGCCACAGATTGCATAACACAATTAAGATGATGGATGAAGTGAATGTGGGGCGCTGCGTCTCGCCTTGCAAATGGCGGTGAATAGATCAGCAACAAGGTGAAAAACTTCATCAGGGTTTTAATCCACAATGGGCAGGAGGATGTTTTCTCGCATGTTGTCTGAACCTATATAAAATGTGTCTGTAATTCATTTTTTAAAAGGGCACAATGTTCATTACATACATGTTTCAACACAGCATGTGACCCATTTAGCTACTGTACATGTGCTCTCGTTCTCCCCACAGTGTCTCTTCATACAGGCTAATAGTAGCAACATCAGTTGTATAGTTTGTTGCTGTTTGAAACAACCATAATCTTTATTTTGATATTAACAAAGAACAAGAAGACTACTTGTGTGTGACAGTGGCTGCTGATAGTGACAAACTTTGTTTAGCTTGTGGGCGGAGGTGGCGGAGACCAAAAACAGACCTAAAAGCAGAGTTGTTGTTGGACTTGTGCATCACTTTGCAACAAACATGACTCCAAAACAAATGCTAATGTTTGTCTGTGTCTGCTGGATCCTAAATAAGCAACTATTTGCTAACAAGTTTAGCATTTCAACTTTGATGGTGATGGGATTTGTGTTAACAGCTGATTTGTGTTGCTCTCAAGTTAAAGTTATTGCAGGAGTTTAATTGTGATGAAGATAAGAACTGGTCATTTTACAGTGGTTGGTAGCATCCATCGGTGGGAGAGGGGTGCTGTACTGGGGAGCTGGAAGCTGTTTGGTTTGCTAGTTTGTTATGGTCCGGTGATTGGTTTGGTTGGATTTGGTTTTTAGTGGTTGGCCAACAGAGGTTTAATCAGACAATTAGTTATCAGTTTAATTTGATTGTGAGGCTGTAAAAATCATCCCAATCTGAATTAATTAACCATTTTAGATGTTGTTATTGGCAACTCTAGAGGCTGATCAACTCAACAAAAAAAATAAAAATAACTGATCCTGAAACTGAACACTTCAGGAGCAGTTTTGATACATTTGCTGTATGTAACTTGTGATCAAAGCTAGAGAAGTTATTCAGTGACTGTATATGCTGCACACAGGAAACACATGGCCGACATCTTACACTCCTTACATGGACGTCTGCGAGTTTTCACAGAGCTGTAATAAACCACTGCAGATTGTCACTGCTATAAGAATTAATGTGTATGAATGGATTCAGTCACAAGCCATTAAACCTCCCCTGGTCCCTTTGTAAATGGGCAAGTTCTACTTCCTTGGTTCATCATATTTCTCTCCATAATCCAATACGAGGTGTGTGAGTAAAATGGCCTTTGGCAGTTCTAATAACCTTGGCAGCTTTATTACATTTATGGCCAGCTTTCATCAAATGAGCGACATGCTTATTCCTTGATGTGATTAAGGTTCGCCGGTGAGACGGAGAGCAGAGTACATCATAATGTTTTCCAGAAATCTGACAAATATTCAATCATCATCACATGTTCTTTCTGTTGTATTGTTGCTTAACGTTACGTGACTCATCTTACCGCCCACTGAAGTGTCTGTCTGTCTTTGTAAAGTGTTTGTGTCTAAAGGCCAGTTCTCACCGCACTCCAATGGATTTCAATGCCAATTAGAGATGAAGAGACATTTCATCTGAATATTAACAGTCATTTAAAGTCAGGCACTACTTTCTTTTATGATTGGCCCAGAGGAGGGTGCTGCCCATGTGATGCTGGTTTGAAGAGAATGCTCAGATTTAGAAAGTCCTCTCTACTTAGCATTCAGTTTAATAAACCACTCCCATCAGTATGCAGGCACGTTGTTAAAGGGTCAAACTTTCTCTGAGTGTATTTTCTAGCATCCCTTCATTTTTGTAGTTTTAATCTCACTGGGGTTGTGCATATTGCATTGGATCAATAACCCTGACCCTCAGCTGTATTGTGGCTTTGTGTCCCTGCAGAAACAATGTTGGAAGATAATGAGCTCTGTGACTTTTGTGCAGGTGTAGTAATGGTTGCAGCAGCTCTGCCCAGGACAAGAGATGAGCAGCCACATTTAAGTGCTCCTCTCCGAGCAACAGCTTGTGTTCACCAAACGGCACAAACATTCTCCTCCCCGTCCGTGATGTCTGACCTGATGTCTGCGCTAATGCTGTCTCCCTTTCGTTATGGCAGCACGGCTTCATAGATGCTCGTCCACTCGGCTCTGTGTTTCCAATTTTCTTTCATCCCATCTCTGTTAGAATCAGCTCGGCTTGGCAGCAGAAAGCAGGAGGTGAGCCGGACCTCGGCCGGGCACATCTTGTTATTTTAGACAGAGAAAAGATGCACAATGGACTTTCACACCTTCACCAACCCAGCATTGCTGTATTTGGGGTAACTGGGGCGTCCGCTATGGTTACAGCTCTTGGAATGCGTGTTTCGTGTCACACTAATGAGATTTTTCTCCCACACTAGAAAAGGGGGGGAGCAAAGATGAAAACACAGAAAATTACTTAAAGTGGTTTTTCCTCTGTGTTGGTGAGCTCTCATTGCCTTGATGAAAAAAATCTTTTATTAGCCAATATTGTCCAAGAGGGGGCAGTGTGCCATTAAGAGTACTGAGTGTGTTGAGTTATCATAGTGTATGCACAGAGGACAGATTAGGACTGTACTCCTCCCATACTTCCACTGAAACAAGCTGCCACACAAGGAACAGACTGTCCCTCTCCTTTGTTCACACGTGTGTTTACATACGGTATTTACACAGATTCACTTGCAACAGACAGAAAAATCTATGTGAAAATCAATAATACATTTTGTTTTTTTTTCTTTTTCTTTCTTGCAGAGTATGCCCATGTTATCTTTTGATGTTGAAAAGCACCCTGGGTGTCTTTTACATAAACCCTTCGTGGTGTGATAGTCTTTGAAGAGGCTTCTGATCCTCCAGTGTTTGTATTAATACACAAAATCTTCAATCACATTAATTCTCTTATTCAAACAGCTACTTTTACTTATTCTCTCTCTCTCTCTCTCTCTCTCTCTCTCTCTCTCTCTCTCTCTCTCTCTCTCTCTCTCTATGTCTTTCTTCCTCATTTGGATCTGTGAGTAAATGTGTTTATTCCCTGGGCGTTTTGCAGATGCACCTTTTTGTTTCTGGGACAGAAGCCCAGTGTGTGTGTGTGCGTGTATGTGTGAACATGATATCACGTATTAAATGGGGGTCATCATTCAGTCCTCCTGACAGACTGAAACCCTGTGGAAACCGCCACCGCAGCCGCCGCCGCCTCTCCCCATACACAGCTGCTGCTGCTGGTGAAACAACACCAGCTTCGTCTCCAGGCTCACACACGCGCTGGGTGAGATGTCAGGCACGGGTGCAGTCATGCGAGTGCACGTGTGGCAAGGAGGCATATTTATCTCTGGGGTGAATCTCATCGTTATTCTTTCCCTTCTAACCTCCCTCTGTGTGCGGAGACCTGAGGCTCTGAACTTTGATTGCATGTGTACACTTTCAGTTGCGTAATACCAGGGGCCCTCCATTGATTAAAGAAAACACACCTATAATTTCATTCATGATGTTCAGTGCCCTTTTGAAATGTCACCATCAATACGTCTGTCAAGTGCCCTGAAGAGAGGCGAGGGCAGCCGCCACACACTAATGTATACTCTCTCTCTCTCTCTCTCTTCTTGCAGTGGGAGCTCATTTAGTTCTTACATACGATTTCCTCCTCAGAGCAAATTCGTTCACTCTCTGATTGTCACTGCATGAGTCTGAGAAAGCGTCTGTTTCCAGGCACTGTATGTGTAAACGATGTTCCAAAGTTATATAACCTTGTAGCAGAAGTGATAGGAAGGAGGATTTTTTTCCCCCCATGACAGTAAAATTTGGCGAAGCGGTGCTGCCAGAGCTGCGGGGAAATTCTTGCTGTTAATTGAACTGTGAAGGATTTTTTTTTTACTGCAGATTCTGCCCACTCTCCATGTCACTGTTGTTCCTCTGCAAGTTCACACCGTGGATTGTAAAAGGGTATTAGTTTACAGCATGCCCTGTCTCTCTCTCTCTCTCTCTCTCTCTCTCTCTCTCTCTATCTCTCTCTCTCTCTCTCTGTCCCCATCCCATTAAACAACTGCATTCACTGAGCACCATTAAATATTCATATACAGATTCTGCTGCTCCAATACAAGACCCTGTTCTAAGCTGCTAACTGTAAATGATGCAAGACATGCTCTGACAGACATCAAACAAACTGCCAAATTTGGCAACACTTATTCTCTTTCTGGCTCAGAGGTACGTAGATGAGAAGATTGATGCCACTGTCATGTTTGTCTACATGAAGCTTGCAGATGATAATCTTAGGTCGGCGTATAGACTGGAAACATGGGGAAATCCAAAATAAAAAGAAAGCTCAATAATTAACACTTAATACAAGTTAATTCCTTTTTTATATTTAATATTTATTAATAATTAATATTTACTTAATTTGTTTTTCAAAAAAAAGGCTAAGCTGGCCTGAACAAAACCGAACTGTTTCCAGACTTTCCAGACTGAAATCTCTTGACCTGTTGTGTTCATGGTTCGTTAGCGTCCTGCCCTTGTGTGTTTGCCCGCCTTTTTGATTGTCTGCCCCACCCTAATTAGTTTCACCTGTGTCTAATTGTCTCTCCCTCACTAGAGTATTTAGTCTTTCTGTTCCCCCTCACTCTTTGTCAGTTTGTCTGTTTTCATTCCTGGCTTTGTCCCCTGTGTGCTGTCTGTCTGTCTGCCTGCCTGTCTGCCTGTCTGCCTGCCTGTCTGTCTGCCTGCCTGTCTGTCTGCCTGCCTGTCTGCCTGTCTGTCTGCCTGCCTGTCTGCCTGCCTGCCTGTCTGTCTGCCTGTCTGTCTGCCTGTCTGTCTGTCTGCCTGCCTGCCTGTCTGTCTGTCTGTCTGTCTGCTGCCTGCCTGTCTGTCTGCCTGCCTGTCTGTCTGTCCTCCAGTAAAAGTCATTTTCTTTTTTAAAATATACTTCACAGCTTGGGACTGCCTGAGTATCTGCCTTTGCGTCCACCTGTCCTGTGCTGCGCTTCAATAGTCCTGACAGACTGGGAGGGTAAAAATGGTTCTGGGTGGCTTGTGATAACTTGTGGTGCTTTTTTTTTTTTTTGTATCATTTGGACAGTTTCCAAATATGGAAAACCATATTCCAATGAAGTGGCCTTTCCTCTCCATCCGTATCAATAAGCTTGAAAGGACACTGGGTTCAATAGCAGTTCAGTAGTTCTAATATTACACAAATAGAGATTGCATTGAGCCACAGAAAATAACAGGGAAGCTCTGAGTGTCTGGACGAATGAAAAAATTACATTAAATACCAAAATACATTGGACAGTGGAGTTGCTTTGAGGCTTTACTGGGTTTTGGTGTCATATCTGGAAACACTGCTCCCTACTTCCAGTCTGTATGCTAAGCTAAGTGAACCAGACGCCGGTCCCAGCTTCATATTTACCACACAGACATGTTGTATTAGTCTTTCAAAATAAAGATAACATGTTTTTTCTTTAGATTTATTTCATTTATCTTTTTGTTGCTGCTGTTTTGTGTTCTTATTGGAGCTGTGTCAGCTCCATCTGAAGTTTGTTTTAATGTTTTGCAGCTGTGATTTGCTCCTCTCCGTGTCCTTTGTGCATTGCATTGTGGGAAACTGGTGCCCATTAACAGCACACTCAAGACTGAAGTGAATGTAGAGAGCATACTGATATCTTTGAGTACACTTAATGTTGTCACTTTAAAAGTGTGAATGCACACTTACTGAAATCCCTGTTAGCATCAATGTGAAACTGGGGCACAGCTTCTGTGCCTTGCTCTCTCTTCACACATTCACACACTTTTTCAAGAGGGCTGTTCAGAAGATAATCAAACAAACACTATTTACATCAAACACTGATGAAACAGTGACTGATGATGATGCCAGTTCATGTAAAATCACTGTAAACCGGAGCTGAGAGTGACTGGATCCAGCTTCAAGGAGGTTGCTGGATATGCAAAGACATTTCTCTCTTATACTTTTGGTACTGCTATCTCTTCTTGTTAGTGTATTTCGCCTCCACTGGAGGGTTCTTCTTCTTCTGTAGATTTACAGTCTGTATCAGCTTTATGACACAGTTATGGTCTTGCAGGGAGAAAAGTACAGAGAAAAAAAACCCACATCACACTGCTGGGTGCCAATAAATGATTCTGTTTTATGCACATAAGAAAAGAGTGGTGCTCCATCACATAAAGCTGTGGCTAAATACTGGACAGCATGAATGGGGATCTAAGAATTTTAGTAGGCACTTGCTGCTGAACAAACATTGTCTGCTTTTTCTTCTAATAGACAATCTTTCGATATAATTTGTGCAACACACTGTTTATTAAGCATAACAGCTTACATTGTCTGTCCTTTGGCATCTTACCTGCAGGTTGCTCATAGAAACACATACCGAGCACACTCTATATGTCTATCAAGAGGGAGGGTATAGATGAAGGCAATGGACAGGTGTCGAATGCATAAGCTCTGCCTATAAAGGCGACAATCTCTTGTCGGCAGAGTATGAAGAACGAACTGTAAACATTGAGTGATTTCAGAAAAGTGCCTTTCACTTCATCACCTGTCGACTGGTTTGGCTGTGGAGTATATTGGAGGCCAGTGAGCTGTCATTTCTATGGAAACTCATGTGGCGGCTGCTGCTGGTGGGGTGGTAAGGAATAGCTCAAGGGGTTAAAAACTGCTGGCGTTAACGACGCCACAGCAGGCCTGCACTGCTACCAGCACTTGCCACTGATGAGTTTTTTTATATTTATTTATTTATTTTTCCAGGCAGCATTGACTTCCCCCGGCCCCTGTGAGCATGTGGATACCCATCAACTCCTAAAATCACGCTGCTCCTGTAATGAGGAAAACCATAATGGCAAATCCTGCTCGGAGCATGCTCTGGCTGTGATGGCTGCACCGGAAGGCATGTGCACAGAGAGCGGGGTGGGGGGGGTGGGGGGTGTGTTTCTGCTGGCGAGCAGGCTTTCCTCATTATCTAGATGTGAGCGCCACAAGGGTCGAATAATGCAGAGGGTGTGGAGTCACATTAATCATGCTGTCACACATGTACAGGTCCACTCCAGAGACAGGAGTTCATGCCATCCCATGCTGATGCTCTGAGGATGATAACAACTAGTGTCGTCACTCACTCAACACCAGTGGTGTTTAGGCACATACCACAAGAATGTGGCACTCTATATTTTTCTACTTCGCCGGCAGATCACTGGATAATATTTAGGGATGTGTGCTAGTCCTCCTCTTCGTGGCTCCAGCTCAGCGGTGCTCTGCTGCACCTGCATCTGATCTCTGTGTGGGAGGAATCCTGCTATTTCTCCTCAGCGAGCCATTGGTGGAGCACTGTGCCTGCTGTGAGCCTAACCATGGCAATGTTCAAATATCACTGGCTGTGTATCTGTTTCCACCCATACTGCACACAGTGCACAGGGGATAAATGCAATGATTTGCATGGATATAGCTTTGAGAAAACACTGTGATGAAAGTCCCTCCTGCCCACAATGGAATGCAAACTTTGTTCAGGAGTAGGAGGAAAATATTCCCATGCTTCCTGGTGTTGCAGGGGCAGGAGGCGACAGGGATGGAGCATAAAAGATTAAACCCACCGCTTGTTGAATAAATAGATGTGGTCAAAATGTTTTGGAAGGGGTTTGCTTCTTCTTTTCTCTGTAAAGGTTGTACACCATTCTCAGCTGTGGTGATGATGCCAATGCCACTTAAAGCAGGTTTTTTTATTAAGCATCTAAATCATTCTTATTTCATTAAAGAGGAGTGGTGGAGCTGCTGAGTTTCAGTCAACACAAACGAAATTACTTCAGTTAGCATCCTAAAGTAGAATGATTAGTGGGTGTGCTGCTGCTGCATGAAGAGGCTGAAATGGAAAATTTTGATGATGCTGTGGCCTGGGATTCGGTGGATGAACAGATGATACATTTCTCCCAGGCTCCCTGCCTCTGAGGTAATTCAATTCATTTTCTTTTATTGATTGACACTGGACACCATGCTGTGTGCAGTTCATGCATGCATGCAGCTGTAATGAAGGAATTTCTTGAGATTCAGTTCCTGAATATAAACAGTAATTCTGTGGAAGCTCCCAAATAGTAATAAGTGTGTGTTTTTTCTTGTACCTCTTAATTTGTGTGAGAGAGATTTTTTTGCAAATAGAGGAGATTGTGACCAGTGCTCATTAATTCGAGGGCATGCTTGGGGGCTAGTTTGGCGTTAGGGTTAGCCACGTAGCTGTGATGTTGATGATGTTGGAACTACTGTATGTCTATCTTTGTGAGGACCAATTTGAGTTTGAAACCCTGATACAAGGAAACATTTTAGCAGGTCTTCACTCCTTCAAAAGGCTGGTTGAGATTAATTTCAGGATTAAGATTAGAATTAGGTTCAAGTCAAACCTGCAATAACTGATTTTCTTGACCACATGTGGGCAGCTGAAACAAGCTCCAAACGCAACTTGACACGTTATTACATTTTAAGTTGATATAGGGAACTTGTTAGCAAACAGTTTCTTATTTAAACATCATAGTATTGGATCCAATGGCTGAATGTAAGTCCTATACTCACTCTCTTTTAGCTCTGTTTTTGGTCTCAACCTACTTCTGAGGGAAATATCTGGGTTTTCAGCTGCTAAATGTTCCAAACGTTCTCCAGTATTTTTTCCTGTCTGCTGTTTGGCGTTGAGCAGGTGGTGTACAGTGTTTCTATAGAGCTGATGAGAGCAGTTAGAGTGAACCAAGACAGTAAAGTTTCAGGCTGGAAAACCAAAAAGAGAGAGAGAGAAAAAAAGAAAATGTACTGAAAGACTGAAAAGGCTCTGCAGAGCTGAGGAATACTGAAGAGTAATAAAGTTATAAATTCTCTATGTAAGAAATGCAAGTCCTCACAAGGACAGACATACAAAAATGTGTGTGCATGTGTTAACAAGAGTCAATTTCTTTTGTAATTCTTCCTGGAGAAAAGGGGAGGAACCTGTCAACTTTATTTTGTTTGTCAGTCTGACATTTTCACTTTTTGAGGCCTTTGAAGATATTACGTGTTTTTTTTCTCCATTAAACTCTAACACGTTTGTTTCCTGTCAAACTTCAGACTGGAAGAAGAACAGTTCTCTTTTATTTTGCAGCAGAGAGTTTGACTGAGGGTTTCAGAGGGTTCTGTACATAATTTTGTTTTGAGGACTGTCTCTGGAGCTGTCTAACCACAGAGGTGCCTTAACTTCATGACTTATATGAAGTCTGACCGCAGGTGTTTGCCCAAAGCTTACCTTGAAGGATTTCATATTAGTGAATTCATTTCATATCGAAGAGGTGACTGGCTGACCTTGCTACGATTCCTGAAAATAACCTGCAATTTATAGGAGCAGTCCGCTGATTTTACATGTCAAAGTCCATTTACCAGTAATAGGATTGCCAGATAGGATGGTCAGTACTGGATGTTTCTGCATAACTGTGAATTACACAATAACTTTTTATGTATTTATCATTTCTGATGTCAACCTTTTTACAATCCTTGCTTTTCCCAGTGTTTACAGATGGCAACTTAAATGTTGTTAAGGTTAGGGAAAGATCATGTTCGCAGTCAATAGGAGGGAAAGCATTAGCTGTGGGTCTGTGATGAAAGAAAAGACACCACGAAGATGCATCATTGCATCACTGGAGGTGCAGGATCCAGGGCCTCTTGCAAGCCTGACAACTGTATGAAAGAGCATTACTGAATACAAAATACTGACACGTCGTGAAATATGTGTTCGTCCATAATAACGTTGTTTATTGCAGAGCCAAATTCATATTTGATATTAGTATGGACTTTGTGGATTCACACAGACACAGCGGTTTGAAATTTCTATGCAACCAGCAATCTCATGCAATCCACTGTATTGTATTAACATGAGCTGCCAGTTTCATCAGCATGCAATCACAACCGACACTGAAATCAATCGTTTTTTTGAACAGTAAAAAGGGAAAGTGCCTTTTAAATTCTGATATTTTGGTCTTAGTGTGTTTTATTTCATTTACAGGAAACAGTTTGCATGAACGGCCAGTAAGTGTCCGCACTGAGAAGATAACAGTAACACACTCTGAAGAGGGCAAGCGCACGCTTCTTAGATTTATTTCTCTGAGAATAAGAAGCTACACACTTCAATCAGTCAGTCAATCATGCAGCGAGGTCTCTGCAGCGTTGCTACTTCTGAGCAGGCGGCTTCAAGCGCAACGTCATGTGTTTACTTTGCCCAACATAATACAGCAGAATGAGAGTCACAGGAACTCATCACGACCCTCATTTTAAAAGTGACCACAGATATGGAGGATGACAGCCAGAGTTGAACCTGCACAAAAGTGACTGCAGCAGCACGCTGAGACAAAAACATGTGGCAGGCAAGACAAACGCAGTCCAATGAGCTGCCATCGTATGATAGCAACTAATTAGAGAGTTTTCTCTTCCGCTCAAGGGGCTGTCTTATGATTAAGAGAGACCAATGAATATGTATAGGATGTGAGCACAGGGATGGCTGGATCTAGGTCAGGCTGCTGGTGGATGATGAGTTGCCTGTGGAGTGAAGCAAGGAGGCGTGAGGCAACACCGCGCTATTCAGAGAAACCCTCATGCAGATGTGAGGGACCTGAACTTTTCCAGATTATGTCTCTAACAAGTTTACGGGCTCTTGGCATTCAGAGGGAGGCAGCTCATCCAGCTGAGAATCCCTAAATGACTTCTCTGGGGATCATTTCTGTCTGTTACAGCTTGGCATTTAAGCAGAGCAACTGAATGCATTGATTGGCCCCTCTACTCGCTGGCAAACAGAATATGAAGCAGATATTTCTGCAGAGATGGTGAAATGACGTGGTATGTCGCTGGAGCCTGGAGATAGTCTCACCCTTGCTCTGGTTTTGTAAAGGTGTTTTGTATGCAAACCATTCAGAGTTAGTGAGGGCAAGTGAGGGACAAAGAGTCTGAAATTCAACTGTCATGCTTTGGTATCTCACAGATCCTTCAGGGGATTCAAGAGGATGTGCGGTGCAGAATTGCTAATGATGCTTCCAGTTATCAGTGATCATTTCTCTCTCCAGGATCATTAAAGGGCACCAACAAATTCCTTTGGCTTGCTTTATCAGCTATAAAGTTTGCTTTGGACATGAAGTGGAAGAGAGGAGACCTGTCTTTGGCTGCCAGCCCACCACACAGCTGAGTCCTCACTGCTGTCACAGACGCCGCACTAACAGATCTTCGAGAGGATATGAGAAATGCCCCCAGTATTATTTTCTTTTATTAAAATGTGCAAGATTTTTTTTCCCCTTACCAATCACACTTTGAAATTATGAAAGGTAATATGATTTTTTCGATGCATGACAGCTCTCAATAAATGCAAAGCTATCTTTCGGTTTATTTTCTTTTTCTTTTTGAGAGAAAAATGATTTGAATGAATTACCCCGTGTTACGTGCGCGGCATTTCAAACTGAAAACACGGAGAGCCGAGGGTGTGATCCTGAGCTTTTCAAAGCATACTTACATAACTGCAACTGTACCTGCGACTGTAATTCACCACCTATTATCA
Source organism: Seriola lalandi dorsalis (assembly GCF_002814215.2). NCBI lineage: Eukaryota > Metazoa > Chordata > Actinopteri > Carangiformes > Carangidae > Seriola > Seriola lalandi. Next base: position 4,595,537 of record NW_019525414.1, on the reverse strand, counting down.
CGGGAGGATTTCTGAGATTCACACCACCATGTGTGAATACTGAAGCAGATTTCAGCCACAACGTACAGTACAACAGAGAGTGTGACGTGTCTCCTCTGCACTCTATAACAAGAAATGCCTCCACTTTGCTGGCCTGTGAATCTCTCTCTCAACATAATGAACTCCCTGACGGGGAAGTGGCAGAGCTCCACCACAGTAAAACACGGCTGTTTTCCCGCCTCCACCGCTGAAAACAGCCACGCTCCAGTGTTTCAGTGATGGCGTCGAGGCGGCTGCTGACACAACATTTCCTGGAGTCCAGTCAGTGTAATGGATGAGTCCCTGCTGCACACATGGACCCGTACATATACGTGTCATGCCTATGTACACATTCCCACATAAAGAAGCCCTGCCCTGTGATGGCCCCGTGCAGCAGTCACACCTCGCCTTTCCTCTGTGTCACATGGTAGAGTAAGATGAATGAGTGGAAATCTCACACACTTCCTCCCTGCACGTTCAGTGAAGCTCTGTCCAACTCAGTGTCAAATGTGCTTTCCGACTCAGCACGGGGGGCAACGCTGATTTATATCCTGGGAGAGTGAGAGTGTAGCTGTTCTTTGTGTTCAGGCCTCAGGCATCATGTTAAAGACATTGCGTGGAGTTCAGTGAAGTTCTCCTGGTGCTGAAAACATGTTTATATGTAGATTTAGGTTTTGTTTTGTTTTTTTGTTTTTTTTAAATAAATATAACTCCAGACATAGATTCCTTTACAACGAAGGTTCGGTGCTAGCTAAAAGCTAATCAAAGCTGTGCTCATTTCTGGGCAATTGTATCTATTGGTAATTGTTTTTGTTTGACTATTTGTAGCTTGTTGTGCTGTTGTTGTCTCTTTTTAGACTGTACATGTACATATTTTTAGCTTATTGTAGGGTATTAATTGTGTTGTTTTTCCTATTGACTCTTTTAATTCCATAACACATGTAAAAGCCCAATGAGGTACCGGAGTCAAGAATTAGCAATAGCTATAAACTCAACTTCATACCCTGTTTTAAAACTATGTTAAATTGCATTTTCCCTGTCAAATAAACAAATAAACAAAACTAAACAAAACTAAACAAAACTAAACAAAACTAAACAAAACTAAACTAAACTACTGTTGTTGTGTTTTCTTCATCTTTGTTACATGTTGTTGTTGAGTTTTTCTGTCAACTCACTTGTTTTCTGTTTTCAACCTCATATTGTGAATGAAGCTGTACACAAGTTGTAGTTGCTGCAGGGTCCGTGTTTAACCAATCGGAAATTTTCAGCACTGAAAACTCCTTCTCTCCCAGAAAATACTCCCCCTGGAATTTTTTCAGACCTCTGAAGGATTTCTGGTCAATCAACACTGAAGTTTTTACACTGTAGCTGTACTAAAAAAATCAACATAAAAAGTTACGCAGTTAACTACAAAAGGAGAAACATGCATGGATAGAGTTATAGAATTATCACATATACCACATGTATCACTAAAAATGCCACATCAGATATAGCAAAGGTCAAAAGATAAAAATAATAAACACTGCACAAGCAAGCAAAGACAAGATGACAGCAATGGTAACAAAAGTAAAATACAAAAGCAGTAGCCTATGCATCAACACATTTTTAGCCCAAACAGCCTCATACAAAGATCCACAGTTCCACTGTCAGTATCTTCCTTGTGATCTTGCTGCTGTCTGATGCCAGTAGGCTGCAGATTTGTAACTTCAACCTCTAAACTCTGCGTCTGGGCATTGTAACACTATTTATTCTCGGAGGGAACAGAGGGACAAACAGAAATTAGGTTCATTCATTCATTAGTCGGTAGTTTGTGCACTGGAACACAAAAACTTTGCCACAGATGGCAAACTTGTCCTTGCCTGCTTTTCCACAGAGACGTTGAAGACTGAGACTAAATGCAAAACTAAAACAAACAAAATTCCACTTTTAGAAACAATCATCTAGAGAATTCATATCCAATATTTCTTCCACGGTACATTTACAGTGTGTTGCTTCACAGATGTTCATTTCCAAGTAGATGCATGTAATGTTTTCAGACTGCTGAGAAAAATAGATGATATTACTTTTAGTGTGCTCGTCCTTATTCCTATTCTTTTCATATGAACAGGAATTGCCAGCAGCGTGCAGATGCTCACAATGCTTTTCTGTATGTCATAAACTTCAGAACAATTATTCACATCATTACTGAAGTAAATGTACAACTGTGAGATCACTTTCACTTGAATGGGAAAGTGGCAATAAATTCTTGACATGTAGAAATGTAAACTTTTACAATAAATGAGAAGTGTAATGTTTCCATGGATTCAGTGAATTATGCTTTTAGCCTAAATCTGTTTACATCTTGGAAAATGAAGTAACTTTTACCACTTCCTGTTGGCTATGTATCATTGGATGTAGTGGCACCTATCTCCTCCCTGACTTTCCTGTATCTCTCTCACTGTCCCTATCATAATAAAGCCAAAAATGGCCAACAATAAAAACAAAAAACAAATAAACAACAACAAAAACAAACAAACAAACAAACAAAACAAGATTCAAAACAGATTCTGAATAACACATTTTATCATCTTTTATTCGATGATTTCAAACTACAGTAACTAACTATAGCTTCCTGATGTTTTATGCCACCTGCATGCACCTGTCACCTCACCTCATGTAGTATATTTCCCTCATGTGTCTCCCGTTTGAAACCCTCGGGGATAAATGCCCCAAAACTAAACTGATGGAAACAAGTATTCAACAGAAACAACATTTTCAAATTGAAAAGAGAAAGTAGCCCAAACAGCCGAATCTGGCAACACGGCTCCGGCCTGAGGCGCGGACCAGATTCGTCCCAGCGAAGAGGAAGTCGGTGAAAAAAAAAAAGGATTTAAACGTTGTTTTTATTCCAGTCAAACGTATCATCACTGCGGACAGGAAGGAGACACCTCTGAGATTACGGAAGTACATTTTGAAGACCGACCTGCTGCAGGTAAAACAACAGCTTTGTTTCGCTGTGTGAAGTAATGTGCTGAGCGCTGAGCTGATGAACCGTGTGTTTGTGTGCTAGTTGTTTTGTTTAGTTCCCCTGCGCGCGTGTGTATGTTCAGTTCAGAGCACGCGGCCTGTATTCATCTAAAACTGTTGTGTTTGCAGCTGAGAGAGGAAAAAGACGCCATTTACATTTATGCTAAGTGTTAATGTTTGGTGTCATAGTGATATCATGTGATAGCTAAGTTAAGCTAACTTCTTGAGCTAACTGGGCTACTGGGTAACTCAACCACACTAGTTGTGTTGTTTAATGTACATTAAACATTTCCAAAGTTAATGTGTAATTATTATGCTACTGAGTATCACTGTTCCCTGTGGAGATTAAATACAACACTGGTTAATCTATATAACCTTAAACTGCAGTCATTAAATCATTGACTAATCTAACTTTTCAAAAGTGATATATGATTCATTTGAAAACCTGTGTACAATTAAGAAAACCAATAAACTGCTAAGAGTCAAAATAACTGTTATAAAATGATTTTATATACTGATGGTGCTGACAAAAGTCTAGTGCGGACCCAGCATACATGTCATTTATATAAAAATATCATGACTGGGAGGTTGTTCCAAAACATGGTTAAATAGCCAAAACCTAATTTAATAAAAATGTATACATAAGTTTCTAAAATAATCAAGATATATCCTTTAAAATCTTAACCTGTTTTGTCCCTGATCTCAAGTACTTTTAGTAGTAGATGATAATATTATTATTTTGTAGACATGCCAGATGCTGCATACAGCAGATGATAAGTATTTTGTTGAAGATCTTTGACTTACAGAAATAGTCTGTCACAGGTAAAAGTCCTGCGACCAAAATGTGGCTTCAGTAAAAGTTTGCAGGCTGAGTATTAAGTATTACCAGCATTAGCAAAAGTAAAAATACTCATTATCTAGCAGACCTCTGTGACTGATATATGCTTTTATTATTAATTCAGTTATCAGTTTATTAGGTACATTCAGCTATAACTAATGCAGTCTAATACGATAAATCCTCATTCATGAATTTTATTTATTTGTATTTATGAATTTCATTGAGAGTAGGCTAACCAACAGTAACACCTCTCTGTATAATGTAATACAGTTCAACAGCACCAATAAAACAAACGTGAACATTATAACCTTCATGAAGGTTGGTAATAATGTATATTAATTGGATCATATTTAATGATGTTTGTAGCTGGTCATTAATATATTTATATTATATATTAACAGTTTGTATCTATGAAATTAGTCCAGCTGTAATGTAATTATATTGGAGTCAAAAGAACAATATTTCCCTTTTGAAATGTATTTGAGTTAAATTAGCCAATAAAGTAGCAGAAAATGGAATTACTCTAGTAAATGACAAGTACATCAAAACTGCGGTTTATACATGAGTAAATGCAGTTTGTTAATAAATATGATGTGCGTTTCGTATGTTTTCCTTCTGTGTAGGACAGAACATGGCAGCAGACTAAACTGTTATCGAAAGTATTTGGCACCTGAATCATCATCATCATCATCATCATCATCATCATCTTCATGTAGCTCTGAACATGGTCTGATGACGTCAGCATTGCTGCACTCGAGGTGCCTGTCAAACGGCAAACAGAAACCCCCTCGCCCTAAACCCTTCTGACGCCTGAACTGACAGCTGGAGACAGGTGGCCAGATGTGTGGAGGTAAGAAGTGTGTGCAGGATTTTAACTGCGCTCTCGAGCTCTCTTGGCTTCATTCTTCACGCAACTACTTCTGTCACTTCTCATATGTACAGATGAGTGCAACAGTGTGTGCCGTTATCTCCATCTGAACGATTATCACGTCTCAGCCCCTCTGTGATGGCAGGCTTCGAGTGCGCCTGTTGAGAGCTGCTACGAACACTTCATCTTGTTGGTAGTTAGTTGGTAGCTTTATTTTGAGCATACCGTGGCTTAAGCTAAGGGATATGATGGTGGCTGCTGCTTGTCCTGATGTTTTTCTGTCTCCTTGCGGTTGGAGTTTGAGTAACGCATCTTTGTTGGAAGTGACAGCACCACAACAGAAATATACCAATACTCCATTGCAAGTAAAAGTAGTTGTAAAGTGTTTTGATTAGTGAGCTTTAGAGTTGTTGGTAGGCAGATGTTGTTCCCTTCAGACAGAGCCCGGCTAGCTGTTTCCAGTCTTGGCTTAAGTTAGTTAAGTAGTTTAAATTAAGCTTTGTTAACCGTCTCCTGTTGGTCGCTTCAGATTTACCATGAGAGTGGCATCGATCTTCTCACTTAACTCTGGGCGAGACGGTGAATAGGCATACTTCCCAAAATGTCAAACTATCCCTTTAATGTTGTAGCAAGTCCAGATGGTAGGCTGTATTGGAAGCCAATCGTGGTTCAATATGCAAATTGCACCAGTGTGATATGTAAATCTGAAACCTCCAGCACACACACAAGGACAACAGGAGACATCCTGTGTCCAGAGGTTAAACTTGAATGACGGAGATGTAATTTTACATAGATGTTTGAACTTTTTTTTTTTTGCTGAAAAACCACATCGGATAAAAATCACTATTCCAAACAGAGCAGTATCATACATCTTCAAACATGCCTGGAGGGGTTCTGTAATGTTAAATTTAAAATCTTTGGCTGAAATGCAACAGCTGTAAGATAAATGTAGTGGAGCAAAATGTTCAATATTTCCCTCCGTGTTGTTGTGGCGTGGTATAAAGTAACGCAAAATGAAAAATCAAAAAAAATGCACAGAAATAGAAATGGTTAAATAGTATTCCAATAAATGCACTTAACGTTCAGCCTCTGTGCTTGTTGCCGTGGTTTCTTCACTGCAGACCACCAGCCATGTTGGAGCTTGTACCCTGTCATCATGCCTCCTCCCCCTGCTGATGCTGAGGTCTGCTGCTGATGCTGAGCAGGTCTGGGTGGTACCACTGCTCCTAAAACACACACACACACACACACACACACACACACACACACACACACACACACACACACACACACACACAACTGCCCCGCAGCGAGGGTTCATATAGCCGTAATTACACTCCTGCCAGAGCTGTAGGAAGTGGGGCGGCTGCGGGTGGGAACAGTGGAGAACTCTCAGCAGGCGGCTGGGAGCAGCGCATTGGAGGGAGCTCAAAATCAACCCGACTAAGGGCCACCGCGAGGCCTAATTACTGAGTGAACATGACTAATGATGAAGCTGCACTCTGGTGCTGCTGTGTCCGAAATGTGCAGCCCAATCAGCCCAAGTCGCACTCCCAGGTGTGTAATTGTAGCTATAGCAGCGCGTTACCACGGTGCATAGACCTCCCACGATGCATGCTGCTAAGAAATGATACCTTGAGAATGATGGATCCCCTGTAGCGTGGACCATGTAGCTGCAGCTTCCATAGCCGCATGAGTACTTACTCTATGTTTGTGAAATATGTAGCATAATATAATGTCACAAACTGAGGAAGCTCTGTATGTTTGTGCAAAAATAGAGTTTATTTTCCATTTGCCACTGATGAGTGTGTGGATGGTTTCAGGGGACATGGGGGAGTGAGTGTGAGTGATTTCTTAAAAAAGCGTTTTGCAAGAGAGAAACAATCACTCTGCCCAGTGATCCTCTCCTTGGAGATTTCCTGGTAGTTGGTTGTGGTGACTGATGGTAGTAACTTCCCTACAATCTCTCTCTCTCTCATACACACACACACACACACACACACACTCTGTATGCATGTCCACAGAATTGCCACAGCAGTGTACCTTTGAATTATTAGTTTGTCAGGTTGAATTCCTCAACATTTCAGCAGGTTGTTCAATCAAGAATATGATGAATTGGAAATGGAGCTCCTCTGAGAGAGCACAGCTTCCCATACAGTCTCCCAGCGATGACAGTGTGTGTGTGTGTGTGTGTGTGTGTGTGTGTGTGCGCGCGTGTGTGGGGGGGCGTCACTTTTTATTGGCCAGAAAAACACAGAGGAAGGAAGGAGGCTGTGACTGAAGCTGTAGGAGTTTGAGGAGCTGTCCAGATGCTGAAAGAGCATCAAGAAGCTTTTCAATTAGTAATAAGAGCTGGTGGCTCTGGAGGAGCTGATGTAATTTTAACACTAGGTGAAAATAAACTATTCACCCATTGCGTGTGACCTAAAGGTTCACCTTCAACGTTTTATTTTGACGTTAATTTGAAGAGGTGGGGTCTTAAACCAAAACAGCAAGAAAATGAAATTGGAGCTGATTCAATTTGGTCTAAAATATTTCACTTGTATTCATCAGTCATCTGTCATCTAAAAAAACATGGCCGTGTATTGACGACCCTAGATGCTTATTTATTTTCTGTTAGAGGCTGTTAAAACCAATTTGGACCAAAATAACGACCCCTCCTGCCACTGATCAATAGCTTGAATCTGCACTGAATTTCAGTCGCAGCCCAGCGTGTAGGAGAATGCAGACAGGGGGGCGGGGTGGAGTTCACAGCTTTTACTTTTCAAACGCTCCTCTGGCAGAAGAGCTCATTCTTCTTTGCCAGGCAAACAGCGGAGTTGGCGTTGATGCGTCCTGCCATGTGATCCCACTTTAGTCAGATCAGTCGCCTCGCCGCCGCAGCAGCCTCCCGTTAAACTTTCCATGCTGTTGCCCGTCCAATGGACAGCACTTAGGAGCTTTGCCTGGACCTTACCCGCTCCTGCTCGTTCGCCCGCTGCGCTCCGGCTCTCCACCGTCGGCTCTCCAGGTTTAGAGGGACTCACGCGGGCCGGGGAGTTGGCCTGGGTCTCCCGCTGCACATATGGAGGGAGACGTTATGGACAAAGTGGAGGCCACGGCGACGGTCCGTGACTTCGACCCCATCAGTGGGAGCATCCCGGCCACCAAAGTGGAGATCACCGTGTCATGCAGGTGAGTCCGCTCCGCTGCTGCTGCTTCTGCCGTGTCTGCGTCAGGGTTTGGGGAGCTCCGCGCGCTTTGGGTGCGTTTTGCGGAGAGAAGACTGGACTTGTAATGAGCAGTAAATATTTTAGTTCTATAAAACACAACCTGCTCTTGTTATGTGTCATGAAAAACAACTACTATATTGTAGAAAGAAAAACTTTATAAAAGGTGAAACGACAACGAACGCTGTGAAGGTAAAATCCTCGCGGAGATGTCTTTGCTGTAAAGACGCAACAGACATACAACACCTCATTGTATAATTTTCAAATTTTAGAGACCTTTTTGTTATATTTTTAAATTATAAATCCACACAGCACTAATTACCATTGCAGTAATGTATAGAATTTCACAGTTAGACAACACGCTGCAAGTCTGACCGTGCCTAAACTTTTACGCGTTTCTGTTTGTCCTATTTATGGTGAAGACTGATGCTTCGGTGTCCGTTTTGATAAAATCCCTGTCTCCGGCAGTCTCGTGAGTCTAGAGCGCTGTGTGTTTTGCGCGCGCAATGTTGCGTGCCACAGGAGATATCGACCGTCGTGGAGTTCGCTGGCGTGCCCGTGAGGTTTCCCCCGAGGCAGCGTGACATGCCTGAAGCTTGACGGTTTCCGAAAAACGTTGCAGCAACGTGAGGACCACAATTATCACTAAATCTGTCCTCCCTCCTCGTCCACCGGCGTTTAACTGAATCCCTCTGCCCCCTAAACCAGCACACACCACGGAGATGGCAAGTGCTTCGGCTGGGAAGGGTGGGGCAGCGCCGGTTGCAGGTAGAGTCACTGTATCACTGTATACAGTATGCTGCTGCAACACACAGTGGCTTTATATAGGTCGACAAGTACAGTTGGTGCAGTTTTAATGACATTTTCTCTTGGAAAATGGTGTTGTTCTGTGTTTCATTGGCCTCCCCAGCTGTGTGTCATTTTGTCCCAATCCACAGTGTTTAGATCTTTTGTACCTCCTGGCTACATCAGTGTTATATGCATGTAAATGATGTGTTCCCATGTGCACTGCTGTTGAAACTGATCCTGTAGCGATTTCATAAATCAATGTACATACAGCCACAGGCCAGAGATTTAGCAGCCAAACACCCCACTGCCATCCTTCTCTCCTCTCATCTGCATTCCTCTTGAAACCTCACTCAGTCAGTTATTTTGGGGGGGGGGTCTGATCGATTGTTTCTCTTGTTGAAAACACTGTTTCATCATTAACTGTTCAACGAATCCAGAATTGCTGTTGCCATGCAGGCGACCTTATAACCCATCCTGGATGTTAATTAATTAGTCATATTTCAAAACAAGTCTGTTAACCTTTATGGAGTGGACAGGTTGAGATGGATGGTGCAGCAGTGGAGGGTGGGGGCTATTTAAAGAGGACGAACCTCTACATTGGCTTTCTGTAGGATCCTATTTAAAACTGAGGTGAGAGTGGGCGTGTGTGACAAGTTTGTGTGTAAGGTTGGCATATGGAGGTTGTGTCAGGTTGTGTGTGCGTTTTATCCATCGCTGGGTGTTTGTTGTGAGTCGCAGCTGGACCCGTGCTGTTTCCCTCCTGGTACACACGATTGTTTTTTTCCCTCAGACCTTCATACTTTAAGCTGCGATCTGTGTTGATGCCCCCAGGCTCTGTCGATCTGCAGCTCCCTTGTTTGTCATTAATGTCTCTCCAAAACAAAGACTTGCTCGAGGACACAGTTTGATAGAGAATATAAATTCATCCCTGCTTTCACCGGGCCTTGAAACATTGCCTGTCTTAGATTACTTCGGGTTCTGCCTGTTTCTGCCTCATGTCTAACCTCTGACGACTGCTTCAACACCTGTGAGACGCACAGCCATGCATGCAGACACCCCACCCCGCCCCCCACCCCACTTATCAGCAAGTGTGTATTTGTACCATACAATAGAAGCAAGTAGAAAGCAATGGGTGTCACTGGATGAGAGGCACAGGCTCAACAACTCTGTGTAATTGATTAAGTAAGCCTGAAAGCTCGGAGAATGCAGCGCACATGGAACTGCGTGCAGCCCTACAGGCATTCTCATAACCCTCTGCCAATATTGCAGCAAGCCCCCTGACAAACTGGAGGGACTGAGGGAGACAACTCCTTATCAAAACAAGTGCATACCGCTGTGATGGCACATTGTTCCCTGTCCATGGCTCTGATTGGTTTTGCTCACAGGTCATCCAGTGAGCCGAGCCCACAGCATCTACTTCTTGGCTGCAAGGGCTACGCTCAACGACAAGATGGCTCTTCAAATTCAAAGTGGCCTCTATTCCTATATCTGCCTTACCAAACACATGACAGTGAATACAGTTCAGTGGGTTAAGGCCAGCGGTCCCCTGGTGCTTTTAAGGCGCGATCCCACCTCTTATGTGGCAGCAATGAGCGTGTTCATTAGTTAATATTTAAGTAGCACTGATGAATATTTCATAAGTTGTCTATGCGGTTTGCTACATCATGCTTTAATTATGAGCAAAGTAGTAAATGTGAATCCTAGTCGATTGTTCAATGTGCCCTTTCTGTATCTCAGTGTACCAGATCGTCTCAAGAGTTCCCATGTACAATGACTTAAGGGAAACTGGGGCTTCAGCTCTGTGGTTCCACTGTGAAGCACATTTTTAGTAATGAATGCTGGAAAAATTTGCCCATAGACAGAAACCACAAAGCCCTCAAAGGCTTGACACATGGATTTTCATTTAATGAATAGATTTTTTTTTTTTTATCTCTTGCTCTTTGGTCCATCACTGTACAGACCCATGTGCAGGATGTCAGTAATGATTTGTAAATGGACTATTTACTGTATGTGCCTGCGTGACCAGAACGAGGGAGGAGAATCCTGCTGATAAGCTTGACAACCCTGACAAAAGGTTTACAACCCTTATCAGAAAAGAGCGAGGGAAAAAGAATTTCTTGCTCCTGAGAGATTGCTTGTTGACATCTCATATTTTAGATAGTTACCATCCAGACAAGAGCGAGGGGAAAGAAAAGAGCAGATTGATTTGATGAAAAGCCCAGATTTGGACATTGTATCATTGTAAGTGCATGACATACATTTGTGGCCAAAAAAACCACCAGGCACAAGGAAGTAGCTTGATTTTTTTTTTTTTTTCTTCTCCCATTATAAAAATGTATTGGTCCTTTGCAACATGTCATAACACACCACATGTATGCTGTTGAAAGAGAAATCGGCGCACAAAGCCGCCGTCCCTTCCACTCAGCCTCCCAACTGACAGTTTGAACATCGAACTTTTATCAGCCCCCGTTGCCCATTTCATCAGGACGAAGACTCTTCTTCTTGTCCATCCCCTCCTCATCTCTGCCGTGGCTTCAGAGCTCACACTGTAACCATTCATTCACTGTGATATATTGGTTAGAGCAGCACTGCATCCAATCAATGCATTCCATAGCTGGGAAGGGGGGTTTAACCCAGCCAGGCCACTCTGCTCCCGAGGGATTCATTACCTGGTGAAACACACAAGAGGTCACGTGACTGCCAGCATCCTGTGACAAATGCTCGCAGGAGAGGATCCCTGGTGCAGAAGGTCAGTGATTGCTGTTCCCTGAGGTCAATCTGAAAACTTGCTTCTTGATGTGAACCGTCCCTGAAGCACTCCTTGCAGCAGAGGGGGGAGGTTTAATGAAATCATCAGGATGATTAGGATGTGTGGCATCGCGGCTCGATCTGTCAAAAACAATTGCTTGAGCGCAGCGATTGGGATTCAAGCTGTGTACCCAACTTATTCTTTATTCGAGTGCATTGCTGTGGCCTGTAACTCCGCTGCTGTTGTTGTTGTGTTAATAGCTGTTGTAGCTGTTGATCACATTCAGTCTTGGTTACCCATTCAATCAAACCCTGTGACCTGGTTTTTCTGGTTGAAACATCCTTTTGTTTTGCTCTGGCAGACAGCAAAGTTTGAACTGAACTAGTTTGCATTGTGCAAGAGCATAAAATATTAATAAAAAATCTCTGAGTAGGAGAGAAATTTCAATTTGCAGTGTTTTTACTGTGCCGTTCTTTTCATATCGTGTTCTGGGTTAAGACTGACCTGAGGCGAGCTCGCAGCTTTTATCTTGTGGGATGACTTGTGTCTGTAAGTGATGTGTCGCATCTGTGTTGGGGATCGAGGCTGAGAGACATGAGGGTGCCAAGGGGTGGCAGATTTTTTTTTTTTTCTTCCAATTTTGGGGATGTTAAGATTGCAGCAGGCGAGTCTCACAAGCCAATGAAGCGGATGATTATGCATGAACCCCTGACACAGTGAAAATGAGTTTGGATCCCAGACACTTGGCTTGTGGTGGTGTCAGTGTTATTAATATATTCTCATTTGGGATGTATGACAGCAGAGGGGGATCCCATGGAAACACAGTTGTGCTGCCATGCCAGTGCTTTATAACACTCTGCATGTTGCCTGTGTCATCTGAAAGTGTTGATTGGAATGACAGGGAAAGTCAAGAGTGTGGTGTAGCAAAAGGAAATCAAAGCTGTCCCTCTTGGCTCAGAGGTATCAAGCTGCTTTTGTCACTATTTTCAAAGCACCTTAAGGGTCAGCAGAGTATGTTAGCGGATTTCTGCGTCGGGGATATTTGACCCGAAGATCACAGCTTGTCGAGGAAATGTGAGCTGGTGGCAGATTTGTTCAAAGTGTGACAGGTTTCACAGTGACGATTTCACCACATTGTGTTGCATATGCTGAAGGTCTCTCGCTTGTTGACAGTCTTAGCCAAAGGGCTTAAGAAGCTACTCATTATCAGTTTATTGTCGTGTGTGTCGACGTATCCGTTAGGAATTTCTCTGTTAGATACATTAGTATTGTTGTGTTGCTAGAAGGGACATTTTTGCTCGTGTGGGTGAGAATGTGTGTGCGCGCCTTTGCTACAAATCAGAGTATAGAGCCCGAAACAACAGGCTTGATTTGTAGGAAATACAATTCATTTTCACTGTAAGGAAAAATGTCAGTCAAAATGTGTGTATTGTACAAGATGAACTTAACCACAAGTTACAAAACTGGGAAATTATTATTGGCTTATGTAGAAGCAGTGTCACTGCCACTAGATGTAGATCACCAGCATCTCAGACCCAAAACAAATGCTTCGTCAGCCACACCTCCGGCCTCCGCTCACCCTCCCTCCCCCTCCCTCCATGTTCACAGTCAGCAAGGTGTTACGAAGCCCAGTAAGTGTCCACTAAACCCACATCAAGAAGCTCAACTGAATAAAGTCACCCTTTGTACATGAGAGCCAGCAAAAACAATCCAGACACAACCAATAGCATTGCCATGACATGCTCCATGGCAATGCTGACAGTTAGCCAGCGAGCTACAGCAACATTTACTGAACATATTTATAATATTGGTAACAGTTCTGAGTCAAAACTGGACCCTTAAGCAGCTCGTAGAGGTCTCCATCTCACTAAAGCCAGACCAGTATTGGCTCCTCAGTCAGTCTGGGAAAAAAATTCAGCCTTGGACTGATCCACTGGGACTGCAGTAGCACAAATGACACTGATGGAGCTGTTAAAAACTGATGATTTGATGGGCCACCGACCAACAGGAATTTTAGCCAGTAGTCCCCGTGGCTAGTCCACCTGTGCTGTGGTCTTATCTCTCTCTTTAGACAAAAACATAGTTTTGTCAGTGGAGAAAATTCTGGAAGGTCACTTTTACCTAATGTATACACGGTACCAGACCGGCTACAACCGGCTACAACATAGTCAAAGTAAAGAAAAACTCTTTTAAAATGTTAACATACAATAAATAAATACATAATAATAGTAATTATAATAATTAATAATAAAATAAAAAATACATTTACAATATTATAACTTGTGAATTTGGAGCTTTCAGAAAATTTAAAGTCATGAATATCACATTAAAAGAAAAGAAAAGAAAAAAAAGCTGGAGAGCATCTTTACCTTATACACGTTTCTTTCTTTAAAAAAAAAAAAAAATTCCCATCCAGTGAACAAAGGCGCTCTTTGGAGTCAAGGACCACTACATAATGCAAACAAGAGTCTCTGAGTCCAGACTCAATGAAAAGCCTTTGGTGTATAATGTAATACATGGCTGACACTGTTGCATTTCTTCTGAAAGTGGCTGGGTTCTGAGTGGGTAAAAAGTAGTGTCCATGGTGTTCCCACTACTTTCTTATAACAATCTCATAAACTATAGAGTTAAGTACTGAATGTCTATGATATAGGGAGTAGGGATGGGTACGAGTTGACGTCATTATTCAAGTGGCATTTTACTACTCACGCACCTGCGCACGTGTTGTTTTTGACTACTAAAGTTGAACTCAGTTGGCATTTCCTGCACCACGGCAGCCGTGACCAGGAAAAGTGATGTATGGAAATACTTTGATTAAAAAACACGACAATAACGTGCAGTGCAAGATATGTGGCGTTAAACTTCCATATCACATTCTCCGGCAGCCAAACAGTCGGCTTGGTCGTGTCCCGTATTTTATATATAATTTACAAGTAATTGAGTACTCGTTCAAAAGGTAATGAGAGTACTTGAATATTGAAATTACTGAAAATGCCCATCCCTAATGTCACATCACTTAATGCAAACTCTCATTTAGCATTTTTCATTCTTTGGCCTTTGTGGAAAAAAATGAAGCATGCTCCTCAAGATTTCTTTCTTTCTCTGTAAGACAAATCGCCAACCACAAAACTTGTTGCATATTTAAACCATGTGGCTGAACACGCTACATGCCACAAGCGTACATGGACAGGATGTTGACAAGATTGGCAATTAAAATATTAAAGGTGGAGTAAACAACTGTTACTATACACTTGTCTAATATACTTTTTTTTTTCACTCTTCTCATGGTCCGCTAGCTGCCTGTTCCTACACAATCTGGTGTTCCTACCAGAACCTACAGTCCTGTCTTCTGTCACTGTGGTTTTGTTAAAACAATCCAAACAACGAATTCTCAAATTTTTACTCATGTCATTAATGTTTTATATTATAAGGTTTGTTGTGCTTCAGCTGTGAGAGAGAGTATCAATGTCTACGCCGTACAAAACATTCTGGATTCCACCATAGACTGTAAATGAAGATGGACGAGCCTCCGTGACGTCACCCACAGGTTTCTGAAGAGCGGTTTTAAAGTTCAGAGTGAGCTGCTCCATCGTCGCCATCTTGCCAGTATCTGACTCCCCCCCAACTCTCAGCTCATCCCAAAATGGGCAAAGAGGAGGGGCGTGTGTTGAGCCGAGACTTTGGTGCATGCCGGCTTGTGGCATGGGTACGCTCAGCCACCTGTCACTCAAAGCTGCCACGCCCTCAATTATACAGAACTTCAAGCCTTAATATAATTTAAACAGGTGAGTTATATAAAAATTCACCCCCCTGTACATGAAGGAGGAAATTGGGTGTGGAGACCAAAAACCGATTTTTGTACTAGGCTGTAAACATACTGTATATATATATAACAGAATACAGACATTTTAAAATTGGAGTCTATGGAGATTGACTCACTTTTGGAGCCAGACTCAAGTGGCCATCCGAAGAACTGCAGTTTTTAGTACTTCTGTTTTGGCTTCATTTTTCAGCCTTGGAGGTTGCCAATGTGTCAGTGCTTTGGCGATACGCATCCATAAATTTAGGAGGCGGAGCTTCTTACTCTACCTCAAAGTGCCTTGAAGGCGTTGAGTTGTTGTTGAGAGTTGGGAGGTGTGCTTGTCAGTTCTGAAAACACCCTTCTCTGTGTATAGTTTCACAAATGCATGTATCTCCACAGAAGTAGTAATTAACCAATCAGATCTTAGTAAACTGGATGAAGAATGGGGACGTAATCTTGCTTCATAGCTAACTAGCCGCCAATCTACACCCATGAAAAATAGAGTCAGATAAACAGCAACGAGGGTGGTTGAGATCGACTTCACTGCACGGATTGGTGGAAGTTGATTTTTCTCTAATAAATGTAAGAAGCACGTCGCACGCTCCTTGGAGCATGCAGCCTCCATGTTGTGAAGTCAAATACAATTCTGTCTGATTATCTGATTATCATGCTGTCTGTTGAGAAACTACCTATGCCTTTTATTTCCAGCCCAGTGGGTACATTTGAAGTCAATTAGTGTTTGTGTTTGTCATAAGCTGTTCATACTGTACCTCTGAATACATACAGTGCTGTAGTACTCATCGTTTTATGCTCATCGCGGTCTGGCACTGCCTACATGCTGTGTGTGCCTTCACCTATCAAGGCTCAACATGAGGCCACCAGCAATTAGACAGCTCCATTTTCTGTTTCCATCCTATACGGTATGATCATAGAAATCTCATCCCTCACTAACGTCAATTAGTATTATCTTCTGAGAGAGCTTCTTTGTGGGCTTTATTATCATGATCTCTATTGAAAGTGACCCTGCTCCCTCTACTCCACACTTGACTGACTCCACGGGTTTCTTTTCTCTATCTCTATTTAATGATTAGTTACCGTAATTTCAAAGCCAAAATATGTATGTGCTTAGAAATGCTTCACTGTGCCTGATATGTTCCTGTGTACAATTCAATGTGCTTAAGTTGCCGGTTTGTGAAGTACATGTTTAGTGTGCGCCTGCAAAGCTATTTGCAGCTTGGGTTTTTTTTTTTTTTTTTTTTTTTTCAGATTGAACAGAGAGATGAAGGGAAATTGGCGTGAATTCAGAGCAGCGCAAAGTGCTCTGCCAGGGTTATAACAGCCATATAGTATCAGGGTGTGCATCTCCCTCAGCTCCAAAAAAACCTTTCTCTGCACAAAGCCCGGGCTGTCACAGTATGCAATTAGCAGTGATATTATTCCCAGGTTGGACATTAGTCACACACCAAAAGCCAGCCTGAAACAGGGAGTCGTAGCATATGTGCATTCTCCTTTATTACACTATCAGAAGAGCAGTTTTATGTCTGAGACTCTGTCACTGCCCGTGAGACAGCCACCCTGGGAGTGCTCTGCAGCAGGTATTGTCGACCTGGAGAGATCCCAGGTTGGACAGAGACTGAATAATTAAACAGATGGAGGAGAAGAAGACACCTGGTGGCATCACAGTGAAGGTCAGCAGATGGGTCTGTCACTAATAAAGGGAGCAGATTGCACAGTGAATGTAATGGAGGGGAGTGTTTCGAGATCCAGACAAAAGCAACACTACTCTGTATCATCATCTGTCACCATCCAGGGATTCAGTTATGCAATCCATGCAGAGATCATTCCCGCTAATGAAATGCAGTAGTGCTTCAGATTTTTATTGGTTGTTTTAATTTGTTTGTTTTAATTTCAGCAGTTTTGCACAGTACGCGGCTGTACCTGATAACCTTTACTGCACAGTGTACTGTACATCGCTTTTTATGAGTTACAAAAATGCCCCCAAGGAAAACAGAACATTTCAGTCTAAATAAATGAATTCCACCTTTTTGTAAAGGACTGGCCGACCTCTGTAACAGTGTGTATATATATATATATATATATATATACCCGGTTTGGTTCTGTAACCATTTGACCCCCGAGATGCAGCTTAAGGTTATATTAGACAAAAAGTAGACCCACTGACCCTGTGTTGTGTGAGTGGAAAGGAAATATCTGTCCTCAGTCAAAGAGGAGAGGGCCACAGGGCAGGAGAGAAAGTGAGAGAGCAGACTTGAAAATGCAAACCATCCTTCACTTTCTGCTCCCAGACATCTCCCATTGTTTCCAATGGAATATAACGACTTTCCTTCCTCGAACCCGGTCAGAGACTAACTTTCATGCTTGCATTTGTCGTATCCTTTTAAGAACCAATGAGGCAGCAGCTCATGCTGGAATTGGCCAGCCGACTTCAAGACTATTTAAAACCACTTTCCACTGAATTAGATGCTATTTCTCCAAGGTGCCAATTATGATTTCGACAACTCTAAGAAAGTGGAGGGGAATTAAGGGAGTGCTGGCAATAAGGCACTGCGGGTGCAGGAATTAATTCCCACATTTCTTAGTTTAATAATCAGTCACGTGGACGAAGGAGCTGCTAAAATATCTCCAGGGATCTGACCGAGAGGGAACATACACTCCTAATATATTCTTTTAAATTGGAGTTCAGCAGCCAGCCACGTTTTAGAGGTCAAACCTCCTTCACTCTCAGCCTGTAATGGAAACATTTATCAGTATCTCAGCCAAACAAAACACTCTTTCACACATTTATACAACCAAAAAGAGTTTGCAGATTTGATTGCTGAACACGTACATCACCTGAGTGATGCTAATTCAGCATTTACTGATTTTCCCCGTACTGCCTTACTTATTAATTAAATTATGCATAACCAAGTACTACAAGTTTAATGCACTAATTAATAAACAAACAATGCATTGTAAGGGATGAATACACCGAAAGCTATTAAACTGAAATTTTTCCTTTACCCCCCCCCCCCCCCCCCCCCCCCCAGATGAAATTGAATTTCATTTCTTGTAGTATTGTTTGTTCTGCAACTAATAATGCACACTGGGCTCCAAGTGATAAAATATTAAATACTTTGGTGACAAGAGCAGATTATTGCGCTCCCAGATTTAATGAAGGTGGTGAGATCAAGAGGAATAAGAAAAGTGGTGTTAGGCATTTTCAGATGGTCCTAATGATCACAAAAGTGCTGCAGTCTGAAACAAGGTTGATATATGAAATGTGTGGATGAAAAGTAGCTCGATCTAATTACTTTTGTCCTACTTCCAATGAGCTTCATCTACATCAACGAACTTTCTCTACATCAGCTTTCGGGATAATGATCTTCTCTTATCCCACTGAGATTTGTAGAAAGAAGGAGTTACCTTTTGAAATAGGCTGCGTTACTTCAGTGAAAGCAGACGGATTATCTTAATACCCATCCTGCGGTACTGTTGTGTGTTCTCTGGCCATGTGCACAGTAAGACGGTGGATTAATTTGTACTGGTGTATAAGTCTGTATACTCATAATTTCTTCTTGGAACAGACATGTTCTGTGAAAACAAAGTGAGGTTGAGCAACTCAAATGAGGCCTTGCTTTCTCTGGCAACATTGTAGAAAAGTGAAACGGGATGTCGTGTTTTCCTTTTTCCGTGTGGCGCGCTCTCCTCCGCAGTCAGAGCCGGGACGAGGTGACGGACAAGCTAATTGTCTGAGGGTAATGGATGCCAGACACTAACAGGTGGATACAAAGAGGCAGTTAGTCATGGATGGCTTAGTTATCTCCAATGATAATTACACTGACAATGTTCCAACTGTAGTCAGGTCAGCCTAAGGCTAATACCCAACGAAGCTGCATCTATTATCCCCCACGTATCCCTGTGACAGAAGAGGAATGCAGAATTACGTGTACATGAATGATGTCCTGTTGCTTGGATTCAGTCATGAAATCTCATCTATATTCATTGAAATCCCGTCGTCCCCCAAAGGCACGAGGCTTGTTCTGAACTGCAAGTTGTTATTTATTGACACGGCTCGAAACCAGGAACCAGAAACAAGACATATTGATAGGATTTTGCATTATACTGATGTGCTAATGAGATCGCTGAAACCATGATGTGGAAAATGTCTCTCATGTAAAATATTGACTGAAGTGACTGATGGCGGTACTGTCCTATGACAAGATCGGTTTCATTAGGTCTTGTACAGTGAAAGAAGGAAATACTGTCGGGGAAACTCTCAGAATTTCCCTCCGTCACCCAGAAAGAAACACAAAATCCAGTCTGGAAGAGGCAAAGAATAAAAATGACATGAATAATATTGATGCTGATTGCAGATCTTATCTTGAATGAGCCAATCAGTGAGTGTCTGGCTGCTTGAAAAGGTGTTGGATGATGATCAGTGTCAGGGAACTGGATAGCTCCTCCACAGAGAGTAATGTGAGGATTTAGAGGCTGTTGTGGGTTTCCTGACGTGCAATAGTGGTTCAGACTGAGGGAAACTGAATGGGAACTGAATGAGTTGTGACTTACATAACCATGCTGCTGCACGAGAACTGGATCAGAGTGAAACGCGACAATATGGCACACGTGGAGCGCGCTTTGGCCTGAAGCGACTCCAGGATGATGCCATTGATGCTGAATGAGCTTTGAATCTAATCTAGCCCACGGATGCATACTGATGGACCGGTTCAATGTATTGATAGTACCGTGTTGCTGTGAGTGGTGAAATAAATCCTCATACAGCATGTAGTGTGCGGCGTGGCTTGCTGCTTTTTGCCCTTAGGCCAGAGTCACCAAAGCTAAAGCAGCTAGACTCCTCACCATCACGCTGCAGCACCACCTAACTGTGACAGAGCTGATTATGTCTTGAATGTCACACTTTCCTTTGTGTTGTTATGCACGTATGAAGAGAGTTGGATATTGTGTTCCATGGGAGCCCATTCATATAAATGGTGGAGAACGTTCTTCAGACTTTTATATTTTTTCTGTCGCATATGCATTGGAATTATATGCAATTAGCGATTATATTAAATATCGAATAATCTGCCTGTTATTTTCTTGATTAATCAATTAATTAGTAAAATCTAAGACAATAATGAAAAATGTCCCTCACAATTTCCCAGGTCCCGTTTTTGTCTGACCACCATACATCCAGTTTATTGTCCCACAAGACAAAGAAAAGCACAAAATCCTCACATTTCTCACAGTGGATTATCAAAATAGTTGCCAATTATTTTTTTGTAAATCGATCAATGAATTGTCTGAGCTGTAAATACAGTCCCTCTCTGGTACTGGTTGACTCCCAACACACATGAAAGAAGGAAATGATGTAATGATTCAGCTCTTTGAGAATTTTAAATTTTTCATTGAACCTGTCATTTTCTTCACTGTGATGCTGCTGCTTCTTTTCTAATCCTTGTTTTTTAGGGGAAAAAAGTCTTTCTGTGCTCCCGCCTGTCACATGACACAACCTGGCGTTGTCTTGCAGTCAGAATGCCTCATTTTAAAATGAACAGTTGTTAATATTTTTACTGTTTCGTCCCCAACAACCTCATTCACTTGAACGAAAAAATCTGGCATGCGGTTATCTTGTGTGTGTGTGTGTGTGTGTGTGTGTGTGTGTGTGTGTGTGTGTGTGTGTGTGTGTGTGTGTGTGTTAGCCTTACAGTTCAAAAATGTTCTCGTAGTAGAATAAATGTGGAGGGGTTGTGTGGCTTGTTTTAAAAGTAGTGCCCATATTTTCACTGGAACTTCTGTCTCTGTCCTCTGTGTCCTTTCACTGAGCTTTAACGTGCTTATTGTTCTGCTCACGCGGAAAAACTCAAGGACAATGTGGCTGTGAATCACCATGCGTTCCTTTTGTAGCTCTTTGCATATGGGATTTCTTTTAATTAAACTACAATGGAACTGCCTGTTAACCTGC
Organism: Seriola lalandi dorsalis; assembly: GCF_002814215.2. NCBI lineage: Eukaryota > Metazoa > Chordata > Actinopteri > Carangiformes > Carangidae > Seriola > Seriola lalandi. Next base: position 4,574,296 of record NW_019525414.1, on the reverse strand, counting down.
CGTCTTAAAATTCAGTGAAATGAATCAGACTAAACATAAACACATGCTTGAATATGGTTTTGATGTGTAATTGTTTCCTTCTCCCGCAGGAACCTCTTGGACCGAGACACTTTCACCAAATCTGACCCATGTAAGTTTTTTACGAAGATAACTGCAGTTTAGTGTCTCCTTGCTCAGAGTTCGGTTCGTTGACACCTCTGCTTTTGTGAAGCTTTACTTTTTAACTTTTGCTGAGCTTAACTTTGATTCAGTTTATTCTGCTATTTCAAAGTGTTCCTTCAATAACTGCATATCATTTGCACAGTAATGTGACAACCTTTCCTCACTGAGAGCCACAGAAAGTACCTTAATGCATGCAGGGTATAAACGCCAGCCTTTGAATACAAATGGCTTGGTTTTGGTGAGACACCTAGGGAACAGCCATAAAGGCATTTTCTTTGATACTCCCTGCAGGATAGAGAATGAAGGGGGCATTTAACATAATAGGGAGGAGGTTCAAGCCCTTTGTGTACGAAAGCTACTGGGAAAATATCACACCTGCCCTGTTTTGTATTCGCCTGAAGATGAACCTTAGGATATATGACAGGTCACGTAGCGTTCGCCCGCCTCTGCTTCATTTGAAGTCGCAAAATCAAATTGGAATCAGGAGAATCCCACCGTTAAGAAATTGTGTTTTGATTGCATGGCTTAAACTGTGCTCCAGGAGATTTCAATCTTGCTTCAGAACCCAGAATTTGATGCAGTGCAGCATCGTCAAAGCTTGGCACTTGATTACGCTGTCAGGGTGTGGCAGGATAATTAATGACGAATGTTGTCAAAGGGGGAACAAAACAAACACTATTAGAAGGAGAGGGCTGCTTGATTGAGCTTGTTTAGTGACAATGTATTCCTCTGCTCTCCTTCTCTTTTTTTCTTTACCTCCACCCCCACCTCCTCTCTTCTCAGTGGTTGTCTTGTACACCCAGGGCGTGGAGTCCAAACAGTGGAGAGAGGTAAGAGATCACAGCCGTCCCTCTGTCAACACAACTCAATCAGCCTGTCTCCTCGCCACAAGAGCCTGCTCTCTGTTTACAGCCAAAGACACACACACACACACACCTACACACACACTCTGAGGGTAAATGCTGTGAGTGCCAATCATTTGCAATTGATTGACCTCGCTGAATATCCAAGTGCTGGTCAGCACTGTGTTGGCTATGACTGATTGGCTGATGAAGGTGACAGCTACACGTATCGATAAAGATTTGCCTCTGCGTCAGAGTCCCCTCCGGCTGTTGGCCACTGGGCCTTAATTAGACCAGAGAGGCGGATAGTGGAGGAAGGCAGCGATTACAGAGACACAGGGTCCTTCTGGGATCATTATTTGTTCCTGTGATCTCAAAGGATATTCATACACAGAAATGACAATTTAAATTACATCTCAATGGGGAATACTTCATTTAAGATTTTTTTTTTATTTTTTTTTTTAACACTCTCGGTGTAACAATTCTCCGTGAACATAAAACAAAAGCTAAACGCCAGCCAAGTCAGCCATAACAACAGAAAACAACAACGCAATCAATACTGTATATACATGCTTCCTAACGGGAAGAGAGACACTTTGCAAGCTCAGAGTGTTTTGCTTCTGCTTTCACACTCAAATACTTTTTGATTGATGTTTATTGACTCCACAAAGAGCTCGTGTCACGCTGGTGGCACAGTGGAGTGTCACAACAGATTTCCAACATACAAAATGAAGATTTCAGTGATAATGTTGTGTTTTCGTGGGTGTGGGCGCTTAAAAATAGAGGACGGTCTGGAACAGGTTCTAGTTGATAACATAGATTTCGACATAAAGTACAGCAATAGAGAAATAGACTAGATGATAAGATTCATATCTTACAGTAAATATGAAGCTACAGCCAGGAGACCACGAGTTTAGCTTAGCATGGAGACTGAAGGCAGGGATGAAACAGTGAGCCTGGTTCTGTCTAAAGGTAAAAAAAAAAAAAAAATGTGACAACCGGCACCTCGGAAGGTCATGTATTAACTCGTTATATTGTTTGTTTCTTCATACGTAAACCAAAGTGTCAAAACATCCAATCACGCTTTTATCTGGCTTAATATTTGTTGTGCAGGAGCAGTAACTTCCTGGAGTCTCCGCTGGTTATCTGGTCCAGTTACTCCTGAGTGGTATCACTCGTCTCATCTTATTGTTGGCAAAGGAGAGTGATAAACTGTATTTCCCAAAATGTCAAACTATTTATTTAACCCTCAAACAATCCCCTGAAGAGGTGAAGACGGGCCAAGATGTCGAACAAGTGATCCTCACAAAGATGCAGCAGCAGCAGCAGCAGCAGCAGCAGCAGCAGCAGCAGCAGCAGCAGCAAACACTCACATGTAAATGAAAGTCATGACAGTGCTGCTAACTTTTACCCTCTGCAGTTCACCTTGAGAAGTCTTGTCCACTTAACCTTTTTCTCATTTTATCTCCAGCTCTGTTGGTCTGTGTCGTAGTGACTTGTGTGTGTTATTTTGCTTCGTGTGTGTAATGTGTGTGTGATTGTTGTTTCTTCTAACCTGACGGCGCAATACATTTCACAGCAGGGACAATTAAGAAGAATGATTGATTGATGGAGAGATTAGTTTGATGTTTGATTGATTAATTGATCTGCTGATTATCCGAGTGAGTGGAGTTTTCATTGCCTAAACTAAAAGGAAATCTTTCTGCAGCATTAATCACCCAGAGCAAATAATACTTGAGCTTTGTGTCTGATTATAATGTTTGCTCACATGTCTTTCAAGGGCGGTCAGCGCACACGGTAAACAAATAAATCTCGGCGTTGTTGCCACACACTGATGTTCTTTTCTAAGGCCAAAGAGTAGTTTTACTGATTAATATGCAAATGCGCACAAGCATCAAGTGCAGCGTTGACGGGAGAAGAGCCTCCTACACCTGTCACCTCTGGTTACACTGCCCCACCTCGAGCTTACAAACTGTGGGTGCAGCCTGAGCGTGTCTCCCTGGAAAAGATAAAGGCCTGTGTTGCTGTTGCAGGGGACAGCTGGCTTTGTGAGCGCCACACTCAAGCTGTGCAGTATTGATAAAGCTGAACGCCTCTTTTGCCCCTGCCCTTGTCATGAAATTAGTTTTTGTTCTTCCCAGAGTAGATAAGGTGGGTCAGAGCACCTTACACTGTGACACCGACCTTCTGTAATCCAGTTACAAACTGTGAGTCGCTCACATTCCACCATCAAGAGAAGAATGTGATGATAATGTAGTAATAATAATAATAATAAACTTAATTTGTACGGCACCTTTCATACATAATTGCAGCTCAAATGCTTTACAGAAGAAAAGAAAGAAAAGAAAACACAGGTAATAGCAGCAGACATAAGGGGCAATATGAAAAATAAAAGGGCAATAAAATAATATAAAAAACAGTTTTGAAAAACCATAAAAAGGTATAAAAGGAATAAAATGAATAAAAAATGTACCAAGTAAAAGCAAAGTCTATTTAATTGAAAGCAAGATCATAAAAACAGGTTTTGAGGTAAAATGAAGACAAATGTTATGGAGAAATATTTTGGATTCCAGGGGGATGTCACGATCAGCTCCTCTTTAGACCTCGGCTCTTGTGACATATTCATCACCATATGTGGTCGATTATATAAAACTGAAGCTGTAACCCATCATTCTTACCACGTGGCTTTAAAGTCTTCATCTTCAACTCCCTTGTCTGTAATTACTCCTACTGTATGTCAGGTTTTTTTCTGTCTACCACTTTCGCTCAACCGAGCAGCTGACACAATATAACCTCCCCAAATTCAAGCAAAGCCAGGCCTTTCCACGTCAAGTCAAACTCCCAGACGTTAATCTTTCACCCTGATGAATTTTCTGACATTCCAGCTCACAATTTATTCTGGTTAGGGGTCATTGGAGGGGAAGAGGTGAACACTGCCAGCGCCCAGATTTCCCCTTACCCCAGTTCTTTTTTTTTTTTTCCTGTTGACAGCTAATTGTGCTTTCACAACTCTGGCTTTTCAGGCTGACTGTGTACTTGCCAAGGTAGGAATAATATGTGGAGTGGGAGATCTGTTATTTCCTCGGGTGGCTGTTCTTTGTTCTGGTGCTGATTCGTCTTCCTTTGTTAAGTTTGGCCTGAGACCAAAGTGAATATGCTGTTGGCCTCTTGCTGCCACATTCAGCCCTTCTCACTTTGCTCAGTGGAGTTTTCACCTGCTTTGCATCTGCAGGAACGCAGCGTGAGAAGAGGTCGTGCCAAGCAGTAGTTAAACTTTTATAGGCTTAGACGCAGGTTTATTTTTGATGGCAGGTTACATCTCGGCAAACCCACTGTCATGTGTAACGCACAACCCCCCCCCC
>NW_019525414.1:4561496-4569910 GCF_002814215.2 Seriola lalandi dorsalis | reverse complement strand
TTTAAGTCTGACTTTGAGTTTTACCCCCAATGGATGTAATCACAAAGGTGTGAGTCTGTAATCCTGCCGTTTCATCTCTTCATTAAGCCCTAACCCTGCTATTATTAATTCACTCTGTCAGTTTATGGTAACACGTTGTACTGGGGATTTTTTATTTATGCGGCTCAACATCAGTTCCCTGACTCTGAATTATTCATTTAAGATACAATTAATGTGTGTGTGTGTGTGTGTGTGTGTGTGTGTGTGTGTGTTGTGTGTGTGTGTGCGTGTGCGTGTGTGCGCGTGCGTGTGTGTGTGCGGGGGATGCAACACTTTCTGTGTGTGTTGATTTGTTTATCAGCCCCTCACCTCATCAGAAGGTCTTGCTCTGTAACACTGACAAATCCTTTTTGGGTGTCTCTGCCGGCAGGTTCCCATTTTCCTGTTAACACCAGGGAACAGCCGATGGTTTGCCGACGGTTCTCCTGTGTAAAGACAAAATGTGAAAGTCACCATTTTTCTTTGCTTTTGTCCCGCCGCCCCATCTAACGTCCATTGTTTTGAAGAGGCTGTGAGAGTGACATTGGTGGGAATGTGCTATAAATTAAATGACTGTAATTGGTCTCAATAAAGTGCTTTCCTCAGGCTCGCTCATCCCCATCACAATGAGAAGAGGTGGAGAAGAAGAGCTGACACTGTGTGATCATTGACTTCTGTTAATCAAATCTGAGTTTATCTGAAGCCGTGGATTCATGCGGCTGTCGGGAGAAGACAGAGGGGGTGGGGTGAGGTAATAGAGCAGTGAATGTAGTTTCTGAGTGACTGCATGATGTGTTGCCTCAAAGCTCTGTTCTCTCATCTCCCTCATCTTCCCTCCCCTTCTCTCCTGGTTCTGATTTAGTTTGGCAGAACAGAGGTGATCGACAACACACTAAACCCAGACTTTGTCAGGAAGTACATCCTGGACTACTTCTTTGAGGAGAAGCAGAACCTGCGCTTTGACGTGTGAGTTATTTCGTTTGATCAGGTCCTCCTGAGGACACACACCGAGGTGTGTGTGTGTGTTTCAGATGTGCCGCCCTTTTCTAACCCAGTCCTCCAGTTCCTCCTTTTGTTTCCACCACCAGCTTAACATCGTCTTCCACATTCACTCTGCCTCTTCCCCCATCTATCTCTTCATCCCTTCTGTCTCTCATTTTCTCTCCTTGAGTCATTTTCCTTCTCTCTTCTCTGACTCCTCTCCTGAGGAATTATTCATCGGTGCAGTGTCTCAATAGTCATTCGTTGAAAGGAGATTGGTATAAGGGTGATAAATATTTCATATAAAGTTTTATCCTTAATCTCCCTGTTGCTAAGCAAAGCAAACGTCTGAAACCAATTCCCTTTAAACTCGCAGAGACCCATGTCCTCCCCCCTTTCACATATAGCTGCCTTTCTCCTCTCGAAAAGGCCAGACCAGTGAGAGGGTCAGAAAGGTGCTGTTTCATTTTGAGATCTCCCAGAACAGTCAGGATCATCCCCCCCCCCCTCCACAAGGAGAAAAGATATGATTCCAAAAATCCGCACTTTTTTTTTTTTCTCCCTTCGAGCATGAAGTCCCCGGTGGACTTCCAGGATGTATCCAGGACTGCTCTGCAAGTCTCGGAGGATTTTTAGTCACTTAATGAATTCATTAGGCGCGCTATCATGATATGACTCTGGAACAGGAAAGGAGGGAGTGCATCCCCTCACAATTAGTGTTACTCATTTACATCTCTCTTTTATCACAGAGGTGGGAGCCAGGGCATACTGAGGTTTAATTACTTTTACATTACGTTTGACTGACAGATGCTTCAAACTTTCTATGCATCGGTAGATTGTTTCAATACGATCCCACTGGTGTGGAACTGAAATTACGTTCATAAACCATACAATGACTTCCTTAATTAACTGTCACATTTATTGCTTACACCCCCCCTCGGCCGCTCCCTTTTGCTTCCCCAATGACCCAGGTGTGTGATTGACAGGCAGAAAGTGTCCACACTGCAGCCAGTAACTTTTTATTAGGTTCAGTAGCAATGTGTAAGGTCCTCTGTTGCCTTGCCCACACCTTTGCCCTTATGATGTGTGTTCTCTGTGATTTCAGGTATGATATTGACTCTAAAAGCCCAGATCTGGCAAAGCATGTAAGTGAAGATCTTTTCTATTTTTCTGGATCAGGACCTCAACTTTTTATTCTGTCCTTAAATTAGTGCATGTCTCTTAATATTCAGGTTCTGTGCAAACCAAAGTTTGTGGCATCTAAACGCTCAAATATATTTTGGAATAATGAGTGAATTATGCTTCATCCTGCCCAAAAAAAAAAAAAAAGTTTATTTTTCTTTACCTTCTACCATCTGCTTCAGTTTGTAAAATGAAGTGCGTTATTCCTCCAGAGCTATAATAATTAAAATTACAATGGCATCTGGCAAATCCTCATTACATTTCTTTTAAATGAGAAATGAAGCATTGCACATCATTATCAAAGCTTTTCCACACATTTCCCTGTGTGCTCTTTAGTGTGGTTTGCAATTTAAATTTTCATTTCCAAGACAGCACATAGTTATTCAAAACAATGCATTGCATTTTAAAGTGGAGGCTTTTCCTGAAAGAGACAGGGCTGTATTATATAGAAACATACATTCAGGTAAACAGGTGAATGTATGTTAGTGTCATCGTTTATTCCAAAAGCTTTGATAAATAAACTCCTACTCGTACTATACAGATACATAAAGAATATATTTGCAGCTCTTGGTTTGCATACTACCAACATTTTCATCATTAATCATGCTTCTGTCACTGTGATGCTTCTATTGCTATGTTTTGACATTGTGCTCCATGCTCTGGAAACAAACTGTTCCTCCTGTGAAACTTTCTGCCTTCGTTGCTTTTTCTTCTCTTGAGTTCCTTCACTTTCCTTTTCTCTTCCTCTGAGACTCTGTGACTCTTTACCCTCTGCTGTTCTGCCTATCTGCACTCTCACATATCCACTTCTGCTCTTCTTTGTTGCACTTGGTTGATGACAGTCTGGTATTTTGAGTCATGTGCTTTTTGTTCCATGATATGCTCTGTTGTGTCACTGCTGCTGCCTGGTCTCTCTCTTTTCCTCCTCCTTCTCCACCCTGGAAGCCAACCGACTTTAACGTACGTGTCTGCCTTAGACGTCCTAATTTATAACCGTACAATGCTTATAACGATGCTTAACTCCTCACCGACTCTCCTTCTTACCCCCGCGACCCATCTGAACACCCCCATCCTTTGCCCCAACATGCGTCTCTCTCTCTCTCCATCCCACTTTATGCTCCCCCACACGGCAGGACTTCCTGGGACAGGTCCACTGTACACTGGGAGAGATTGTGGGCTCACCTGCCAGTCGCCTGGAGAAGCCTTTGGGGTAAATGCTCATTTTTCTGTACGGACACTGATTTTGCAGAATCATGTGGGAAGAATAAGAGCCACTCAGAGCTAAGAAGAGATTTTTGCTTTACTTATCATCTCAATGAGACAAGTAGAACATTTTAACTTTGCAAACACGACTTTTCAGATATTATCAGATAATGAAAACTCAGCGCCACCTCTCAGCCCATTCAAATGTGACTCGGCTCTCCTGCAGGATTTCATGCATTCCGGCAAAGATGAGGCAGTGATGAATATATCTGCATCCTAGAGCCATCGGTATCGGACAATACACTGCGAGATTAGACCTGTGTGCGTGGAGCGATGATGTGCAATTGAACACAACCGGGGTGGGGGTGGGCTTCCTCATTGTAATTACTGTCATTAGGGAGGCGATCTAGCACGGAGAGTGGAGAGCATGAGACAGACGTGATGGACAAAAGTATTGATTGTGCAGCTTCAGTGAGGCACTTTGATCACTGCCGAAACTCTACACCGATGCAACACCAAATTTAGCTGCAACACAGGGTGATGTGATGATGTGGTTGTTGGTTGTTACAGTTTACAAACGGGAGTAGCAATTCAGAGATACAGGAAAAATATAGGGTGCTTTTGATTTTCTGTTCCTGACGACATGCAGGTAAGGTTACAGTTTTATTCATCCCTGTTCCTCTGAGGCAGCTGCGGCCGGATGCGTTATGTTTTCAGGGTGTCCGTAACATTCTCGTGATCGCGATATCTGAACACCTGGAGGGAATTTCTTTAAATTTTGAACGATCTTTCTCTTGGACTCCAGGATGAGCTGATTAGAACTTGGAGGTTAAAGGTCAAAGGCCACTGTGGTGTCACAAAACATGTTTTTTTGAGGTGAAGAATTAATATGCTAATTATGTCAAAACTTTGCACAATGTCTAATGGGATAAAATTATAAAGTGATGACCTTTTATATCCAAAAGTTCAAAGGTCAGCTGCAACTGTACCACATATATCATATGAGTCTGGACAGAGTCTGGGTGTAAACTGCGGCTAGACTGGTGGCTGGAGACATACAACTGCAAGGATTCAAGTTGAATAGCTAAACAGTATCCACAGAGTTTTCTTCCCCTCCTGCGACAGGCGACGGCTCAGGAGTTGTTTAATGGCTATGTGCTCCATTTCCTTCTCATGCATCCTGATGTGACGGTGCCTCTCTGGACTGCAGCTTTGAGGAATGGCTTCCACAGGGACTGAGAAAATCTGTTAGCCATGCTTAAACAAGCCCTCCCAAGGCACACTGCATCCAATGACCTGCTTAAGAAGCACATCGGCACCCCCTTTTCCTATTTTTCACACTTCATCTCTCATTTATTCTCTCTCCTTCTGTCCACCAGATTCTTTTTTTTTTTCTGGTTTGACCCCCTTTCTCCTCATTCTGATTTCTATTTCTTTTTGTTCTCCCAAACCTCTCACTCGCTCACTTTCAGCCTTCCTTTGGCTCCCTCCTCCATCAAACACACACACACACACACACACACACACACACACACACACACACACACACACACACACACACACACAAACAAATGTTTGAGAGTTTGAACTAATTTCAGAGAGTAAATATATCTCCTCCAAAACACATTCGTACAGTATATCATGGATCATGTTTTAAGTGTGATCTCGTTATATTGCACTGAAATCACAGGGAGAAGTTTGGACTTGCTGGAGATCAGGGTTCATGTCCAACATGACGCGTTGGTTATCTAAAGATGTTTAGATACTGAACCTGTCTACGTGTTCCAGTGCTGCTTATAGTCATCCAGGACTTTTCCAATACTTAATCAAGACCACAACCTTTCCCTTATCCTTAACCAAGCGCTTGTGTTGCCCAAACATAACCCTAAAAACATAAATCATGCTGTAGTTGCTAGGAGACAAAGAAAGCATGTTATTTTTGCATTGGCAATCCGAGCTGCGTTACGTTACGCCGTCAAAATGTGTGTGCTAGTGCAAACTCGTTGTAAATGAATGTAAGATTTAGGGAACTAGGTTGACATTAACCATAACTGCTACACACTTAATCCCAAAAATCTAACTCAGTACTAAAGATTTTTAACCCCCAAAATAAATGATTTACTTTGTGAGGACTGAATTTTGGGATATTCCTCATATTGTGGGATTCCTTGCACACACACAGTGTGATTAATGCGTTCTGCATACACACATAAACACATAAACACACGCCTTTTCCCTTCATATAAGCATAAACATAACCTGCAGCTCACACTTGGAACAATAATTTACCTCAATCATTCCTGAATTTGTGCACACTGCGCACATGGGGACAAACGTAATCTTCTGTAATCACCTCTGAGCAGATTTCCGCAGACTTATTTTTCTCGGGGATAATAACAGGTCAGGTAAAATGTATGGCTTTTCCCACATGACTTTATTAAGATAGAAATGTGTGCCAGTGGAAGGAATATAAGCTATGGAGCACCGAACTGACACCGCGGTACAAATCCTTCCTGTTTATAATGTGGTTTAATGAGAGGCATGTATCAAAGTTATTGCTAGCTGAGGAAATGCATAGCTAAATGATTGACTGATGTAGGTGAATAACATCTTTAACTGAAGAACGTGTTAGCTGCCATGCAGCTCTCATGGCTGTGATCATGGTTACAGCCTGTGGGAAGGAATCATTATATGGCTGTATAGGTAACATGATAATGGAATTCATTATACAAAATAGAAGTAACCTTTTCTGTTGATGTGGTGAATTATACCACACACTAGAGCATATGAATGCAGCACAACATTAGCATGTTAAACCCATTAGCCTACTGTGACTGTGCCCTCGCGCTGCATGATTGTAGCAGGAAATGAACTGTAAGCAAAACCACAATGACTGTTGTGGGTGTGTTGGCTGCACCCGTGGGAACCAAGGGAGGAAACAGATTCGTAGAAATGTAGAAAATAATATGTATAAAAAAAAAAAAAGAATAGATTTAGAGCCGTAGCTCACATCAAAGGCTCACCTGAACTGTGTCCCACCTGTGGGAACCAAACCATCATCAAAAGGGATGATCTTGTATTTCGGTTGTGTCTGCAACGCTGCATATAGAGTAGTAACTGAGTAGGAAGTTTAGGAAAAATGTTTAGACAATAGCAAGGTACAGTGAGCGACAAGTGTGTGTGATGTGTCTTCACTTTCTAGCTCACAGAAGAGATCAGCTCGTCTCGGCGCTTACACCCATAAAATGAGCTGATGGTAATTTTCTTAGTCTGACACATTAAGCCTGTTCACTACTCCATTTATATGAAGATGAAGTTAAAAGTTAAATTTCATATGTAATATACTTTGGACGCTGAGATACCATGGCAGTTTAATGTAATATTGATTTTATGCCTTTGGTTCTGTTATCAGTGTAGCAGCTTATATCTCTGTGTTTGCTTTTAGCTTTCACCATAAACTGCTGAAATGTGTGTTGGCAGCTCTACAGAGGCTCCACCACACGGGTACTCTGAATGCACATACACTTCAAAGTCAAAGGCCAAGCAGAAATGTGATTTAAGTGAGTCCACTGGTGGAATTCAAAAATGAAATAATAAAAACAGGGAAGATTAAAGTGTAGTTAAACTGTTAAAGTTTCTCTTGAATTCTCGTTTGTTTTGATGAAGGCACAATTTGATTCAAACTTTCTTGTATTTTTTTTTTTAAACAGAGCTTTGCTGTAAATCATTCACATCACGTCATCAGCGTGTCACAGGCCACATTAGTGTCCAACCTGCTCTCTGATGACAATAATTTCACCTGCTTTGAATAATTGCTATCAAGAAATGCATCGATAAAGCAGCAGAAAGTCCAGAGAGAAACACAAACTTCTGAAACATCACACTGTTGATGCAGATCGGAGCTTAAAATGGCTCCTGAGTGGGTCTGTCACACTCAGCCGTATGTGATGGGGCCTCAGGGAACATAGAGTCAGAACAATCAGCATTGAGTTTTTAAGATTAAGCTTTGACTGACACATTGGCTGGTGCGCATGTTAAACGATGACTGCTCACACCGGTGCAGTGAGTGATGAATGATAACGTTTTTTTACATTGAAGTTTGGCTCTGCTTTCATCAAATCAACCTTACTTTAATTCATCTCTCTACCAAGTCACACTTTAAGACAACTAAAAACTCTTTTCAGCTCTGAAACACAAGTTTGCAACAAATTCAATCAATGTTGTTATTAAAGTATAGATGCGAAATATTTTATTATACTCCCCCATCCCCGTGTGTTCCCACTGAGGACTACACATCATTTCAACGTTTTATCTGCTCTGGTTTATCTCTACGGATCTTTTTTGCTCCCTATAATCGAGTTTTAGATTAGGAATTAAATACAGCAACACCCGTATGATGTAATACAATCCACAACAACAGCATTGCAGTAAAAACTGTGTTAAATGTTTGATATTTGTTCAGAAAGAGAGGTGCTGATTCAATTCTTTGGTTATCTGAGCTGCGGTTTCTGGTGTCTGCTAGTTTGCATTTTAAAAGTTTAGGTTGGAATCGCTTACGGCACAGCTTACTACTGTATTACATACAGTACTATATAGCTGATCAGAATTCATTATTATACTATAAATCCTCACTTTGTGGAGCAATATAATCACTGACTCAGATAATTCCTCTTTGAATGTGTAAGAGGAAACATTTCACTGAAATGAGTTTGTAATTGACCGCTGGCTAAGCCCCACACAGCCTCACTTCATTTTGCTGTACGCTGTCATGCTAGTGGTAGATTCACCTTACACACAGAGGTAGACAAAAGCAGCCTGTCGTTATAGCAACTGTCAGTTTTGTTGATTGAAATCACAGCTGTTGTTAGCTAGTTACTTAAGTTAACATTAGTTTCATAAGTTGGTTGAATGCTGTCTTCGGTTAACTTTTTAATGCTTCTAGCTGACTCATTTTAAAACAAGAATCCTGTAAAAGAAGTTTAAAATATAGACTTGATACCTAATGTTATGTGTGTGACATCGTGCTATTA
>NW_019525414.1:4551305-4561476 GCF_002814215.2 Seriola lalandi dorsalis | reverse complement strand
ACACTCAATGCTGTAGGTTACACTACATGACTGCAACCAAACAACAAAACAAGGATGATGTTGGTGACAATGTGGTCTCATAACTTGCACCTTGTTTCCGCCGATAGAAAAACAAACACATTCTTTTCGTTTGGTTGTTTTGTATATCCGCCTGAGATTTTTCTGCACCATATTTTTTATTTATTTTTTTTTCCCTATTTACTTGCTTTGTGCTGATTCTAACAAAGCTTCAAAGAATTTAGCGCAGGTTGCCTGTAGCTACCTGTTTTAAACACAAACACCGGCTCTTGCAGCACCAGTAGGAAACAGCTCTCTTTTCCTCTCTGAGAACTACACTAGGTGTTCTAGTGTCCCTTTGAATTAGGTGGTACACTTTTCATGCTCTTTTTTAATCCTTGTGAGGTGAGGGATTACGGGTGCTTATCGGTGTATGAAGATCAAGGGGATTAAAGGTATAATCCCATTTGAACCCACATAAGAGTTTTGGCAGCCTTGTCCAATTCTGTCAACTATGATCTGCCTACTGCCCCAAATGTTTACTGTGGCACAAAACCAGATTATCTGTCTACCCTCCCTCTCTGCTGGTCTCTGACTCAACTCGAACCAGTCAGATTTGTTCATTTACTCCAATCCAATTGTCAACCAGAAAGTTTCACCGGATTGACTGAACTGGACAGTCTCAGTGAAATCATTCTTTTGTGCAGTAAACATTTTCCTATTTCTCATCTTATTTCTTGCTTTGCCTCAGACTCCACCTTCCCAAATAATACCTTTTAATTTGCTTATGCCCACTTAGGTGTGAAACTGTGAAACAACAGTTTTCCTAATAACACTGCAGTTGTTTTGCCTCATAGGGAAGTGTGTAGACCCACCCTGCAACAGCTGCAGTGTGGGGAAAAAAAAAAAAATCATTTTCTTCATCTTGGGCTCTCATTCATATTGTCGAGCAGATAACCCTCCCCCACTCATATATGCGTGACACGTTGCAGCGTTGTTAAATATCAAGACCATTCCTCATTCTAATGACCTAATGTGAACGGCATCAACAATTGCTTCCTTCTCCCTCTTCGGACGTTATTCTCGCCAACCTCCATCCACCCCACCTCCGCGCTGGGAGGTAATAGAGAATGCAGGCCGTTGTGAATCACCATTTCACGACAGCAACTGTCTCTGGAGGGGAAATTATAGAGGCCATACATTGAGGCTGAATATCAAGGATATAATATCTCATGCACAATGATCTTTGATGCTTATTTTGTGCAGGAATTAGCGACTGGAATATGCTCTCCCCTCTCCCAGTGTTCTCATTGGTATTCTGCAGAACAGGAATATCAGAAACTTTGGCCAAGTAATTGTAGTGATGCTGAAATATGCTGCTTGATCTCTTTCCATTCAGTTGATCAAACAGGGGATCTGTCAAGTCAGCTGTGGTTAGCTCTGTTTCAGTGTGAGCTAAGAGCATGACAGCACTTCTTCCTTCCACTCCTTTGTAGGGAAAGGGAGCCACAGTGCTACAAGACCCCGTTTCACTTCTGTCTGTACTTGTTTATTTTCGTTGTGAAGTTTTGTTTGATCCTCTGATAGGTTTCTGATCCTCTGGGTTTCCACACAAACATGATGATAATCTGACTTAATATGAGGTCTGCTGAGGTTTTCACAGGCAACATTAATACACATCACAGAGGGGCATTGGATAGGTCAGGACCATTTGGCACGGTGTCTGTTGAGTGCCGAGGGTAACCTGTAAGTGACTGTATGAATTAAAGAGAACTGTGAATGGTGTTAAGTATCATAGCTACTCAGCATGAGGTTAGTGCAGTCACTACTCACTTGCATTGCTGAGATGATGGAAGCCTTAATGCCTTTATTATATAATCATTAATCAGTCACTGGAAGCACAGAAGCCATGGATGATAACAGGTAGTCATCAGTCTTTTCTGAACAAGACGGCCTCATCAAACATCATTCATTGTCTACGCTTAACTGTGAACTTAGATGTCATCACTGCTTCTGCAAAATCATCTGTTCTTTACTACTGTTCCTCTCAAGTATAGATTGCCTTTAATCTAATAGAAAGTAAGTAATAGAATTGCATAGAGCTAAAATGACTGTTCTTCAGATACACTTAAGGTTGTTATTGAACTCACTTGTTAAAAATGAACCACTTAACTCGAGCCTGTTACAAAATCTTGAATTGCGACCTTTTATGTTTCAAATTTAAAAAAAAAAAAGAAAAGAAAATTATCTTATTTTATTGGCTGGGCAGAGGAAGCTAATGTTTGATACATATGATATAAATATCAGTCCGCTGTTGCTTGCTGTGATTTTGCCGAAATGTAGCTAAAATTTGGAGCGTGGCAATCAGCCAATGAGATTATGAAAGGCCTTTTAATGCATTTTACATGTTGACATTATTACCTCAAGGTGACAGCTCAAATAGTTTTCAACATGGAAAGGGTCTGCTTCTGTGGGGAGCATTCATTTGTAAATCTCACACCCTTTTTCTTTTTCTTGTATTCAACTGGAAATGTTTTGCCTGATAGTGAGAGTAGAGAAAAGACTGGGAGGTCACTGCAAACATGAGCAGTGCATTTCAATAGGGGTCTAACAAGCTCTTGTTCACTTCTCCTTGGCCTGTCCAGTACTGTGAATATGTGAGTGGACGAGGGAGGGAGTGACCAACAATGGAAGACTCATGCTACCCAGTGTGCATTGTGTGTTTGTGAGAATCGGTTGATATTATCATACTGTATTTAACATTGTTTTTTTGGTTTTTTTAGACTTATTGACTTTCATTTTATCATTATTGAAGACACTAATTGACTCAAATTATGCTGACATATTGCAATGATTAGCTGAAAACGCACTCTCCTCATTGACATTAATTGGTTTGTAAGATGAAGTAACTGCAATGCACAGACATTTAAGCAAACAGCTAATTCATCACTGAACAGTATTTGTCGAGTCTACAGACAAGGCTGAGTGCGCGCCATTTTAAATAATCTGCTCCCTTTAGACCTCGCCCCCTCACTTATTAAATGGTGCGGAAGGGAAGGGAAGGAGGGCATGGAAAACAATTATCGAAATGCACCTTAGGATTCATCATTGGGATATAATATCCTCAAAGAATTTCATAAAAATGCAGTCAGGCAGATTGCACTCGAACTAACATGTAGCACTGTCAGGTCAGAGTTGAAAATGAATCCTAACTGATCCTAATTGGGGTTTTCTAAAATGCTATAAAGAGGCAGCTGCAGTAACTATGAAAATGCCAACATCAGTTGATATTAGCCTAATGTTAACAAATTAAACTTGACCAGTCTCTAATTAATATGTATTTGATGATCACTTTATATGAAAATATGAAAGCTCATGATGATACAATTCAGGATATAATTTGGTCACAATCTGTGTGTTTATATCTCCACATAAAAACATCCTTAATCACATGACTGCAGCACTCACGCTACCTAGTGACAATGTTATGAAGTGACACATATTAGTTGACTTTATGTGTTCGTTTGACTTTGCTGGTTGTGATGATGTAACTTGTCCCAGCTCACCCACCTCCATGACAGAAGACACCATGATACACATCCCCACCATAGACTGTGAATAAAGATGGCCGTAGCCTCGGTGACATCACCCACAGTTTTCTGAAGAGGAGGTTTGAAGCTCAGAGTGAGCTGTTCTGCCATCGCCATCTTGGCAGTGTCTGACTCTAACCCTCTAGCTCCCGGCTAATCAAGAAATGGGCAAAGAGGAGGGGCGTGTGTTGAGCCGAGACTTTGGTGCATGCTGGCTTGTGGCAATCATACGCTCGTCCACCTGTCACTCAAAGAGGCCACACCCTCAATCATGCAGAACTTTAATTAACTGTACCCCCCCCCCCCCCCCCCCCCTAGCCTCGGAGGTTGATCCATTATTATATATTATATTTGATCCATATGTGACCAAAATATTAATCAAATTGAAACAAAATACTGGAAAGAGAAAGACTAAAAACACAGTCTGCCCTCATACTGTACATAGATATGTATATGGATGTGATGAGGCAACCTGAAACACTGAAGCACAACTCATTATTCTGTTGACATGGGTTGGTTAGCTGGGGATTGCCTGGCTGTTAAACTTCACAAAACACCCTGATGTTGTTTGACTGTGGAGATTTGAATATTCAAATGTTTGAACTGCAGCAGAATCAGCGGAGACAAATATGACACACATTTACATGGCCGACTGATTAAAGCCCGCCAGTTTCTTGCGGCAGTCGGACTGTAGGCCTTGTTCAGTGCAGATAGTACAGGAAGGAGGACCACAGCAGCACATTTCACATAATTTCATCATCAAAGCGTTCTCCCACTGAGGAAGCATCAATGAATGTGTGCTGAGCGAATGAGGCCTCTTGATGCAGGACACTTCATATCCCCAGCAGTCACGTGTCGGTACAGAAGCTGCTAAGAGCTGCAGAAAACTGCTCAGTCCGGGCAATAAAAAGGAACTCGTGTGCCTCAGATAAATGACAGGAACTGTGTTTATCCATTCAGTGCCCGCTTACTCTTCAACTTAACTAGTCACTGTCAGAGAAAATGCCGCACTCAGTAATGCATGCTTAATTCAAAAGACCATTGCCCTTTTGGTACCTGCCGTCGTCTCAGCAGCAGATCAGAGCAGGGTGGCGCATCTTAATGCATCTGGTTGATATTTTATCAATCACTGGATCTCATTTCCCAGTTTGAAAGACGTACTGGTCGTTATCGTCACCAGCGTGAGACAACTTGGCCTGTGCAGAGTTTACTGGCCTCATTGGTCAGCGGTTTACTGGCTTTTTGAAGTGTCATCAAATGGCATGGTGGTGACTCTGAGTGAAACATAAATTATTCAAGGACAGTTAATTCACCTTGAAAGTGGTCTCCATGGAGCTTGAAGATAGAGCCTGAGAATGAAGTGTGCCTACCCTCCGATAGTGTGACGGCCTTTTTGAGCCGAACGGAAGTCTGATAGTTCTTTTGCACATACTGGTGGATATGCAAAAGCTGAGCTTGGATGATTTGAGCAGTGGATATATATTGAGATATTGATCAAAGTTGATTGATCAGGGGCTACAGTTGCTTTTATGGAGCATTAAACTGTGTGTGTTCATTGCCAGGGAAACTGGAGAGAGGTCGCTAAGGGTTAATGGAAACACCCCACCCCCAACACTTCCTGCACAAGCAGATAAGAAAAAGGAAACCACACTCTATCTCTTAATAGGTTCCCTGACATATCGAGTGCTGTATGTTCAGCCAGTGCAGGTTTATACTTCAAATTATCTTTGTAAATAATGCAAGCTTCTGCTGCTCATAGTTAAAGGCTTCCTCTCATTTAGCAGTATTGAATCCAGTATTACTGCCAGTCAGATCAACTTGAAGAGGATCAGCAGCAAGTCTGACCTTCTAATGATTAGTCTCCAGCTAAGGCCACAACAGGACTCCCGTGTAATTTCTGTCTTGATCTGGAAAGATGACAGGAGCATCAGCAGCTGGAGGGCTGCTGTATGATTGGAAGGGAGATATGTTGTCTCACTCTGTGTTGGGAGGAATCGACTCTCTGCTTCTCACAGCTTCAGTGGACGCTGAAAGTTGGCGAGATTGAATATCAAAAAGATTCTCTTCAAAAAAATATAGCCAAATAACATTTAGTACGAACTCTGGAGAAGTGCTGTGTCTATTTTTGTTAGTGTCATCGGATTGGCAAGCTACTGAGGAGGTCATGTGCTGAAACACAGAGAGGCTGCAAAGCTCCCTTGTGCTGCGATATGTCTTGATCTTCTGCTGGAGCAGAAATCAGCGGTAAACAACAGCAGACCTGCGGAGCTTTAAAGTCTCAGGGTGGTGGTGGCAAACAGGGATCACAGGAGTTCTGTGTCTCAGCAGTTTTATTCCACATTGTACCAAAACACTCAAAACCCGGTATTTATAACTTGCTTTTGATTCATTAAGAGTGGTGAAACAAAATAATGTGCTCATCATCATCTGTCAGACTGTCACTTTTACATTGTGTATTGCATTATTGGATTAAAACTAATTTTATGTTGAAAATGCACCTGTATAGTCAGAAATGAAAAGCGTGACTGTCAATCTCTCTTAATTATTATAATTTTTATGTCTGGTTTGCTGTCTGCTGGGAATCTTTGTTGGCATACGGGATGTGACAAGTCAAGACCGTGGAGTACAAGTGAAAGCCTGCTGCTCCGCTGTACTTTAGCCGTCTTGGAGAAGATAACTGGACGCACAAACGGAGGCTGATGCTAACTCACCTCCAGCAGCCAGCTGTGCTGCAAAATACAGCACAGTGCCTCTCAGTGCCCTTTAGGCCACAAACCTTCAAAATTATCAAGTGGATCTTCAAGGTTGTGCTGTGAACATGTTTTTGTCGAAAGGGTGAATCATATCTATTTTGTTTTCACAGTGGCATACCTGGGAAGAAATGTGGGACCATTATCTTGTCTGCTGAGGAGCTGGGAAACTGCAGAGTAAGTCCAAAAAGTGTTGACCAGTTTATTTTTTAATTGGCTTACTATGATAATAATAATACATGTTTTGCAATGTTCACTGATCTAATTCGAAATGGGTCCTATAACAATGGTACATTAGAGTTTAATTGGACATGTTTATAGTGGCTGATTATGGCATGTCACTGTGAAATTGTATGTGACACTCTTAAGGGAATGGCGCGTGTTGTGTGAGGTGTTCACAAGCCTGCTGGAGTGAAGTGGGTTGTTTAACAGCCTCGACTTCAGTAAGATTTGTTGTATCATAACTGTCCCCATTAAACCAGCAGGATATGCCATGTCTCTATGCAACTGTGTTTGTCATTTGGAAATGGTGTACATAGTGAATATGTTATGGGTTTGAATGGCTATTTAATGAGCCTGCGTTCATTCCAATCACTAAAAACAAGCATTTCCCCCTATGTGTGGTGTGTTAATCCATGAGTCTGCTCTAATAACCTGTGTCCACTAATGCCCATTGGCTTTCTCTCTATCCTGCTAAATGAAGATAGTAAATAATCACATTATGCTGCTGCCAGTGGAGCATGAGAGAGTAGCAAGACTTATTGGCCAGAACAACTGGCCTCCCTCAGAGGCTATAAAGCCATTGAGCTGCAACTGCTGTATAAATGTTTTATGATGTCTTAATACATACAAGCATCTAATGTTCCAAAGCTTTATAACTTCCCGACATACATGTTGAGTAAAAACACCTGGTTGTCGTGGCTTTGAGGATTTTTTTTCCTGACAAATAAACAGTCTCCCATCAGAGTGAGACAGATAGACCATGCTGATGATAAAACTGCCATCATAACCATTGGTGATTCGGTCCTGCTGGATTGAAGTGTCGGTGCTCGAAGTCATTGAGGGGCTGCTGTGAGTCATCAGGTGCACTGGATCTGATGATAGGAGTTAGCATCATCACTGCAAAGCACCACTTCAAGAAGCCATTTTGTAATATAAATGCAAATGATCATTACTGGTACAAATGACCATTTCCTTTCTCCCAGACTCAATGAGAAAGACCCAGACTTGACATGTCACTCCGCACCTGCCCTGTTTACTCTGGTTTGAGTAAAGACCAGGACGATTAAAAGAAAAAATGGCAGGTTTCAGATGGAGGTGCTGCTGTCAGCACGGTTCCCTTACCTATGATTTATAACAGTTTGGAATTGGTACCATCCATCTGGATGGTGTTTATTCTATAATCCACCTGTGACCAATAAATGGAGACAGCAGAGTTGTTGCTTCGCCAGAGGTAAACACTGCAACTCTTGTTTGGGGAAACTGAAACCGGCAGAATGGGAATCGACTGGGGAAGTTCTGCAGGGACTGTTAACCGAGAGGCAGGCCAGGTGTCATTAGACAGAGCAACAGCCTCTGCATGGATCAAAGGCTTCCTCTTGGCTGTCGTTACCTCTGGCACATAAGACATGCTGAGCAGCGGCTGGGTTCCTTCCAGATCCTCCTCACAGTCCACCCGCAGCTCTGGCTGATTTAAATCTAAGTAAACCACACAGCACTTTACATATGACAGCAGTGAACCACAGTGAGCTCTATTACCAGCTGCAACAGCGGGCCTGGTGCTGTTCTCACCTTTTGAGACTGTGTGTGTGTGTGTGTGTGTGTGTGCCTGCAAACTGTGGTCCTGGAGAGACCTAATGTAGCAGGAACCAGCACAGGGGTGGTTTTCAGCACTTTGGCAGGTGTTTATATGCCTGTATGTCTGTGGACAGATTTTGTTCCCAGCGATAGCATCACAACCGTGAGAGAAACAGTCAAAAAAACTTTACAGGTGTGTAGTTGAGATCGAGGTTTGAAGATGGGTGTGGCTTGACCCGGTCCTGAGCACTCATGGGTCAGAACGTCAACATTTGGATGGGTGTTGCAGCTTGTGTTTGTGTACATTTGAAAGATTGTTTCTTCCTGTTCATGTAGTAGGCAACACATAAGTGTGGTTCAGTGTATATGAACATACACATGGTCAGGTGAAGTCCATATTATTTATATAAAATCACAAATTATAGATTTGCTTCTAGCTGAGCTTTACAATCTGTCAATATGACCCCCTCTGTCCTTACACCTTCAGTTAGGTGCCTCCTGAGCCTGTGTACAGTATACACTCAACATGCTTTGCATTGTGTTTCCCTTGACTGAGTATTCTTCACTTTATCACTGCAGTTGTAAAACGGGATTGAGCTTATTACTGTCACTGTTAATGTCACCATTTTTCTTTTGTGTATATAAGACTGTTCCTCACAATGACAGAAATCCGTCACCCGAGCCTTATGGTCATAATAGACAAACGCTCAAAAGAATGGAGTGATGCGTGAAGCGTACAGAGGAATTGTGTTAATTTCTCCTTCGTATAATCCTCTGGCTCATGATTCATTCGGTGATTCATTACAGTACACCATCCTGTGGAAGCCAAAAGCTTATTTAACTTGAATACAAGTATTGTCTGCATTTCCTCCTTTTCCTTGGAAAGACCAGTCCCACTTTCTGAAAGTGACAGTGAGCATAGCTCTGCCACTTACCCCATGCAGTGATATCTTGGCGAGGCAGAGAAATGGGAAGAAGGATGCAGACTGCGCTCAGTATTCCCCTGCTGCTCCTAAACCTCAGTGGCTGAAATGAATGTTCTGCCTTTTTCCCCACTTAATGAGAGAACACGGCTAGGCTCCAAAGTGGGTATGTGTTATCTGTGCCTAATGAAGGCTTAAGGCACTGTGTTGCCATGATAGTGTAATTGTAGAGGCTGTGTCAGGGCTAAGCAGGATGGTTATCAGATGGTTCTATTTTTAAGGGCTTTAATAACTGACCTAAGCAAACATGCCCAAATGTATGAGTGAGTGAGTGAGTGAGTGAGTGAGTAGCTGTGTCCCAATTCGGGGGCTGCATCCTTTGGAGGGCGCATGCAAAGACCGATTGCGTCACAGCGGCGTGACTAGGCGACGAGGCTCCTTCAAACGTGTCCTTCTTTATCTGGGAAACGGAGGATCCAATAGGCGGATCCTTCTAGGCCCAACCTATCGCAACATTCAGTGTGCGCTGGTTTCCAAAGTAAATAACACTGGCAGAGAACCTGAGGATTACATTGTTAAATGTAAGTATTGGGTTTCAGCTCAGTTCCAACAGCTAACGGTACAACTGTTGAAACCAAGGGCCTTAAAACCTCAAATTTTTGTGAAAAAAAGGTACGTGTTGTCAAGTTGCTAGGCGACAGGAGTCACGCTTTGTGATGCGATGGTGACGGCGGGCATGGCTGGTGACGCACATTGTAAATCCTATGTAGACCAGACCGTCTCATTTTGGTTTGGCCTTCTCCGTCTACGACAGCTACGAAGGGCCACGCCTTCGTAGAGTGCGGCCTCCGACAATGCGGCCCTTGAGTCGGGGCACGTCAAGTGAGTGAGTGACACCATTGGTCGACCGAGTGTTGGACTTTTCCCATTTGGCAGTTGCACTTTCAAAATGATTTGGTGCAAATATTTTCTATTGTGTCTATTTACAGCACATCCACAACACTTTCCACTGGCAGATCCCTTCGGTGACTTTTTTCAAAAAAGCACTAAGTGACAAATCTAGCGACATTTTGGACAAACTGCTTTCCATAGAAGAGAGACGTCAGCAGCACCC
>NW_019525414.1:4514719-4551285 GCF_002814215.2 Seriola lalandi dorsalis | reverse complement strand
TAATTTGAATAATACATCATCAGGCGGGCTTTAGCCACCATCCATTGAAAGTAGCTGGTGCCAAAGCAGTTTTCAACTACGTCCCCAATTTCTCCCATGGACCACAACCTGTCCAGCTATATACTCCGTTTTAACTTGCACTTGTTTCTAAATCCGCAAAACGAGCCACAGTGGGAACTTGACAAATGAAATGCTCTTGTGAGAAGACATCAGGGAAGAGCTCGACATGCATCACGTACAAACTGCACAGTGCATCGCTCTATAACTTGCCTGATCCGTATCCATCTACAGAAATTGGGAAAAGGCAATCGTCCATTAACACGCTCTCTTTACCTATATTGAACAGAAACAAATAACGATGACGGTTAAAAAAAATGACAAAACAATGACAGTAGGAAATTAAATTAGATATGCAGCAACCCATTTAGTCACCACTGACTGTTTCAACATTTCCACAATGCTGGTTGGAAACATAAACTACGATTGGAAACGACAGCAATAATAAAATTAACTCAATTTTCGGGAGATTACGATTTATTTTACTGCATATCTGTGTGGTGGCGTCCATCTTTCTCTCAGCAGTTGCCTCAGAAAAAGAGGCTGGTCTGTGTCGCAGGCGCAAAGTGACGTGATGGGGGTTAGTGAGAGGCAGGTCAGAGGCAGAGCGCACCACACTGATGTGGGTCAGAGCGATCGATAAAGGCCCCGGCCAGCAGCTCGCTGATTCAGATCTAATAGCTGCACTTGAAAACCTAAAAGCTCGAGAGACCAGCTGGTGAAATACGGATCTTTTTTTTTCATTTTTTTTAGCTAGTTCAAGGCTCTGATTGTCTTCTGGTATCGAATCTCACGATTTCAGATATGCTGATTAGACACTTGAAGAGTTTTTTTTAATCCAGCATTGAGATAAAGGTTGTCAGCGACAGAGAACACTGCGGAGTTTCTTCTGCTTTGGTCGCTTACCTGTCCGGTGTGTGATCAGTATACGGCGTCATTATTATATACAACGCACACTAATGCCTTGACCACAGGGACACTATCTGGAACCAAGGGCATTATGGGGCATGTTCATTGTCCTTGTAATGGCAGCACACACTGAAATGCTGCCTAAATGAGTATAATTATGGTAATACCAGCCTTTCTAATGTAGCATTAGCTGCACTCACACCCTCTACATCCTTTTTGTACACAGCCCCCCTCCTCCATGTGCAAGGTTTTTAGAATCCATCTCTGTGCCTCTGCATGGTCTCTCATACTATTACTATGATTATATTCATCACAACAAGGTATTTTCTATTTGATATCCCTTATCCCATCCACTGTTGTTATACAGGAGTTGCATAATAAATAATAAAGAAATGGTAATGAATGCATTTGCGGATTTTGGAAACTAGGGGCCACTGGTTGGTTTCGCTCTGCTCTTATTAGGATTCAGTCAGCACTTTGCTTTTATTTGGTGCTTCAGTGCTTTTATATCTTGGCACACGGCATGTATAAACAAACAACAGGAGACAAACAGAGGCAGGAGCATGGATTTACAATGTCATTTGCTTTTTTTTTTTTGTCTTTTCACTTCTCTGACTTTCTTTTTTCCCCCCTATGTCTGTAGGATTACGCCACAATGCAATTCTGTGCCAACAAACTGGATAAAAAGGACTTCTTTGGAAAGTCAGACCCCTTCATGGTCTTCTACAGAAGCAACGAGGATGGCACGTGAGTTTCTTCCTTGCTTTGGCTTCCCGGGGGGTGAGGGCGTGGGGTGGGGTGGAGTGGGGGGGGGGTGTTTCATTTTGGCTTATCAAAGTCAGCTAGGAGGGCGGAGGGGGGGAGATCAGAGAAGATGGGAACCAAGGTCGAGAGAATTAGATTGAGATCCCTCGAACTCAGCTGCATACAGATACCTTTATGCAGACGTGCTCCCAAAGCAAACTATAATGGGAAGATTTTATCGCTCAGTTTTTCTTAGAGATGTGTGTTTTCGGATTATAAATCCCAGATGACCTGCGTCCCCAGGTTCACCATTTGCCACAAGACTGAGGTGGTGAAGAACACACTTAACCCCGTGTGGCAGCCCTTCTCCATCCCCGTCAGGGCGCTCTGCAATGGAGACTATGACAGGTAGGATGAGTGATGATGTACAATAAAGTCTTCTGCGCACATACACACTCGCACATTGCGCACACACACACACACACACACACACACACTCACATGGAGTGTGATTTTCCCGGGGAAATCAAAACCATGCAGAGTTTCAATATACAGCATACTCATTTCAAAGTGGGTTGGGTGCGTCAGATTTAGACGCCATTGATTTTCTGCCGTCATTTTATCTGCTGCTGAAATGGAGAATTATTACAGGTCTGTCTCTGACTACATGCTACCTCGCCTCGCTCTTCATTGATTTACCCACAACTGGCGAGAGGCTTTCAGAGTATTTCAAATTTCTGATTGGCTGCACCGGTGGCATCTCCTATCTTATCGGAATCTCAAAGAGCCTCGCGGGAAACCCGGGAAAGAGGAAGAGTTTTGGCAGGAAAATAAAAAAAAAAAAATATTGAGTTAAGAGAAAAAAGTGAGAGGGAGAGGAAGAGTGGCTGTATTTGTCGTTCTATAGAAGTTGACAGGTGGCTGTAACAACATACTGCGTGTGTGTGTGTGTGTGTGTGTGTGTGTGTGTGTGTGTGTGTGTGTGTGTGTGTGTGTGTGTGTGTGTGTGTGTGTGTGTGTGTGTGTGTGTGTGTGTGTGTGTGTGTGTAAGCATGAAAGTGTGCGGACGCAGACAGCTATGACAGTCTGTAGAAGTCATCAAAGAACGTGTCAAACTTTGCCCTCTCCTCCACACTGGTTGTCAGCGGAGGTTCCTCACTTCCATCCTGACTCTGCTCACCTGCCCGGAGAAGCTAATTGGGTCAGACAGATGGAGCCGGAGTATGAAAGACGTCTGATCCCCTTTGAGGATTTTGATGGCAAGAGAAATCTACAGCTATTAAGGGTCTCCCCGACTTCTCATTTAAAATATCTTCAGTTTGCTGATTGTTTTTTTTTTTTTGGACATTTTTTATTTCCAACATCTACTGAGCAGAGCCGCTGCGATTTGGATCCTTTTGATTCACTATTTCTCAGCCAATCAAATTTTAGTGGCTTATGAAATCAAAATTTTTATTTAAAATACAATGATGCTGTGATAATTACAACTGCCCTGGTTTTGATTCAACCCTCAATGCAGATTTCCCAGATTCAGCTGCTGTTTATTTTCCTTGTCTTCTTTTAAATGTTTTCATGTGATGTCAGTTGGATTTTTATAGTCCAAAATCATAAACATGCCTCAAAGGGCTGTGCAATCTTTACATCATACAATGCCCTCTATTCGTAGCCCCTCCGTTTAGATAGAGTGCCAACAAATATGAAGGATATTAATCTGTGAAGAGTTCAAGGACGCCATTCACACACAGTTAGAAGAGACAAGAGGGGAGGATGAATCTCCTGGAGGATGAAGATCCAGATCTGAGATGACTGACGGGAGCCGGAGGAACAGAGTAGGGCAGAGGTCCCAGGATGGCCGATGCTCCTGTGCACTTCATATTTCCTCCATGTGTTACATGTTATTCTAAGTCAGGAATAATCACGTTAAGTCCCTCTCCTCGGTCACGTCTCCCGGCCTCAGGTGAATCAGTCAAATATCTTTTAATGATAAGGCTCCAATAGCGATCGGAAAGTGAAATCTCGGCAATTTCCACTCCAACATGCAGTGGGTGCAGGAAGAGAAATGAAACTGATCCGGGGACTAATTCTCTGTAGTGCTGCTGCGTGTGACCCTGATCATTAGTTGGAAGAAAATGACATTAGAGAGAATTGATGGTGAGTGACACATCACTTGGGAATCATCTGTCATGCTGTGTCAAAACACGTCAGTTTTTTTGTGTGTCTGTCAGTCAAGAGTAGAAGACGTTGTCTCACTCTGACTCTGAACCTTGAATATCTGGATGTATTACATGTTGGTTCAGTATTTAGAGGGAAAGCCCAGCTGCTTTTAGCACAGATTCACAGCACAAATCTTACCTCATCCCTCTCTCATCGCTCTACGTGGATCCTGATGTCTGTTAGGTGGGGAAATATGTTAAATGCAGACAGAATGAGTTCAGGTCAGGATAACAGGGCAGCCCTCCATCGCCCCGCATCCTCCTGGATTGACAGCATCTGTCGGGTGGGGTGGGGTGGGGGGTTGGCAAGCCACTGATCTTTCCATCAGATCGAGTAGAAGAGGGGGAAGCACTTTCCTCATTCTCAGTGAATTCTCCCAGGCTTACTTATTTGCTTTCTCGCCTTGCAGCATATTTCAGGAACTTGCAAAAATATGCTCCCTCCCAAGAGGTTAGTTTTCTATCTTTGGCATGTGCAGAGAAAATGCTTTACCCAGACTTTTGGCTCTGTCTACCTGCTCTCTCTCCACGGTGAGAAACATAATCTCACTGGTTAACAAGTCATTCAAATCCTTAATGCCAGGTTACCAATCTGACTTCCTTTGCTTTTTTTTTTTTTTTTTTTTGGGATGCAAGACTGACAGAAACCAGGTAAGCTTTGTAAATGTGTACCGGTCTCAGACTCAGTTAAATGTTTCATTAAAGATTTGTCATGAGCTAATGTATTTTCACAGCTGACCATTCTCAGTCATTCTCCTACTAGATCTTCAGGCAGATGTTTGCATCTTTTGCATGCAAAACACGGCAGGCTCTCTTGGATTGATTAATTCAACCTTCACTCACAATTAATGAGCTTTATTAGCTTGTTTTGTGCTGCGTCATGTCAGGAATGCTCACTGTGAAATTTCCCTCAAGGACATTTAGCTGGTGGCTCCTGAATATTTTTTTCTCTCTCTTTTGATGTGTTTCGCAGGACGATCAAAGTGGAAGTGTATGACTGGGACAGAGACGGGAGGTAGTGGACGCACACACACACACACACACACACACACACACACACACACACAGACACGTTATTCATTATCATAAATTGATTGATGACATCTTACCCAGTGTCAGTTGCTCCTCTGTGAATTACTTTGTATTTCTTCAGTAACACTCGATAGAAACCCCGCCGGCACATTCACAATACCTCAAACTTAACTGCTATTCATTTTTCATTGAAAATGGATTTTTACAGCACAATCTGTGCATCAGTGGTTGTGGTGTAATTCCTACGGCTGCTTTTATCTCTGGCCTCTCAGCGTTGTACCTGCTGAACATGTGTGTGATGTGGGTTTTCTCTTTTCCCTCCAGCCACGACTTCATCGGCGAATTCACAACCAGCTACAAAGAGCTGTGTCGGGGTCAGAGCCAGTTAAACGTCTACGAGGCGAGTAGAGAGAAAGAGAGTCTATACTGTTATCACCCTGTCAGTGTTCCCGCAGAGCTGAGGACCCTCATGTAAAACAGCGGCTGTGGTTTCACATTTCATTTTGACAGTTGTTACTTGTTCCTGCTGTTTCTCTTGGATCTCTTTTATACTTTAAAGCAAAATTCAGGTCACAGTGCAAAAACTTCCTTTTTATCCAACTCTGAAGGTGTGATACATCTATTTGTTCAATACAAGATTTTTGTGCCAGTTAATGAGTTTCAAGTGAAGTGAAGCACACCGGCCGCTCTGTACCTGCTCAGATCTGTGTGCAAACTACTCATGAATGAACTGTGGAAACACCTTTCGCACAAAAGTTATTCCTGCAAGGGCACAGGAACAAACCTATGCTCAACTTCTGGGTGCAGGTTTGAGAAAAACAATTTCGATTTAAGAGCCAATCAGTGTGCCCTTTGGCTCTGCAAGGTCTTGTTAGCCAAAGTTTAATGACAGGATACTCTCCACGCCGTGGTCGTTTGAGTCGCGTTGTGGCTATTCGAGATTAACAGCAAACCTCCTCTGTCTCCCCTCGCCCTGCCCGGCATTAAGCATCGGTAAGGTTAAGTGGTGCAGCAGACCAGATGAGGAAAGGTGCTTCTGCTTTGAGAATACAAATGGGAATGCAACAGAGCTATGCTGCTGATTGGACTTTAATTTTTGGATGGTCCTTTGAGGGTGAGATAGGGTATTACTGTTAGGCGCTGGGAGGCTCCTATCGGTCCCTGCTCATTAAAACACTTGCCATGTTACATTAGCCTCTGAATTAGTCATGGTGGTGGATTAAGGAAAGAACAGGGCCGATGAAGAGAGAGAGTGGTGGAAAAGAAGGTGGGTACGGGGGGGGGTAAGGGCAGAGTGAGCGAAAGACAGTGAGGAAGATGGAATGAGTGAGTGGCATGAAAAGCTGCCCTGCTGACACGGCAGAAGAAGGTGCATCCATTACCCTTCACCAAACCTTTCTGTATTTTCATTGGAAAATGAAACACAGCAGTTTCTCCGTGCACTCTTTGCCAGGTCAGTGCCCTTGAAGCAGGCTCAGGATTTAGCCAAAAACTACACGAATCCACCTTTTCACAGCTGACAAATAGAAAGCATTTGAATAGGTCACAGGCCGCAGTGTTTGACTCTGTGCAGGTTCCTGTGTACTCAGCCTGACATGCACGAGGCCCGCAAACATTAGCTCTGTGAGCTGAGATGACAGCAGGCTAATGCTAACGGAGGCCGGTATAATTCAAGGTGATGTCTGTGTGACGCAATGCGAACCCGGTTGTGACTGAGCGATGTCTGCGGCGCTGTGAGGCATCATCATGTGTTGGAGGAGTTGAGGAGGAACGACAGAGGCAGGACGGAGGAGTAGAGCCCACGGAGAGCCTGGGATAACTTCACCTTTATTATACAGCTCGCTCTCCTCCAGGGGTGCGTTTCCTGTTTGTGTGCAGACCCGCAGAATGAGCAGTAGATATGTCTGACCTTGATAGCTTACTGTCCCATACATGTTTGTGGCTGCGAGCTCTACATGTAACATTAAGTTAAAGCAGGGAGAGCTGTAATAGCTCATAATCAGCTCTCCTTATCATTTTTGTGTATCTATGTGCACGCCTGTGAATTTTGCACACTACATAGTTCAGCCTGTATGTGGTTACCATTTTGTTTATGACAAATAAATGGTTTGTGGCGAGATATAGGGCACGTTTTCCACACCCCAGAGCTTGGTAATATGCATGTAAAATGTACAGCACAATATATGCGCTTATGAAAATCCCCCTGAATAATCTGTGTCTTGCTGCGAGGTATGATCAATGCTATCTCATTCTCACCCACTGCGGTTATTGGATTCAGTCCCTATGCTCCATTACCCTTACAGACATGGAGTAGGAGGACAAAGATGTTTTTATTACTTGCCCCAGGGGGGGATAAAAAGAATTGTGCTGTAAGTTTATATTATCATTATCCTTCTTTTTTTATTCTGCCTTTATGCCAGGTGGTGAATGCCAAGAAGAAAATAAAGAAAAAGAGATACATCAACTCTGGGACGGTGAGACTCAGTTCTAAGATAAGTGCAAACCTCCCGTTGCACTCGCACCCCTCACCCTGCTTTGCTTTTGTATTCATCAGGAAGTTTCCTCTAAGTGGATTGCATGAGGCAGTTCAGCTCTGTTAAATGTTTTTGTTCCGTTCCCGGTCTCAAAGCTTTTGATCCAGACAGTGAATTTTAAGTAGATGGGAAAACATTCTCTTGACCTGAAACGGGGTGAAACACAGAGTCCACAGGAGTGCATAAAGGGACTCTTGTCAGCCACACTAATGTTCTCAGTGATTGTGATACTAATATGCTGCCCAGATGTCAAAGTCACTCTGCGTGGATAAGTCATTTTGTGGATTGTTGGCTCAGAGGTCAGTGTTAATGTGTAGCTTGGTAGATTCTGCTCTCCTTCATATCGAGCGTGACATAATCTGTTTGGACCTTTTTCTCTCAGGTGTCCCTGTTGTCGTTCAACGTGGAGTCAGAGCACACCTTCCTGGATTACATCAAAGGAGGGTGAGTCCACTGTTTGTACGAGCATGTGGTGTATTAATGTATTTCCTTTGTGGCTGGTTCCTCAGAGCAACAGCAATTACTTCATTTTCTTAAAGTCCCCCGCCGCTCAAAAATTAGTTTTACTTATTGCCACTTAACTTGGATGTTTGAGCTCCACTGTGCAGATGTTAGTGCAGATGTTGACATTAGAAAGCTGTTTTCACCTTCAGCTGCTGAAGAGGGGGAAACTTTCTCTGTGCTGAAATCTGTGTTTACAATGTGTAAAAACCTTTGAAATGAAAATGATTTGAAGGAGGAGTAGATGTCATTTTAAGAATTTAACTTGGTCATTTTTGTAAAAAAAACCAAACAAACAGACATATCAGACCCAAATGTCTTGATCCAAACGCACTATTTTACATGACCTAAAACATGGAAAGGACCCTTCATTAGTTTTGTTTGAACTGTATAAACACCAACCTACAGTATGTCATTGTGTGAACTGTGAGAAAAGCTACAACAACAGAAACAACATGACAGTTACTGTACATTAGAGAGGGGGAGTCACTGCACCATCTCTGTCTAACTGTGGAGGGTAAATCTATCTGCTGGTTCTCTTCATGTCTGTTCTGTGCCTGTGCTCTACGACGTCTGTTTTCATGTTGCATTAGAGTTTCAGAATATTATTAGTGATGATTGGTGTTTTCATCTCACTGTTAGAAATAAACCACCTCCCTAAAACCTTAAGTAACATCTTTGCTTGTCTGACAAAAGACAACAGGAACTGGCATACACTGTTACAACAAAGGAACATGGCCACTTTTGTTGACGAGGGCCGGATAAAAAATTTAGCACATGAATTCTGCTTGCCACCTGTTGGCACCTCTGCAATAGCTACAGCAACCAGCAGCCCTCCTGTCCATGTCGGCGTTGACTGTTTATCTCTAAAGAGGTTTCAAGCCCCCCCTGTTTATACGTCTGTTCTGTCGTCTGCAACTGGACTCAACAGGAACAGTAAAATAAATTATTGCCACATATAAAATGGCTCCTCGCTTCCAGTGTTTATCGTCAAAGACGGTGACGCAGCGGTTTTTTTTTTTTGGTTCGTGCTGGCATGTTTTGATGCTGTGGGCCGTCACAGTGGCCCGGTGGTCTAACACAAGTACTAACTGCAGAGTTCCTGGTTCCTGTCTGCCTCTCAGCTGTTTCCTATACAAGAAAGGAAAAATAAAGGGAAAAAGTTTTATTGCTGTATTTTTTATTAAACTTCTTATTTGGTTGACCTAAAGTTCTTTTCTAGCAGCAAATAATTAGCATACCTCGAGGTCACTCCACTGAACTCTGTCTGTGGTCTCACTGTTCACAGACGCAGTGTTAGAATATCAATCAATAGTGGGAGTTAACTCGTTTGCCGAAGCAGAGAACGTTAGTGAGCCCTGTAGACTTAGACATGTTGATGCTGTGACTAATGCATGGAAATAAGGGAGAAAATCAGTGCTGCGAGATTTAATACAGTAGATTTAAATGCATTACTTCAGCTCCTGTGACTCATCCTGTTTCCCACCTCTCCTGCTGCCCATTGCAGTACAAGCACCCGTCCACATTTGCCTCAGGGTTATTGACGACAGTGGGTGAGTGATCTGGAATTTTCCACATGTGTGTGCTGAGCGCTATGTGGCCGCGAAGGAGACGATCTTGTCCGCAGCCACAACTACAGTGTCAATGAATATGGATGACTGTGATAAAATATGGAGAAGATCTGAGAGCTTAATTAAGGCCGGACAACCTGTCACATATGGAAATGTTTCTCAGTGGATCAGTGGCTGCCCTGGTTTTAGTTTCCTGCTGCTGATGGCTGAGTGTCCCAGATCTGTCCTGTTGGTCTCTCTGCCCAGCTCACACACACACACACACACACACACACACACACACACACACACACACACACACACACACACACACACAAAGTAACAGTGTTTTCATCTATACCTTTAACTACTTGTTCGCTTCAGATCTAATTTGTCCTAAAGACAATGAATGAAAATGGAGGAAGAAAGAAAACTGGTACTAATACACTGAAGGTCCAAATCAAAATGTTCAGCACTTACACACATATTTCAGGTATTGGGTTTTTATGACAGCTGTGGCTGAAGGCATTATGTTTTTGGTTTTTCCGTTTGTCCATCCATCCGTCCGACGTCCGTCCGTTCCGTTCTTGTGAAATCTATGTATCTGTAACGCCTCGAGGGAATTTCTTCAAATTTAGCACAAACGTTCACTTGGACTCAAAGATGAACTGATTAGATTTTGTTGGTCAAAAGAAGCACACAATGTGACTCGGTAGAAATAGTTTTGTTTTTATGTCTGTTTATCTTGACATCTTATCTCATCTTACACCCAGATAAACACTTATCCAAGTTCTGAGTAACCTAAAGATGAGCACAGTGATTTGCTGATACTGGGGTGTGTGCTTATAGTATTCTCACTAGTGTTCTGAGTTTACATTTCTGCGTGATGTGTAGAAGAAGAGAAACGTTCAGTGGAATATTAAACGTCTGTGTCAAAGGAGACCTTAAAATAAGATAAAAAAAAAAAACAGCCCTAAATTGCCTGCAAAGGTTTTAAGACTACATCATTTTATTATTTATTGGATATTTTGCTTTCATGTACAGGGTGATTTGTCGGAACAGATAAATGTCTTCAGAAACTCAAAATTTATGAGGAGGAAGTCCAAAGAAATATCAGGACATGAAGACTAGCGCAACCATGCGGAGATTAAAAACACGAAAGCTTTTCTTCATATTTCGCTGTGATTCCTGACGGATGACTTTACACGTAGCTGACAGAGTGGTGATGGAAAAACTTACTCTAAAATACACAATAATACAACAAATCCAGCAGAACACACTTCAGAAAGATGGACCTATTGCAAGCGCTGTAGACTCTTTTTGGTTTACCTGCATTTCCACTGAAGTAAAAATTTGACTTTACTAATTGTAATTAATACTGCTGGAGTGTTGGAACAGAAGGTGCACCTTCTGTTTGGTAGTAAACTAGTAAATGTTATGCATTCATAGATCGCTCCCCTGAGGAAGGCTGTTCCCCCGAGGACATCTTGGCGTGGGTGAACGTGTGCGGGACATGTATGAAATTTCATTCTGAGAGAGAGAGACTTTATTCTGATGGAGGTGTTAACGTGCATCGTGCTTTAATTGCGATTATTATTGGAGAAAAAAAAAAAGTTATATGCAGCTACTGTTAAAGGCTGCACACACCTGAGTCTGTTGTTAAAGCACAATCCTCAGTTATTTAAACTCAGATTTGAATTGAACTCTTAATGAAGCCATCAGTTTGACGGGTTGACACAGCTTTTTATCCATCATGTTAAACGCGAAGTGGAAATCTTCACATGAAACTGTTTCGGACAGAAATGAGAGAGAGAGAGAGAGAGATTGCCCCATTAATTATTTTGACCCAGCATGGGGAGTGAAGCATTATGTAGAGTGGCAATTCATCTTTTTGTTACAGACATTTAGAGATGTTAAAAGCTCATCACTTCTTTCGGTGCCGTGCCCGGGAGAGGGAATGATGACAAAGACTATTACTTTAAAAAACACTCTGGGATCAGGGCGATTTTTTTTTGAAATATGAAATCCCTGAAAGAAAATCGCTCCAGCATCAGATGTTGTGATATTTTCTCTTGAGGGCTTTTAAATCACCATGAAAGGCTCGCTGTAGCGTCTGTGCCTTCCTGTTGTCTTTGTCTCCCTGATGTTTTCCATGAGAAGTGCTCTCAATAATGGAAGTCTTTGTTTATTAAAATTCTTCATCAGGAGCCACAGAGATAGGAAGAGTCTGGAAGATACCATCAAAAACATGACAGGGTGGGGGGTGGGGGGCAGAAAGGCTCAATATTACTTTCCTATCTCTATGTACTGTAAGTCAAGTCTATCGCTACTTTTCTCTTTCTGTTTTGATTGATGCTCCATATTTTCTCCACAAGATGGTTTTTGAGTCTCTGAGGGCAGAGAGCTGAACATAAACCAACTGACCCTGCTTTTTAAACGTGAAGGATCTCATGGATCCGGAAATGAACTTCATTATAATTCACTAATGACTTCAATCATGTATGCAATTATTTTTTCATTCACTGATTCTTACTTTCATCCACTTTCTCACAGATCGCCTGATATCCTATTACAAGATGGCGTTGTTGTGACTGACGAGACACTAAAACACTTCCTGCCTGCATTACTTCATAAGTGTGCATGAAGGATTTATTATACTGTGTGTCCTTGTGTCAGTTATGTCAGTTGACCTTATAGAAATAGAGTCTATAGCCAGGAAAGACCTCAAACATTACAAGTGAGTTTTCTAATAAACAAACAAAAAAGTTTATATTCAGTGTTACCAGAACACACAGTGTGTATCCTTGATTTCTAACAAATGTGTTGATTACATTTTCTTCCTCTTAAACATTTACAAATGTGATTTTAAAA
Organism: Seriola lalandi dorsalis; assembly: GCF_002814215.2. Classification (NCBI taxonomy): domain Eukaryota; kingdom Metazoa; phylum Chordata; class Actinopteri; order Carangiformes; family Carangidae; genus Seriola; species Seriola lalandi. The sequence continues at coordinate 4,538,874 of NW_019525414.1, read as the reverse complement.
AAAAAAAAGAAAAAGTATTTTACACCTTACATAGTTTACATTAGTGTTTATTTGCTAGCAGTCTTCTTCTGCCCGCCGTCACTGGTTCACTGGTTCGCATCGCTGGCAGAGCTGTGCATCGTGTCGCCCACGTGAATGTAGCTACGTCCCCAAGTGCGTGAGTGGGACAAACAAAAACAGCCACATGCTCATAAAAAATGCTCTTTAGTGCTACTAAAAGTTCACAGGGAACCTTTTTAATATTGTATGTCCACAAATTAAAAAAACAAACAAACAAAAAAAAAACTGTCGAGTTTACAAAGCAGAACGAGTCATTGTAAATGTGTGAAAGTAATGTACATTACGGAGAATCACAGAATTTGACCTCGGTTGTTGTTTCTTTGTGGGTTCACACCCAACCAATAATCTGTCCTGGAGGATTCTCAGTGTTATTCATCTTTCTATATATTTACTCAAAATATTAAAGACTACTTGTTTTTACTACTTGGTTGAATTGATGCACATCATTTTGATAGGTGTGCATGATATATTATATTGTAGACTTGTTTTTCCTCTTATTTCCATATACTGTATGCACCCAAAACAATATACATCTGCATTGTACGTGCTTCTGAAGACGGTTTGCTTAGTTTGCATCCAGCTGTGGTTTGTATTTGCTGGTTCCTAGATCGTGGATATTTTGTTGTTGGAGGTGTTTTCCTTATTTGCAAATTTGTGCTTTGGACTATTTCTATGTCCCGGTTGGTTGTCCTATGAACTAGAAATTATACATAAATATTTGATTAAGATGAGTTCAAGCTTTTCTTTCCTAAAGACAATCTATATGAGCTGAATCATTGATTCATATGATTAAAAGTATAAATATTAAATCAGATTTAGGCTGCTGTCTGGCTTCCCCCTCCTCCTGTGATCTCTACCTATGCCAACATCACTAGAATAGATTTTCATTTTCCTTCTGTCTTGGGACCTTTATATGTATATTTTAGACATACAAGCCTAGAATTTAATTTCATATTATTTGTGCACTGCTGTTATCCACCAGATCTCTATGTCGGCACCAGCTGTGGTGGCTAAGTGATTTGTGACGCCACTGCAAAGATATGATTTCACTTTGTGAGAGCTCCAATCATATATAACTTAATTTATCAAGTAAGAGAAGGAAAAGAAAAAAGATATTGCTTTTAACAGATTCTCAGCTTGGAGCAGATTGCATGACAGACTGATGAGAAAAATAAACAAGATTAGAGTGAAGGGATGAAACAATGAGCGTGCTGCTTATCCACAATGGGAAAGATTAAGTGTATCCATGGAAAATGAAACACCAGCCTCAGTGAGTGAAGAGAGCTCAGGAGAAGTAGCTGCAGTTTTGTCCATTAAACTGGAAAACCTTTAGGCAACTTTAAAGTCTTATCAGTCTGTGTAAATGGAGCCTTTTCTCCAGTGAACATTAGCCCAGTTAGATCAGGTTTATTTGTGTAACCTTTAATAACTGTTATTGTCTCAAAGGGTTTCACATCGCCCACATTTTGAAGATAAACCACACAACCTTAACCTTTAGACATGTGATGGGAAAAACTCACAAAACCTCATTAGAAATGAGGAGATTTGCCCTATTGGGACGATCCAACACGCAGTGGGTGCTGAGAGTGAACCGGGAAAGATTAGATATGTGTCCTCTAATTATAAGATGCATTCTGTTTTAACAAGCTATTACCAAGATAGAAAAATAAGATGTTTGCTCTCTGAGCAGGTCGTCACAAATATTGCACATTTGCAACAGATACTTAATACAAAAAGATGTGTTTTTTTTATTGTAACAAATCCTTTATTTATGTCCTAATTTTACACTGACATCTTTGAAGAATGATCTTAGTTAAGTCGGAAATCAGATTCAGATTTAATTCTACTGTTGTTTACACTTTATGCATTCGCATCCACACATTGCAATTTATGGGTTCTGGCGCGGCGCACAGTCACTCCCATGGGTCACATAGTTTCGATTTGGCATCTCTACTAGTGAAGGATTTGACTTTTCTTCAACTCATGCAAATGAATAAAATCAAACTGAGGAAAAACTAGAAACTGAACCTGAATGCCTGCCAACACTGCCATTCAGAGAGATGATGAGAAATATGAGCAAGAGCCTGAACAGCAAGCTGTATGAATCTGATCTGTGACCTAAATTTGATATTTTCGATTTCTTCTAATGATTCCTCTTCTTTCATGTGTGTTTGCTTTACTGCTCCCTCTGTAAAAGATGATGACTAGCATGATGCATGTTGGACTATTCCTGAAGCGAAGGGTAAAAAATAGCAATTTCTTCTCCAGATACCCTGTCACATCCTGACTGCTTTCACAGTGAATTGGTTTTTCATTAATTTTCATTAACGTTCAATTGGGGCAGAGATATGATCAAACAGAGGTAATTAAAGTCCAAACTCCATATACTGCTCTGACTCTGAGGGGCTAATGAAATATTTATATTCTTTTGATCACATATTGAAATGTTTCTTTTTAAATGAAATCTGCAGTGAGATCGGCCGTGTGATGACTTGTGTGCAGTCGCTATTGTGTGAAGATCTTATTAAGGTTTAATAGTTTCATCCCAAAATGTTGTGTTGACCTGAAATGAGAGAAGGTGATTTTTTATTTTATTTTATTTTTTTGTTTCATATAGGTTTGTGGTCAGGCAGGAGAATGGTATTTTTATAGGAGCATATCATTTTCTTTTCTTTTTTTTCCCCTCTTCTTCGACGTTCACTGATTCTTCAAAACAGGAGATATTTCTCAGATTCTTTCACCAGCTTTTTCTACATGCGTTTCACATTTGCAGAAATACAGGGAAGAGATGGTGTTGATATCAAATGACTTCAGATAATGTGCGCTGGACTGTTTTTGAGCTGCTTCGGTGTCTCATTCTGACATTGGGCCGTCGTTGGTCCTGCTCATGTTTGAGTTTAAGGGGAGGCAGAAGCGGATGGCTTCACTGTAACGTTATGTAGACAGTTATTTTCAGCTTTGTCCGGGGGGGGGGCGCCGCAACTAGAAACTGACGTGACAGTTTTCTGAAATCTTGCCAGTCTAGACCTCCCCGATCTTTTTTAGTTTTCTTTTACGACCACTTTTACTGCCACATACTGTATATCTGAGCACACCGGGGATTATAGGTTATCTTGCTACAGCCGCCGTAGTCCAGACGAGAGATCTGAGTTGATTGAATGATAAAATGTTGCTATATAATCTGAGTCACCTTCAAGTATTACCATGTGCTCAATGCAGTTAAGCCTAATGGGTTTTGCCTCTCAGGTTACATTATACAGGCTGCACACCTACGTGGTTGGTGAAGGTGGTCCAGGCTATGTGCAGCCTTAACAGTAACACCTGCAGACATTACTCAGGGCCTAAAGAAGGAAGACTGACCTCTCTACATGTTATCTGGCTTAGGTAAAATAATTGAATCCATAATTTTATATTGACTAGTTAATATTCCCTTAAAGATTACTACTTATAATAATAGTGCTATGTACAACTCTGTGTATAATATTGTAACAAAGAATTAAAAGCAATATGGGTGGAGATGAGGATCATCCCAGTCATACTGCAAATAAGTGCAGGTGTGACTGGGATGATATTTTTCCTGCCATAGGATAGTCGACAATAAGAACACCATTCAGGTCTGTAATCAGTATTGAAATACAAGTTTCACAGAAAGGGAAGAAGGCAATTCATGGCACAAAATTAAAAAAAAAAACAAACAGGTATTGATAACGTATCTAATGAGTTTCTGAAGTTGCCTTGTCTGCTCCCTGTTCTGTATCATCTCCTTAGTTTTTGTTTTGAAAAGAGTATGATTCCCACAGTTTGTTTAAATGAATTATAATGATCCCAGAGTTCCTATGAATTATAGAGAGGTACGTTTTCTTAGTTGTGGTTATAAATATTTCTGCGGTGTTAATAAAAGAATCAAACATTATTGGAATCATTGGGACATTTGACAGACGAATAGAATGGGTTCCATAGGATTAGAGCTTGTATTGATCATATGTATATATATAGGGTTATATATATATATATACATATATATATACTGTATATACTGTATATATATAATTTCTCTGTCTGGAATCATTTGTGTGAGAATATAGGAGAGGGGACATTTCCAGAAGGATTTTGAAAGCTACGGTAATGATGGTAAACTTTACAAAGCTGTGGAAGCTCTTTATCAAGCCGCAGTCGGTTTCCAACTGCTTCTGGTGTGAAACAAGGGGGTGTGCTCTTTCCTACACTATTTGCACTATGTATATATGATTTAATGTTTGAGGTCAGGCAAGCAGGCGTAGAGGTCAGCCGTTCTGATCTCACAGTTGGTACCTTTATTTATGCAGATGGGGTAGTTCTGCTGGCAGACTCTGAACAGGATCTTATTTTAATAAATATTGTACATGGTTGAGTAAATGGCAATTAAAGATAAAAGCCGGATTATGCATTTTAGAAAAAAGGGGAGACACAAAAGTAAGTTTGTGTTTCATAATGGTTCAGTTCCTTTGTCATATTGGTAGAGTTAAAAACATTCAGGTTTTTAACTAAGATGATCATCTTACTTTTGAAGCAGGAATAAGTGTCCTGTCAGACTCTGGGAGCTGTTCTGAAAAAGGTTATGGTTTATAAAGACCTTGGTTACAATACATACACACAACTGTGTAAATCTTGGGGCTTAAAATGACCCCTAAACTGTCAGTATGTGGTGATATGAGATGGGAGCCAGGTGAAGTTAAGCCAAAGGATGACGTGATGTGATCGTGGAATAAGTTCATCAGCACAATAGACTTATTAAACTAAATTTTTATTGGGATTGCTTAGATAATCATCCACGTTATTGTCCAAGTTTGGTTTACAGTATATATTTAGAAATAAGTTGCCTCGGTGTTGCTCATGGAAAAGAAGAAGAATTATTAAACAAACCAAACCCGAGCAACGTGTCACCCTTAACCTGAGCGGAGCCCGAGGTCAGTTAAGATCTGACATCCTGCCTTATGTTGTGGGAACTGGACTCTTCCATTCGGCCCCAGAGGGGGAAGAGGGTGAGATGAAATGCGTCACAGTCTGCTTGATGTGGCAGATGAATGTAGAGTACAAGTTTACGTACACTCAGCTGGCAGGTACACCCACACCCAGCTAAAACTAATACAGTCTATTGCTGTGAATAATCCTGCTTCATGAAGCTTTTAATGTTCAGTTTTTCGTACTGAAACCAGTTCGGAGACGTGTTGATTCAGCTGTGTGATCATTTTGTAGGCTGCGGTCTGTGGTGCTGTCGAACTGATTTGCATTATACAAAGAGGTGTACCTGTTATTTAGTCTACCCTCACTGATACAACTGGCGTGGACAAAATAATAGAAACACCTGTTTATAGCAGCACTGTTGTATTAGACTGTATTTGTTTTAGCTGTCCCTCATAAAACTGCCAACTGAGTGTTAATTAAAAACACGTTTACATATAACAAAGAAAGTTTAAATTACACTGTACATGTTAAAGTTGTATGTTCACTTTGTTCGGTTTATATTTGATGTAATGTGTATGTAGTACCGAGTATTGGCTTCCTCTCTGGAGGTAATCTACGTGTGTTGTCAGGCCATGTGGGCTGGCCACTCCTATGACTCTTGCATATATACATATATTACGGATGCTCCACCCCCACCCATCCCCAACCCCACAAACCAAACTTCACCCTCGTGTATATCTGCCTGAATTTCATTAAACAAGAAACACTGTGCCAATCTGCGCATTGCTGTAGTCTGTGTTGGCTGGTTTCCAGCACATACTGATGCAACTGTAGGTGTTCACTGTAGCTGCATTCTGTGTCACGATGTTTTACACATTACAAAGACTCCTGCCATATGGTGTTTGTCTGACTGGAAGGGGACGGTTGACATGATACCGATACAGTCGTACCTATTTTAATCTTCTGCAATAATTCAAGGTGACACAGAGACAGCTGTCATTTTAGCTGAGACCAAAACTGAGAGAAGATGAGACAGTAAGTTAGTGGTGATATGAAGGGACAATGTGAAACCCACTGGGAAATACTGGGACCGTCTGTTCTGAAGGATTTGTACTGAGCCAGGGTGTAAGAGACCGTCTGAAGGCCGGTGTCAGATTTATGAAGTCCTGATCAAATGTAAGAAATGATGATGTTGCATTAATTCGTCCATAGAACACTATAACGCTCAAGGACAAGTCTAAGAAATGAAAGATGACTGAAAAATTACCTGCTTTCAAGGACTATAGATTGGAGGATTTCAGGGATAAAAAAAACATATCTCCAGACCAGCCACCAGCTGTTGGTTCTTTGTAAGAATACCTGCAAAACAGACGATACTCCAGCATCGGTCCACATCAAGCCACATTGATTTTTGTTTTTGTCACTAAAAATTTTGTGTGCTCAGCTCTTAAACTAATCCCCACCGCGTGTCACAAGTTAAACTTAAAAAAAAAAAAAAAATACAAATAAATAAAAAAACAAGTAGTGAAACTCAAAGCCACTCAACTGAACACAGACATACTGTATGCGCGCTGAGAGATGTAACTCTTCCTGCGGCAGGACTCAGACAACAGCAAATACTGATCCCCAGAGGCCCGGCTGTGTCCATGCTCTGCTGGCCTGTTTGTTCACAGTACTTTTCTCTAATAGATAGTGGCAACACTGAGAAAGCCCTGATTTCTGAACCTTTTCACCCCGTGAATCCTCATGGAAAACTACTGCACCGAGTGGAACATGGGGATAGCAATGTGAAGAAAACAACCCTAATTATAACCACAACCCAAGCATTAGCACCCACGGAAACGAGGCATATCCACCTTGATGTTTTTCCTAGAAGACATTGGTCAGATAATATGTGATGGTATATAATCATACAATACACATTTCTGATGGAGACCTCACCACTGACGTATTAACAAACCCATCACCAGAGAAGTACACTGATGGCAGGTGATTCTGCAATATCTTCTATCAGAAATGCTACACCCTCAAACACCACCCTGACTTCCACACCCTCACTTTTGAAATTGAACCATAGGACGGAAATCATGAGGTGTGGAAACGCTACTCCTAGAATACAGGGCTAAAAACCACATACGTTAAGTTTTGATAACTTTACTGGAAAATCCGTTGACATTATTTTTGTCAGACCAACAATCGAAAACCCAAATATTCACCTGACAATAATATAAAACACAGAAAAGCAGCTAATCCTTTTTTTTCCATTTTTGTTTGATAAATGTCTCAGGTGATTAATTATGACATTGATTAACTGACTGATCATTCCATTGTTATTATATTTAGGTGCTTCAATTGTTAAACTGTATTCTGGTTATCGTTTGTTGTGTCTAGTTGTGTATGCGTTTTCTTGTTACACTGTTTTTATCTTTATGAAAGGATTGGGAGTTGTACACAGCATTATGCTATTAATGCTAAAACTATAACACCGGTCAATGCAGTAGGATAAAAGAGGTAATGCATCATGTTGTGGGTAGCTCAGCCCACTGCAGTTTAGCAGCTACTGTCTGAGGATGAACCTCTAGGTGATGCTCTGATGACCTAATTGCCAGTTTGACTGACCGTTCCCATGTTGCCGTTTCTACTGTCCTGCACCCGGCCTTGACTCACCACTGTGCTTTTCTGGCCAAACATTCAAAACTCACCGCAGAAATCAGCAGAGCATCAGCTGAGGCAGCGTGCCGTTGTAACAGTTCCCCCCTTTGTCAGCCGAGCAGTCCGGCTCAATACTGATTAATGAGCTGGGGTCAGTCTCTCCCCTGGAGGAGGCCGCCATTATCTCCAATACGGAGCTTGTGGGAATATCATAATGGAGGTGAAGTCAGAGAAGGCAATCAGCGTTAATCCCGATGAAAGAGCACACACTTTGATCTAAACCCACCTTCCCTTCGCTGTGCGTTTGTCCCTCTAGGGAAACTGGCAAATGCAGCGGAGACTTGTTCGACAGTGTTTAGTCTCTTTTGAGGTTTGGGCTATCATTACAAGCTCATGAATAAAAAAAATATCCTGTCGTTCCTGGACATACTGTGAGGTTGCGTTTTCACATTGATGCAGTGAATTGAATACCTGAATTTCCCCATTGATTGCGCCATAGCAACAAAGTGAAGCAAAGACAATAATGTTGATTACAATGATAAAGATTCTGATGGTGTGTATTGGATAATCTGGTGCAGCAAGACTGTGTAAATGTTCACAGTGAAAACAACTAGTGATGAATCTGGATTGTTTTTATTTTGCAGCTCTGATGCCTTGTTAATAATCATATCTTTCCTCAGTGTGAGTTCAGTCAAGTCATTAAGCCAGCTGCAGCAACTCATTATGGTGTTTGTGGAAACCATTTGGGAAATAACTGTGCCTTTATAAGCACTAGTAGGGTTTGTGGGATGTGTTTGTGGTTTTAACTTTGCCACTGAGCTGTTAAATCTTTGAAAGTAAGTGTTATTTAAAGATCACAATACTGGTTTGGATGTAGTTTGACTATGAGAAGATGTATGCTCTCTCTTTTTCTTAAATTGAATAATAAACCCCTGATTGGATGGAGCAAAACAAGAGCATTGTGAAGATAGGAAGTAGGTCTATTATCAACGCTGTTTTGGATTTTGCATTGTTCCACCTCATCTCAGGTGGATTGTGAGGTAGAGCAGAGAGCACAGTGAAACAAAGGAGAGCCCAGAGCTCATTAAACTGCAGCACTGAGTTTTCCTGCCTCCTTTTTTTTTTTGTTTAACAGCTTCTTTTCCCCTATTTATCTGTTGCAGGACTCAGATTCACTTCACAGTGGCCATTGATTTCACTGCATCAAACGGTGAGTGTTGCAACCACCGTCAGCCTGCTCTGCTTGCATCTGTCATCTGATGTATGACTATTGCATTTTCAGTGTGTCAAAGAGGGGCCTGGATTTGTCTCCCCGCTTGTAATATTTTATATATATTTTATCATTTTTCTTTTAAATGTATTTTTATTGATGTTTTCACACAGTAAACAATGTCAAGTACATGTATGATATATATATAGAGAGAGAGGACATGGCAAAAGTGATTATAAACAGAAAAGGTAAACACAATACTGCATCTAGTGGGATATACAAAACAACAATAAATTGTGTATTTAAAGGTACAACACAAATTATTCGTTGTTAAATGAGGTGGCACGTTCACATACAGATGTGCAAATGTAGAAATGCACCAAATAAATGGGTCTAACATTAACATCTGTCTCTATGCTTCCTCTCTAATCCTCCACTTAAGGACTTGTCCTATCAAATCAAAAGAACACCCAAACCCAATGCTGCGTTCATGTGATGGCGGCCTTATCGCAGTCACGAGTTTCTGACTTGTAAAGACTGTTCACGTAAACATGAGGTCTGACAGCGCAGATATATATCCAACTTGGTGCTTCACAGTACGGACGTGCCTGAAAACCGAACAAACGTGTCGACACTTCATGTCAGCCGAAGTGCCTCGCTCAGTCTAATTCCACTCACGTTTCTGGATATCTTATATTGTCAGTGCACGCTGTAATAACCATTCCAACATAACGTGGACTTGGCACAAGATCCTAGTGTTGTCATGAAACCAAAACGACTAGAAACGCATAGATCTATTTAGATATTTCCTGAATCTAATATTTTGAGTGTTACTGATTTGTCTTTGTGCAAAGGGGAATGCTGGAGATTAATATCCATGAGACATACACGTCAAGTCACAGTAACTTCAAAATCATACCCAGGGAAATATAAATATGTCCTGTTTTTCTCATTCAGTAGCCGTCATAACATTACTCAATTCCAGGATTGCTGATAAGTCTCAGTCACATCAAGCCCCACCTCTGACTCAGAACATCCAATTTAGTCTGGGTTCACTCATGTTTCTCTGGCTGCGGCCGTCAGTTCAGCCTCACTCTGATGGCTTGCATCACTGACTCTGACTGCTCTTGTCTTGAAAGGAAATCCATCCCAGTCCACTTCACTGCACTACATGAACCCATACCAGATGAATGCCTATGCCATGGCCCTGAAGGCTGTGGGAGAGATCATCCAGGACTATGACAGTGATAAGATGTTCCCTGCCCTGGGATTCGGTGCTAAGCTGCCCCCTGATGGGAGGGTCTCCCATGAGTTCCCTCTGGTGAGTAAATTATGAAGTTATTCAAGATGCTCTTGTAGTAATTCTGCATCAGAATACTTGATCTGACTCGATGTGAAACTTATTTAGGCCCTCCCCGTGGAGCCTTTGAGTGTGAGCACATGCTCTCTCCAGCATGTATAGGCAAGCATGTTTTCATGTGCAATATGGATGTGTGCATTTCTAGATGAATGCTTCCACACCTCTTACATGCATAATTCAGAGTGAATTCCATTTACCTTTTATAGTGCAAATTAGGTTGTGTAAGGCTGAAGGATTCTTAAATCAATTTGGCTTCTCTCAGCCAGCTAATGTGCTTTGGCTGCTGCATAGTACAGCCTAATGAGGAGTCTGTCTACAGGGTAACGTCTGCATCACTCCATATTTCCATTAGAATTTGCAAATTAAGATTCATCTCACCATATAATTGAAGCCTCATTCTTTCATGCTCTAGTCTTGTAAGTGGGTTTAAAAGAAAAGTTACAGTCTTGGTTGAAATATTTGTTATATAGGTTTGATTTGGAATTTGCCTTTTGGCTAAAGAAGCTAACCTTTGAAAAAAAGTTTGAAGAGCACATCTCTGGGAGAAAAGAATGCTTCCAAAAATGTCATTCGGCCCCAGAAGAGTAAATCTATACTAGATTTTTATATTTTTTTTTTTTGGAGGAGAAGTATCTGTGGTACTTGAGGGCTCCTGCAGCTGCAGCCTCACTGCTGCACTGGGTGTGGGAAGAGCATGTAGTCACCAGGAGTGTGTTCAGATTAGCTTAGCTTTGATTGAAAGCAGTCTAAGCTAAATCTTGTCAAAGGCCAACAATAAAACACACTTTTATTTACGTACTTTGTGCGATGTATCGTATATTTGTATATACAGTTATATAATACACAATATATAATATATGATTATATCATTTTATAGAATCATAAAAAAGAGACATTGTGTTTGTTCTATGTTTTTGTTTTTCTTTAGCATAGCCAGGTGCTGCATCTTCTAATATGTTGTTTAGTATAAACCTCAGTTCTAATCAGACCTCTTAACCCTTCATATTGACAGAATTTTACTGTAACATATGAATTGTAAAATGTAATATAGTTTCTTTCTGTATTTAAAAAAAAAAAAAAAAAATCTACCTGTCAAAAAACTAATATTAATTGCATTGTGTTGCTTCTAGTATTACAGTTGTTCTATATTTAAACTACAATAATGTGTAAATTCATTACTATTATATGATTCTTTTAACATATTCTTGTTTTAAGATCAAGTTATTTTTTGTTGCATTTTTTTTTCTTTTACAAAATATTACTGTAAATTAAACACTGCGTCATTGTTTTTCTATTTACACTTCTTTGATGTCATGATCTTACAACACTTCACTGTTAATTTGATGGACATTTTTTCACAGTGTGAACAAAACTGAGGTGACAAATGTTTGACCTACTAACCTAGACAAACGTTACATGTGTAAATACCCAGGCAACGGCTTCTTGGCTGTGTTTTCACTCATTCACTACACACTGGGACAGACAATATACAATGTGCATAAACAAACCCACCACTGTGGTTAGAGATGCAACAGTCTTGACAGTTTCAACCAGAGAGGGCAGTGAAGCACTGCGCTTCAGCCTCTTATTAAAGCTGCAATAATCAGGATCTGGAAATCAAGCTAGAGCTAGCAGCAGACTTTAAAGCTAATACTAGCTTGAAGCCTCCAAAAGAATGTTAAATGTTGCTCGATAACTGAATGAGTAAATAAGCAGCTGTTTACCTCATCAACTTGAAAGGTGATGATATGTCGGTGTTGTGTCCACAACTTGTTTCCACTGCTGGGAGGAGGCCAAGAAAATCTCTTACTGCAGGTTTCCTGAACACTGTATAGTACAACTGTAACACCGCTGTTCAAATCTATTAATAACAAACGCGTGAAACCCCATTGTAATCAATTCTATCTGCCCTATTTGTATTTTTTGTACCATTCATGTTTTGTTTTTCTCAGAACGGCAACACTGAGAACCCGTACTGCAACGGCATGGAGGGGATTCTCGAAGCTTACCATCAAAGCCTTAAGACGGTTCAGCTGTATGGACCCACCAACTTCGCCCCTGTAGTTAATCATGTGGCAAGGTACAAACACAAATATCTGTCCCACTGAACACATCACACCACAGTCGTCCTTTCATTCAAAGTCGATCTGTAAGTAATCTTCCGCAGGCAGATGCGCCATCAGAGATATTAAGACAGTGAGTGATGGTTCCTCTATGAATTGAGCAGACCCAATGAAGGGAAAATAAACAATCAGCTGTCAGGCTGAGATGAATAGAAATGGTAATAAGGCGTATGTTGTGTCAGGCGTAGTAGAGTGCAGGTGCTACATTGCTTTTCAGACGTCGAGTGAAAGTGGTAAGGTAAGATGGTGGGAGGCGGGCGAGTGCACGGGACTTGTAAATGGCTTCATGTCATGTAGCTTTTCAGATGTGTTGATGAGGCACTTTATTCAATAAATACGCATTACTGTGACTGGAGCACGATATGCTTTAATTCAAACATCATGTCATTGCTAATGGAATTAATGCACAAACTCAATTCATAGGATTTGCTATAAATGGGGCTGTACCACATTACGCACACAGCAGATGTGAGTGGTTTAAAACTGTCTCCTCAAGGTTGCAACAGGAGGCGTAGCAGCATTTGAGACCCATACACGGTCCAGCCACGCACAAGGTTTATATCTAGTCTCGTTTGAAAAAAAGTCTCTAAATCTAGCGACTAATGTTGAGTTGGCATCAATTCAGGCTGTAAACACCTAATAGAAAATGTTTGCACCCTTTCCTTTTGAAAGAGCAGTGGCCAATGGGGAAACTCTAACTCAGTCACATGGCATTCGGCTGACCAATGGTGGAAATATGATCATTCAACCAGTCAGTCAATCAGTCAGTCACAGTCGCGATTACAGGGCTGACCCCGCTGTAGGTGATCAGTAACGCAGTATCGTGTCTGGTAACATGGTCACATGTCTCCAGTGAGTGTGGCCCGCACTGTTGCACGGCAGATGAGGAAGACAAACGTCTCTTTAATCTCCTAAACACTAGTCATCGCTCTTGCCGTTGTCACTGACTGGGCACGCGCTTTGATTAAAATGTCAGCACTTCACATTCAAATTTACCAAACCGAGAGCGAGAGCGAGGGCGAGAGCGAGGGCGAGAGCGAGGGCTCACCTCCGACCTGTCCTTGGCTCTCACGGTGATCTGACATGTTTTTCCTATTTCTAGCTCATCAAGTCTGGTCAATTGAGTGCTGGGGAATCAATAATGTTCTTAAAGAATAAGACTGCAGCACTTTGCATAAACAGTTTAATAAATTATTCATAGACCAGCCAGCGATGGGAGATGGAACTAGGCCACACTCACTGTGGTGTCTCTGATGGGTTTCATAATAGTGTCTGGATAGACCTCTGAGACGCGAAGAGCTGTACAACATATTTTACTTCTTTACGTGTCTATATTAAGCTTTTGTGTCACACGCTGGGTGGAGGGGGAGTTTGTTTCTGAGCAACATGTTTTTTTAATGTTTTTTCTTTTTTTTTTTTTTCCTAAATCTCTGACACAGTGGTTGCTGCTTTTAGATTTTCTCTCTGGCTGTTCAAACCAATCTCAGAGTTTCATGTAAATCCATCAACATGTAGTCTGCATCGGTTTTCAACTTTAAGCTTTAACATCGTCAGTGTGGTTCTGAGTTAAACCACTGTGTGCTGATGACTCCTCTGTTTCAGGTACGCAGCAGCGGTTCAGGATGGATCTCAGTACTTTGTCCTGCTCATTATCACTGATGGCGTCATATCAGACATGGCTCAGACCAAGGAGGCCATAGTGAATGTAAGTGCATCTCTAACTCTAGCCGGTGGACGTTCACCTCTCTCTCTCTCTCTCTCTCTCTTTCTCTCTCTCTCTCTCTCTGTCGCTCGCTCCTCCTTCGCCTCTGTGAGGGCATTGGCATCACAGGTGCTTTTAGCTTACTGTGACACTGCTCTCAGGCTTTTTGTTACTTTGAGGGCTTTATAAGCCAGTAGCACTAGATTTGAGGATTTATGGGATGTTTTCTGCTCCACTTGTCTCAGCCCCTGTGCCTGGGTGCTCTGTTCGTCTATTATTTCCTTCTTATTGAGACCCTCGGGGCGGTTGAGGGCCTCAGCTGAAATTCAGTTTGAGGTCAACACGTCCACTTTATCAAAAGCAGGGGCCTGATCCGGTGGACCATGTGAGGCATCTGATTGGTCAGATTTTTAAAGAATTGACTGTGTTTGTCTTGCCTTTGTTGCAATTCTGCCTATTTTCTTTCTCATGAAAAGATTTGTAGTTGGAATACGTCCACAGCACTAAGGCTGGCACGCTGCGAGTCATCGTCGACCAGGTACACGGTGCTCTGACCCCCAGCAGACTGGGTTTAAAGGGAATTTGCGACTGTTAATCAAACCATTCGAACAGCCACACCTTCCTTTTAAGATCTTGTCTGCTGCTCTGCGCTGCTTGGGCCGAACCTGCTGTGTCCTGCTGCCACCTCTCACCTCTCAGTTTGGACCTGGCTACTCTTTTCACAGAGCAAAGGTTTCACTTGGCATTTAGCCTTCGCCCCGCAGGGATGAATCATGGTGGAAGAGTTACATGCAACACTCATCTCTGCACTTTTGCTTTCTTGTTTGTGCTCTCTGATGCTGTGATGTATTTTTAGAGGTGTTTTTTTAAAGATTGCAGATAGCACATCGCGCATGGCAGCAGTAATGTTATAAAATACTGCTGCTGGCCGAACTGCACTGTAATGTTTATTCTGATTTCCTTGTTCCCTAAACCAGCACAGATTAGCCCTCACTGACTAGTATGGCCACACATTTAACAGCACAGCCTCTGGGGTAAATACAAACTCCAGCTCTATCCTTTGATATTTGATAATGGGATTGTAAGAGATTAACTACATGTACTGAACATCTGGATGCTGAAGTGTTAGCATGATTTTAGTGTCAATCTTCCCTCTGCATAAGTCTGTACAGTCCTTAAATGTTCAACAGAATCTTATTATGAGAACAGGTATCTGCTGTCAGCCCATTTGTGTTTATTGTGGTTCTGTTCAGCGAGAGGAGGAAGGATGAGTTCAGACAGATTGATGGAGTAAGATCCCTCGAGTGACTTTACAGTACAGGTAAAGTAACAAATGGTGTAGACTGAATAATTCAGCTCTGGATAGAGAATCTGATCTGGCATTTATAAGTAAATGCCTTTAGGGTCTTCTGCTGCTGGAAAGGGGCAAAACAGAATGTATGTATTTTTGTGTAGCAAGCAAGAGGTTATGAGGACTGAGCCTGGTGGAGGGAAAGATAACATGGGAACAGAGATGGAGGGGGAATAATGATAGAGAACATGGAGAGGATGGTCCTCCTCACTCTGTTTAGTCCTATATATGACAGGTCTCTTCCCTCGGGAGGTTTTTCCAGGAAAGCTGACCTACTTTTTCCCCTGTAAATGCATTTCTACCACACGCATATATCATTCATTCATGCCAGAGCTTTCACAGTCTCCACACCGGGACTGCGGTTTAAATTCGTGCAACGGAGTAACCGCCACACCACTAACTGTGAAAGATGAACCTTTATTAAACCTTTATTATGTAGGTTTAGGTTTTGTTTAAAGTGGAGATGAATGGATGGGACATGTGGCTCTCCTGTCCGGACATTCACAGTATTTGGACCATTTCTATATACAAACATGATGAATAAATAATGTTAGACTGTGCGATGCAAGTGTGTAGGATGAAGTAGTCGTGTTTTATGAACACAGCATTTTGACTTGTTCATGTCTGTACATGTTTCTTAACTGCTTTTCTTCCGCTGCTCTTATTTGTGAGCATAGAGCACTAGAACATTGTGTAAGCTCATGTACTCTAACTCATTTTGGATTCCACGTTTTAAAAGCAGCCTTTAAAATATATACACTGTATAGTAGTTAGCTAAAATATTCTGTTGGCATATGCTGGCTGTGTTAAGAACCTTGGGGCCCCTTGGTTGAATAATGTATTTCATATTTTCTGTCAGTCTTTAGGAAACCCAAGCTATACAGAATAATGGGATGTGAAACACAGTGAAGAAACTGTTATGATGCTATGTATCATTTATGTTTATCTTATTTTATCCTGTTCATTATTGTTTCTGTCTCTGGCTTCTCTGGGGAACTGTACCTTCAGATTAATTCTGACGGAATGAGAAGCGAATTGGTGGGAAAAAAAACAAGAATAATTGGAAATGTAACCCCTCAGTTCTCTGATATCGACTCTGATGTCAGGCGTTTTTCAGCAAATAGAGTTTGTGTTCTTCCAGGTGTCTGACTGATAACTGACTGTTTGCTTTTCTTGTTCATGACAGGCAGCTAAACTCCCCATGTCTATCATCATTGTTGGAGTTGGTCAAGCTGAGTTTGATGGTGAGAACAGTAACTAAAGTTCTTTGGGGACAGATTTGCAAAAACAAAACAAAACAGTGGAAATCAGTTGTGTCTTTACGTCAGTGGTTTTGTGTTTTATTCAAACAAACATCACAGTAGGAAAATATTTTTTACCCTGACTACTTTCTGTGTGTGCCATGTGGACACAAAGGCATACTGAAAACATCTTTTCTCTGTAGCCATGGTGGAGCTGGACGGCGACGACATCAGGATCTCCTCACGGGGGAAGTTGGCAGAGAGAGACATCGTACAGGTGAGACGTCGATAATGTTTGGTCTGACTCTTGGCTCATCATGGGACGGAAACGGCTCATTTCCCAAAGGCACAATGGTTGAAAAGTATCATTTCTGCTCCATTAGTGGACGTGTCTCTAGATGGTAATGTTGTTTGTTTTATTCCAAAGCGGAATATGTTATCCTGAAATACGACATGGGTCTGAGACAAGGTCCTGAGAAAACCATTTCTAATCATTTTAGTGACCCCCCCTTGGTCTTTCATCTGGCGCTGCCACGAGACAAAATCTTTACTTGTACGCATCTAATATCAAAATCTAATGAGCACATTTACATTTACCAAACATTCATGCTCCCAGGAGGATGAACTCTCTCCATATTGGAGACTCTGTGAGCTTTCTTCTCCACAGCCAAATGTCAATGTCAACTTGACTATCTATCTATCTATCTATCTATCTATCTATCTATCTATCTATCTATCTATCTATCTATCTATCTATCTATCTATCTATCTATCTATCTATCTATCTATCCATCCATCCATCCATCCATCCATCCATCCATCCATCCATCCATCCATCAAGCGTTGTATTCACTACAATCCCCGCTCTCCATCACAGTGAAAGAAACAACATACACAAGGTAATTGCACGGTAGTTGCCTCCTGTTGAGTAATGTGGAAAGATGACATAGGAAGTTCTCATGTATGATGCGGAACATACATCTAGTGGAACAGGTGTTGCCATTATTAGGTGCCTCAAGTGTCAAATCATCTGCAAATGGTGGAACGCTAGAACTCACTAGAAGGACTTGAGACGAAATACCGCTACACGACTGCATACATGATAGGTTCCCTTCATAAAGTCCTACCCTTCTTTCCCGTGTCACAACAGTTCGTCCCGTTCAGAGATTACATGGACCGCACAGGTAACCACGTGCTGAGCATGGCGAGGCTGGCTAAAGACGTACTGGCTGAGATCCCTGACCAGCTGATCTCCTACATGAAGAGCAGAGGCATTAAACCCAACCCCGTCCCACCAGCTTACTCGCCCGGGGACCGCCCCCAGTCCAACCCCGTCTGAACCCCCAACCCCTCCACACACCACCACCACCGCCGCCGCCGCCGCCGCACAGCTCTACGTTGGGGTGGGGCAGGGTCAGGATTGATTGGAACCTGCCTCCACCAACCGTCCTTTTGAGGGGGAGAATGGAAACGCTCTCGAGGCTCTATCTTAAATATTAATCCGGCTAAAAAAAAAAAAAAAACGATGGTGAGACTCCATCTTGTTTTGGAGCTTTAAGACAGTTTAGGGGGAACCGGCTGATGATCAGGGAGTTTTTCTCTCTTCAGCGCTGAGAGGAGCCCGGTGTAGAAGGAGGTTTTAGTTGTTCGCTGTCAAACCTGTCAAAGTGGTGATGTACTGGATAGCAAGTAAACCCCGTAGAGAGGGGCCTGTTTGAAGGCATAAATATATTAGAATGTGCCAGTGTGTATCATGTTTGTGATACCTTTTGGAGTTAATGTGTGTTAAACTAGAAGATCATGTGTATACTAATTTATTTATTTATTTATTGCAGAAATAACTTATTCCTTTGAGGTGGTTTTAAAGGTTGGGGATTAAAGTCATATTTCCCCTGTAGTTTTCCATCTTATATTTTGTGACCAGTGTAATAAAAAAAAGTCCCCATTTCTACTTTGATAAGGTCTGTAATATAAGAGCATGTGATGAAACCTATTCAGCAGTTTATGAATCATTTTCACTGATGGATAATTTTTGATTGCAAGCTGTAATGTAGAGGACCTGCTGTGAGCTGCTGCCATACTAATTTTCCAGCACCATGTCTTATACGTATTTCTAATATTTATAGTAACAGAATGCACTAATTACTGTCCAAATAAAAAGCACAAAGGTTATGACGTTAATAAGCTGAAAACCACTATTTTGAAAGAACCTACAGCCACCACAATGAAAATAATGGAAAGGACCCCGCATTATGTTTTCAACACGGCTTTTACATCATCTTCCACCATCATTTTAAACAGGATGACATGAGTATATTTATAAGCATAGTATCGGTATTATACTGATGTAATAAAATGAAACTTTATGTTTACAGGAAAACAGATGAATAATTTAAAGCACGTACTTGCTTTCCCTGTTAGTACGCAGACAGGTAAACTACACTTCTTAAGTCATGCTGCCAAATCTCTCTTGTTTTATGTTTCTTTCCATTATATTTGTTGTGGTTACAGTTTATTGTCTGGGATTTTGCTCAGTACTTTTAAAGGACCCGACAAATAAACTTTTGAAAGACTGATGTCAACTAATACCCGCTGATTTGTTTTCCCAGAGTGAAAACTGAACAATCACAAATCTTGCAGCAGAGATATTTGAATGTGATCTAAAGAAAGCAACAAGTTACTGCACAAAACGAGAACAGTTACGAGTCCATCTTTTCTGATCCAGTCGGTGTGTTATGTGCACGTTGTGTCTAATGTGTTTTACTTTTTCATTGTCTCACCGAGTTCCCAGATTACATTGTTTTACACCAATGCACATCAGCCCATTTTCTAACAAAACATTGGAATGCCATTTTATTGCCTAAGACACAATTTCACAATGTTATTTTACGAATTAATTCAAGTCGATATATTCACACATTCTTTTTAGTGACTGTACATAAGGTTTCTAAAGACAGTTACAGCCATTGTGTCCCAGTTGTGTGCATCCTGAGTTATCTATTTACTGTCTAATGGCCATTATTTTCACTAGTATCTCTCAGTCACTCAATATCTCGATCCAAATGTGCCTATTATATGGAAACATATCCAAATTCAGTTACCCAGGTGTTATTCTGCCAGCAGCAGCAGGTCTCATGTTTAAGATGTACACACAGAAAAAACGTTGGTGACGATCAAACTGTTGTAAGATTAGGACTATTACAGCCTCAGTGACTGATACTATACTTTTTATACTTACAGCTCTTCACTAATGATCTTTGAAGTAATGAAAGTTAACAGTGTTGCTGAGCCTTGTACAATATTCAAAGTCAAGACTTGTTTACAATTCAACTGTGGCTATTTACATTGCCTCAAGGAAAAAGTAAACATTCATGGGTTTCATTAGGAAGTGAGTTTATTTTTGATCTGTTGTGTTATTGAGTCTTACTTTGTACCAACAGAGTTTCCCTGAATGACACTGGAGAGCTGACGTTTACAAAGATCTGTTGTGTTGTTCTCTGAGAATGTGAAGCTCTTGTTCCGCGCTGTTGTTCTACTTTGTTTTTTTGTTTACATAGTTCATGTTGCTTTATGGTCTTTGTAAGCCGTCCAGTGTTCTTTGACTCCCACTGCGTCAGCGCTCTCAGAGAGAAGATAGTCTAATGATGTAGCAAACACTCAGTCCGGAGGCAGCGAGCTCCTCCTGTCACAGGCCCAGCTCCTCGTTTTCTTTTTTCTTCTCTTTTAATTTTTCATCAGTGATGACATTTGTCCCTCAGAAGACAAAGCAGCGTTCAATCTGCTGCCAAATTCTCTTCAGAAGTGAAATGAGGCCACTAAGTTTTTAGTGACATAACACTCATAAATACCAGTATACCTCTACAGAAAGCCATTCAAGCCAAAAAGAAATATACTGAATACATTTGCTATTAAATATATTTAAATAAGTATTATGAATTAATAACTTAAATATCATTAGATTATAAATGTGATATATTTACTTTGCAAGTAATCTCTTGTCAAAGTTGTATTTTTTTCACTTTTCATTTCAAAACAATAACAAAGTACTCATTACTCAGAAATTGAACTTAGGAATGTTTTTCCTCTGGCAGGCGTGATGCCTCTCAGAAAGTCAGCATCAGCATGCAGCTCATATACTGAGTGTGATTGCAACTGTCTGTGAGAAAAGAGGAAATGAAACCATGTGAAGTTCAGGTGGGGGTTTATGTTGTGTGCACATTTCAAACATATTTCATGTAATTAAAACTAATCAGAAATCAGTTAAGGTAGGATTAAATGGCTGTTTGTCTGTTCTACTAAGATTACAACAAGCTGTACGTTTTTGGCCCTGAGGCCTGCTCCAAAAAAAAGAAAAGAAAAAAAAACTGCTACCCTCAGTAGTAAACACATAATCAATAAATATGAAATGAGCACAGTAATGACACTTATGCAATTGTGAAACATGAAATTATTACAAAATCTATTTTTCAGTCTAAAAGATGTCTTTCCAACAATACAATTATTTATTTTATCCTGGTGGAAATGGATCTGATTGTCCTTTCATTTTGAGTTTTCTTTGAGGCTGAACTCTAATTATGTACATAAACCCCATATAAAGACTTTTCAGTGCCAAAATGTGTTCAGATGAACTTGGCCTCTAGACAATGTGCATGTTTGTGCCAAAATGGCAGGAAGTTTTGGTAGTCTGCCTTCATTTCACCTGATTAGTGCATCTGCCATGTGCTTCATTTGTTTCTTTGGATGTTATTTAGAGATAACAGCCACTTCTAGCATGTTGTATCTCTGGGTTCTTTCCATTCTGTTCCTACGAGACACATACTGTATGGGTTCTTCTTGCCACTACTCCTGTTTTATCCCAGGTTGTTTACATACCTCTCTTGGTCTCTGACTTGCATGCTGAATAATTTCCAAACCAGGTGTTGGACATGATATTGTCGTCATACTGTGGTTTGTGAAATGCTTTGTAATGGAT
Organism: Seriola lalandi dorsalis; assembly: GCF_002814215.2. NCBI lineage: Eukaryota > Metazoa > Chordata > Actinopteri > Carangiformes > Carangidae > Seriola > Seriola lalandi. Next base: position 4,517,259 of record NW_019525414.1, on the reverse strand, counting down.
TGCCTTAACTGAAGATTAATAAAAATATTGACACCTTTGGCAGAATGCAAGATGGGCTTTTTGTGTGTTTGATCACAATGAGCTAAAAGCAAGTACGATGGAAGAGAAACTTACACTGAACCCCACAATAACTAAAAGCTGGTTTTAGTAGGCAGAGCTGACTGGTGAGGGTTAGGGAAACGGTTAGGTTCAGATTAATGATAGGAAACAAATACTTCATAGTGAATAGTGAACGTGTTAGCGAACTGTTGCTTATTTACACATCCGGCAGTTACAGAGCAACATATCATTTATTAGTGTTTCTGGCCACCTGATGAATATGAGTCCAATATTTACTCTCCTGTATGTTATTGTGGTCTCCGCCAACTCCCTGAGGTAACGATTTGGAAATGAAAAAGTTGCCAGCTGTGCCTGTCTGCTGCGGTGAGAGTCAACTCAACCAGTAAAGCTGAGGACTGGGCAGATAAACAATGAGCTGAAACTGGTTATAAAGCTCTGTAAACTGCTTCGTGGAGCAGCTCATCAAACTGATATTTCTTATTTGTAGGTTCATCACTACAATGCAATTTTTTGCACCACACAAAATGGTGAATATATTTTTACTAAAATACAGTAATTTCAATATAGCGTTTCAATAATAGACACATGAATATTCTGAATTGAGAACCCTAAAATAATTGAAGTAATAAATTAAGTTTTTGAAATTGCACAAATTAAAACTGAGTATTGATTTTTTTTTTAGGAATTGAACCTTAAACCAAATAAATTCAGACAGGTGGTTTTCAAAGTCAAATATTACAGTGCAATAAATTCAATGGTATTGATGGATCTGAATTTTTCAGTCATGATATCATTTCAATATAGTATTCAGTTGCTGATATAATTCAAATTATTATGGCAACGAGCATACAAAACCAGATATATATATATACTGTATATTGTTTTTTTTAAAAAAAAATTCCATCCATACCTCCTGCTTGTTAAAACTTGGGGGCCTACATTACCCACAATGCAACATGAGAGCCAACAGGTTATTTCAGAGAGCCGCGGGCAGCAGAGGTGTGGTAAGGTCACTTCTTTCTAAGTTCACACCACCAGGTATTTTTCATTTTAAAATGTAGTCAAACCACCGAGCAGACTTCACACAGCTCCTCCGGAGACACTAAAGGCTTCAGACAACTTCTTTCCCATATATGCAGCGGTATTATAAGAACTGTAAACAGACTTTGATGTGTAAAATCAATGGAGTCCCCTTTAAGCTCAGCTGTCTTAACTACATTTCATCTTTTTTTTCCTTTTTTTTTTTTCGGATTATACATTAGAAAAGCTGCTGTCATGAGATTTTTATTGCAGTTTTTTTTTTTACAAGCTGGTTGATTTGCATCCACACATCTCTCCCCCAGGGAGACTGGTGTCCAATCAGCTATGAGCACTGTCCTCTCACAGAATGTGTTCCCCTTAGAAATCTGTTTTTCTCCCCCTAATAAGATTCACTGCTGATGAATCAAGCTGTCCAGGCACCTTGGAAGAGGGAGACAGCAGCTGGAGCCATAAATTACCAGCCTAAGACAGAGCCAACACCTCCTTTGCCCACCCACTTACTGCCTGAACAATAACCTCCGACTGGCAGCCAGGAAGAAAATCAACAGCTAATGACATAGAATTATACCCTACTTATATATATATATATATATATATATATATAACATTTCACATATATAATATGCAAAAATCATTCACAAGAGTGCTTCTCAGAATGAATTGCGCCAATTACTCTGGAGTTCTGGCAGGCAACATTTTATGAGCCAAAATAGATATTGAAAAACCGCTCTCAGTATAGTCTGTACATGGCAGACACTTAAAGGACTAGTTTAACATTTTGGGAAACACTCTTATTCACTCTCCTGCCAAGAGTTAGACGAGAAGATTGATCCCTCTCTCATATCTGTACAACCAATAAAAAGCTTAGCTCAGCATAAAGACAAGGGGAAACCGCCTGGTTTTGTCTCGTGGCCCCGTGCACAGCAACACATGGCTCTGCCACTCTGCTGGTGCTCCTGGTCGGCTTTCCTGACTGGCAGCGCGCTGATTAGAATCTACTGCAGGTAATGTAACGACTACGTATGACTACCTCACACAACCCTGTGTAAAAAAAAAACCTGAACTTTCACTTTAAAATATGGAACAAGTCCTTTAATACTGAATATTCACATTTGTTAAATATATTGACTTGTGTGTGGACACATCTGAAGTATCTCAAATATGATACTGTTGCCACTGCATGCGTTAAAGTCTGTCTGGGCAGTTGACAGAATATATGCATATGCTTATTTCAACATTTTGACTGCATCAAGAATTCAAGATGAATAATTACGGATGAAAATTAAACCCAATTTGTGCCTGCTTGCAACTTTTAATTTGGCAGAGCAATGACAACCGTGCATGTTTTAACATGAACAAACTAAGTCCCTACGCAATTGTGAATTACAGTTTTTCTCTGTCGCTTTGGTACATTTCTCAGATCAGAATTGAAATTCTCA
>NW_019525414.1:4494379-4514364 GCF_002814215.2 Seriola lalandi dorsalis | reverse complement strand
GAAGGGAAATGTGTGAAGCATTAGATCAACAAATGATCAACCAGTTTTCTGAAATTCTCAAAGGTGCATCTCATGAACCAACTGGCAAGTATATATATATATATATATATATATATATATAGCCGGAGCACAACACAATGTTATACTGTCTGACAATGGAAGAACAAGGAATTGGACGGGGTCAACAGACAGAGAGAAGAAGAAGAGGAAGAGGAGTGAGGCTGCGTGGAGGAGGAGTTGGGAGGCAAAACAGAGGAAGAGACAGAAGAGGCCTTTCTGTATCGCAGTGACATGGTCTGTCAACAAATTACAGCACAAACAGTAAAAGCGTAAATGTGAATCTTGTCCAGTCTCTTGCAATCAATCTCCCACATACACTAAGGTGTATAACAATTTACAATAAATGTCATCAAAACTTTAGCCATAGTTTACATCAGAACATCCCTCCAGAGTACACTGTTATATTGACAACACGACTAAGCAATTTGACTGTCTTATCCGTACACAATAACACAAGGACTTTTCATCTGATGGCAGTGACATGTTCATTGACACAGATATTTACTTTTGAGAGATGAACTAAGGATTTTGAGCAAGAGACTGGCTTTTGCAGGTAATCCATGGTGTTTTGCTATTTGTACGAATTGTTTTGAGAAATTCACTTACTGTTTTGCAAATGTCGAGGATGATTCGAGAAATGTGCCAAAGCGATTGAGAAAAACTGTAATAAGGTCAGCAGCCAACAAACGCCCCTCTGGACTCAGTGTCTGTTTTTAATCTGTTCAGCAGTACGAGGAGGGAGGTGTGCACAAGCTCTTCCCACTCTAATCAGAGATCAGGCTGGAGTTTGGGTATTGACCTGGAAACCAACCAGAACCAGATCTCTTCATGGTGTGTCAGTGCACCGCCAGCTCTGCCCTGTTAAAGCAGCCTCCAGGTTCCCTAGCAGCAAGGTATAAGCTGCTTCATGTGTAATGGTGGGTGGAACAACATCCACCTATTTGTAGAGCTCAGGTCAATTGAAAACGCATATCTGTTTCTTTTCAGATTTGGATTTGGAGTCAGTGGGAAGGATCGTTACAGCTATTACTCCTCACTTCTCACACTCGCTCCCTTTTGTAACCTTTCCGCTCTGCTGCTCAAAATGAACTCCACTCACCTCGGGGCTACAACACAGGTCTCGCTCAGCAGCACAAATGGACTCACCACCGCGATTCACCAGCCGCCCTTGCATTGCCTATAAATCATCATTAGGCTTCCATAAAGACTGATATTATAAGAACGAGTGAGTTTTCAGTGCACTGTAATAGAGCCGGAGTGGAGCAGTGGGTGGTTTTGCATTACCCCCCCATTGGGGATAATGTGTTGGAGATTTGTCAGCTGGCATAGCTGTCCACATAGAAAACAATTGTGATGAATCATCTTAATTAATATGTCAAATTCACAGAGGAGAAACACAAACATGCCGTATGTTTGTTTACCTGTTCTTTTATATTCAAACTAAAGGACAATGGACATATTTAGTTTGGTATAACCTCAGGTGTCAGTAAATATCACATCTCCTGCCTTGAAGGGAGAAAAATTGACATTAAAAATAACAAATAACAAGTTAACGGACTGAACTCACACATTAATAACATCAACAAATAGAAAATAAAGTAGAGCTGACCCAGAGTGCTGACTTCTCAGAGGGAACTCTGATGTGCTGAATAACATTACATCCTGCCAGAGTGAGGCATATGTACTGTTTGCTGCATAGTGGAACAGCCTGTTCCCCATAGAAACGCATTCCCATTATGGAGAAAAACAACACTGGAATTCAAAATGTCAGCAATATTTCAGTGATTTTATTCAATTCTACATGCCAGGGCAAAACTAGACAGCACAAAAAGAAGGTAAATGACCCAGTTTGAACCTATTAAACTGAATAACAATGTAGTTTTAATTACCTGCAGAAGTGAAATGAGGAGTTGACTAATTGATTAGTCCCTCAACAAAAAATTAATCTGCAACAATTTTAATATTTAAATAATTGTTTAAGTCATATTTTTGGCAAAAATACTTTTCAAATATAAAGACTCTGACAGTAAACAACATGTCTGTGCAAGACTGTTTGGACAAATCAACAAGTTTGCACATGTCCACAAGAAAATAATCACCACATTAATCAATATTTAAAATAAATATACAATATTAACTAACAATATTATGGTTGTTCACACATGCTTCTAATAGTAATACTAAATTACATACTAAATACAACAAATACTGAATGAAAACAGGATATTTTACACAGATTAATGCAAACATTCTTCTCTTCTCTCTTCTCGTATTTCAGATATGTTATGAACTTATATCTTCATATATCCAGAGGATGTATATATGTAATATTTGATATTAATATATCCTCTTATAGCCATCAGGCTATACAACACCTCAGTCAAATGAAGTGGACTAATCTAATTATCATTGTTTATTTATTATTAACTGTTTTTATTATTACTATTATTATCAACAATGAGCTAATGGACACATGAATTTCCCCTAGGGGATAAATAAAATATCTAATTTTATTATTCAAAATGATCTAATCTAATCTATAGATGACACATGGTAACATCACTCTTGATATAGGGACTTACATGTCATATATATATACAGTATATATATATATATATATATATATACATATATATACATATACAGTATATGTCATAGTGTAGTCATAGTATAAGGCATAAAAACTCATAGTAAGGCATGAAATGTCATAAAAATGTCATTGTACTTTTAAGGGATAAAAAACATCATAAAATATCAAGGCATAAAATGTCATTACAACATCATAGTATAGTAAGGCATAAAAAGTCATAAAAATGTCATCACATAGTAAGGCATAACATTTCACAAAAACATCATTGTATAATAACGCATAAAAAAGTCATAGTATAGTAAGGGAGGCCACAGGGGCCCTAAACAGCCGCTCAGTTAGCTTATGCCTTGGGCCTTGGTATGGATGTATGGGTGAACATCACATTGGACTTGTATTCCTAACCTTAACAAAGTCATTTTAATCCAAACCATGACATTTCTGTAAACCTACCCAAACCTTAACCAAACCACTGTCAGTTCATCAAACAGAATCATTTCCCAACAGTGATTTGTCTCTCTTGACAAATATAGTCAAGGCGATAGGACTGTGTGTCTTTCTAGAGGGCATGGACATATTGTGTTGCTAATTTGACTTTACTTTACTGTGGAAAAAACAGCCACATCATGGCACAGAAGAATAAATAAAAAAAAATACAATACCCTCCCCCTCTAGTAATTTTCCTGCAGTCCCTTAGAACTGTAAGATATCCACACTGACTCGATCTCACGCAAATCAAATGGCTGTTACATCCCCGAGTGCTGTTGCTGCCAGCTGCTATAAACTGTTTCAGCAGTGAGAACTATTCCCTGGTTGATGTGTGCCATTTAGCAGCAAACTGGAAAGTGCACACAATGCCTGGGTTGACCAGCCCTGTCATGCAGTAAAAAGCTTTGGAGATTTCAAAACCGTGGAAGTAGGTGGTAGTTCCACATAGGGACCAGATAATACTTCTTACACTGACAGCTGTTCTCTCTGCTGTGCCCTCAGCATGTATTTACTGTACACCTTAGATTACCTCTTCAATGACTCTGGGCAAGGTCTCTAATCTTTGTGGCTGGAAGAAAAGGAGAAGAAGAGGCTGGTAAGAGAAAACATACGGGAGGGAGCAGATGATGAAGGGGAGAAAGGCGAGTGGTGACTTTAAAGATGATGAGAGAGGAGCTTCGAAAGGGAAGAAAAAGCTGGCAGGTTGGAGAGAGGACAGAGGGAGAGGGTGGGAGGCTGGAACGAGGAGAAAAAGAGATTAGAGAGAGCACAGAGGAGGCAGAGTGAGAGAGTGTGGCGAGGAGGAGAGACAGCAGGAGAGAGCAGGAGGGGTACAGTGGGAGAGAGGAGGGGAACATAGAGCTCCCCATAGGGAAGCACTGTCCTGTGAGTCATCCACAAGCAGCTGGATCTGGGCCTGTGTAAGCCACAGACTCCCTCCTATGGTCTTATGGGATATTAACAAAGAGGGAGTGATGAATGACTGCTCCTTGGATGAAGAGAAAATAGAGAAAAAAAAGTCTCTTGGTGAATTCAAGGCTGCCTGATTGTGTCTCTTTTGATGTGAAAGAATGCAGTGAATGGGTTAGACCTTACACTAGAGCCGTTGTTTTCTTCTGACGCTGAAAAGCTGGATACGTGAAGAAAATCCTGAACAGCATTTAATGACAAAATGACAAACCTTCTCTGCTGATATGTCTCCAAAACGAGACACTGTGGAAAACTCTCAGTTTTTAATGATGGTTTGTGAGAAGGAAATTTGTCAAAATGATCTCAGTGTAGCTACATTTCTCAAATAATAGTTTTTTTTTTTTTTTTGCTTGAATTACTTTTTTTTTGTTTTTTTCTTTTTTAGCTCTGGTCCCCAAATCAAACACTACGCTGCATATGAATTAAATAAGCTCCAAAAATGTGTCTACAGTATACACTATGTTTTTTTTTAATGTGAGGGGGTATGGTGTGTGTGTGTGAGTCCATTTTAAATCATTGTGTGTATAAATTGTATGTGTCTCTTTTTGTACAGAGGTCTATCTTGAAAAGAGATCTTGATCTGAATGAGACTACCTGTTGAAATAAAGGATTTAATAATAATAATAATAAAAATCTTTCTTTTCTGTCCTCTCTCCAGTCAACAGAGATGTTTTGTGACTGCTGTTCTAACTCTCATCACTCGTTACTCCTGCTCATCCTTGTGTTTTTACCCCCTCATAAATCACACAAACACAAACAGTGCTTTGCCATATGTGCGTGTATGTACCCCCACACACAAAAACACTGGCAGAGGCAACAGAAATAGCAGCAGACTGTGAGCAAAAAGATAACAGCCTCTGCTGCTGTGTGGGTTTGACACAGCTCAGCTTCATCGTTCCAACGACAGTCTCGGAAAGAGGGACTGAGAGAAATCACTACAAAGTGCAGAAACCAATGGTTTTCTTATTGTCTACCCCATCTGGCTGAAAGACTTGCGCTGCTCTGCTGCTATCACCTGTACTGAGCTCTGAGCTGGTTCTCATCTCCCACACAGCTCTGTCAGAAAGCCGTTGTCTTTGAAGAGCTGCTGAAAACTGACACACTAGCATTTTGAGCATTTTCTCCGAGGCCCGAGTTAAAAGGCCGTCCTGTTGCTCATTGGTTTTGCCGCCAGGAAAGTCCTTGTTTCTGCTGTGTCAAGTCAAGCGTTCTGTCAAGTTGATTTGGTTTAACTTTGCTTCAGACCAGTGCAGTAAAGATGTGATGCTTCACTGGAGGCGAGGACTCCTTCTGCATCATGGATGAATGTGCCTCTAAACCTTCAAAATCCAACCTTGTGGAAAATACATTCATTTGCACGTTAGCAACATTTTCCAACCCACCTTAGTCCCCAGAGAGCAAGATGAAAACATTGCCCTGGGTTACACTAATGTTAGGTTGGTTTTCTGTTCAGAGAGGATTCATGGTAATGGACTTCACTGGTAGCTGTCCATGGTGCTGAAAAGCCACATGTACAGTACATGTACTGTGTGTAGTCAGGTTGTCAAGGGGCACTTGTACCTCAGTGTTACTTCTGCAGTTGCCAAAAAATATATTCACATATTGAATCAAATGTAACACCTGAACGTTATGTGTTGAAACTGACAGTGTATGACAACTAATCAGCAGGTAAACAGGGAAATTAAAATACAGTAAGTCAGATCACTAAAAAATAGATAGATGGTTTGAGTAGCAGTAGAAAGATGGTTGAGATAAACAACTTCTGACACCCATACAATGACTGCTAAATTTTATGAAAAAAAATTCTAACTATCCATTTTTTTTTTATAAAAAGTATGGAGTAACATTCAGTTTAAAATCAATTCAAATGTACATTTATAACATGAGAGCTGGTGTCATTGAAGCGGTACCTGAGAGGGCTGTGGCAGAACTAGTGGTACTTGTACCCCAGAGGGCACTTCTGCAGAGGGTACCTGGAAATATTGTGGAGCAGTTGAAGTAATGAGGGGAAAAAACACATATGATTATATATCTATTATATCTTAAAATGTGTATAGAATGTGCCATATATTTGTGTTTAAGAAAAAAAAAAGAGGATTACAAATGTGTATGGTGCTGATGTTTAGTATGACTCACCCTGCTGTCACTGTATGCACATTGAATTTTATGTGACCTTGCATGCTGGGTTTCACATATTTATGTCGCAAGTTTGATGTATTTTCTTAAGTATTTATCAGTTATATGTACATAGAAGTATATTTATTGTTAGAGTAACCTTCCAGCTATGAAGCTGACACAGGGATAGCTTTCACTTTCACACTGAAGGATATATTACAATCATACAATTGTAACTTGAGCAGAAAGGTCTACATGGAAAGCTAAAAGTAATGGATGAATGCTTGAAACATCCAGTGGCATAAGCTGTGTTTTTCGCTGTGGTGAAAATACCCCATCTGTTGGGGCTGTGAGGGAATGTCAGACGAAAAAAGTATGAAACTAACTAACCCTAACCCTGCTCTATGAGGTTAAAATGCATCAGAATGAATTTTAATGTATTTTCACCAATGACAGATGAGGACAAGGACACTCAGCTGTTTTTATTCATGACCATGTCAAGTCATGTCATGTGCAGTCACAGCTGAATTGTCTAAAAAAAACATGACACTGACAAGATATTTAAAAGGTTTGTAGAAGTTATAATATTATTATGTTGAAACTATACGTTATGTATGTATTCCATACAGAATTGATCATAAAAAACAAACAAACAAAAAAAAAAACTATATAGTCACTATAAAGTTTGACTCAAACCACAAATAAATTATGAACAAATCCTGCTGCTGCCCTGTTCAAACAGTCAGGGAGCTTCACTTCAGTGCAGCAGCAGTGAATCTGCAGGTCAGTAAGACTCTGGGACTACCTGTGATTTAGTGCTTCGATGCTCAGAACAGAGGTTTGGTGCGCTAGCCTTTCATGTGCATTAACATTTTTATTTGCGGGTCTTGGGGGAAGCTGACTTTAGTCCCTAGTAACAGTTGAAAAATGTATTGAGAGCTCTTGCTGGACCAGCACTATAAATCACACACCTGGACCCTTCTCTTCTTCTTTACAGCACAAGATGAAATGAAAAACACCCAAAGCCACACTGTGATTCTGGATGAATTTTGTTGGTGTACACTTTGCCCAATAATTCTTTTTGTTTGTAAAGTTGATGATGTGGTAACTGGACTCTGTGTTAATCACGTCAACATCCTTAACTGAAATAAAGTTGAAGGGAGAGTTGAGTGAATTGCAAACATCCATGTCATTCTATAAGCAGTTTTACTCCTGGTATAAGGGCTTGGCCTTGCAGGTAGCAGCGTCCTCACGATTTCCACTTTGAAGTAATGGTGTGTGTGAGGAATCCATTACTTGAGCCCTAATACCCTGCTGTGAGGCTTGTAGGGGTATGTGACACTCCATTTCCTTTCATTTCCTAGCCTCACTGCCAGGGCTTTATGCTCTCTCAGTGTAAAAAAAGAAACTGCATTGTTCCTCCCAAATTATTATTATTTTTCTAGTCACAAACATGTTTTATTTTTTTTCACAAAGCAAGGGCACTGCTTTAAAATAGCATTGGGGGCTGCAGGGATGCAGGGAAAAAATGTCAGTTTGTGTAAAATATGCAGGAATCTTAATGCAAATTCAGTCTTGGGTGTTTTCCATTTCTCACTGTTTTCGGAATTTTTGTAAATCAAACAATTGATTTCTTGTGAAAATAATCACCTGATTAACCCATAAGGAAAATATTCATTAGTCGCAATCCTATATGATTATAGGATAATTAAGCTTCACCTTGCGTAGCTGCAACAGTCAAATGCTGTTTACACATCAATACATCAGTAATGATAATCCAATTGTGTAATAATTAATAGCATTACAGTCACATGGGACATTTTTCTGCATTGAGTACTTACACTTAATAAAAGTATTTATTAACAATTACATATAGACATACTTTTACATAACATTTTTGATGCAGGGCGTACTCGTAGTGAAGTATTTTACAGTGTGGTATTAGTACTGGATCTGAATATTTGCTCCATCACAGGTCATCATCTGTATTCAGCTGCACACAGTGGCCTCCGCGCCTGTAGCTCATTGTTGAGCCCAGATCTCCCTCCTCCCACATGCAGAAGCCGGTCATTCATCCTCTCTGAGCACAAGAGGAGACTCCTGTTGGCAGCTCTTGTCAATCTGACAACCCACCGATGGCAACTACATGTTGTCTGAGCATGAGGTTTCTGAACTTCACACAGAGACTTTTCAGTGCAGCCTAATGGGACGTGCTGGGATCAGGGCCAACTAAAAGTGATTTTACAGCTGGATTGACTTTACTGTTTGTTTAGAGTGAATACACTGCTCACAGTAAATGCTATTCTGGAGAGGTGATGAAGTGGAGATGTTGTAACACAGCAAATTAGTATCCTATTTAGCCCTTAACAAGACTATTAGCAATTAAAGCTGTGAAGACATACTGTAATCCAATGAATAAACATCCTTCCAGGTACATGTTACAGGTCGCGTTTCATCAGTGGATGGTGGATGGGGTTCTCTGTGGGGGTTACTCAGCACCAGAAAGCATGAAGACCAAAACTACTCATCTGTGGTGGCTGAAATGAGATACAGCCGGTCCTGCTCTGTGGTCAGGCAATGCAGCATGCATGCTTCATATAAACAGAGTCCTAGTATGAATGTGGAAAAAGGCTTCAATTAGTCAGAGCTTTGTTTTCACAGTTGTTTGTGTGTGTGTATGTGTGTATTCTAATTGCTGTCACACAACATTTTTATGATATTTTTATGATCTTAATTTGCAATATAATGTTAATTTAAAAACCATGGAGGGACAATGGGATTTAGTTAAGAGCTGAGTCATTACTGCTCAGCATGCTATTAGCTACCAAATATACTCAATTTTTATTTATTTATGTTTTTTTTAACAAAAATCAGACATGCTGTAGAAACCTAAAAGCTAAAATTAAATGGGAAGCAATGCATAACACAAAAGCATCTGCTGGTATTTTTAACCAACTACTGCCATCTTAGGGAAGAATAACAACATTGCAACAGGAAAAAGCTGTGAACCCTCAGTTTACATGTCCAGAAGATGCTACAAATCTCTATGCTACAGTATGTGGAGTTCTTTAGTTAACAAGTTAAAACATGGACGTTTGAAAGAGACACCAAAACACATTCATTTGCAAATAATCTGTAATTTACTGAGGAAACATTTGGTACATGAGGAGCCTGCATTCAACGTACAGTTACGTGTTACACTTTTCAACAACACATCCTTTATTATACAGAGATGCTTTGTAATATAAAACACCAAGGTAAATACAGTATGCAGTAATGCATTACAATAAAACAGGTTTTCCTATTAGTACTTAGTATGATATATATATACATTTACCGAAAAGAAAATTACATTTTAACATCTATCTTTTAGTTTTTAATGGCTAAAATGAAGCCAAAATTATTTATTTTTCCCACAAATAAAAAGCCAAAGTGTGGCTTCACAAATGTTAACAGGTCAATGGCATTTATAGAGCACTGTAGTCCAACTGGTAAAATCTGGGATTAACACTGCCAGAGTGAGTGATTAAGTTCACAAAGAGGGAAGTCGAGCTGCACACTGCTGGTTTATGTCACCTCTAATCAAAACATGTAAAAAAGACAATAGCAGATACTTTTTGGAGTTGACAAAGGTCGTCATGGAGAACAAAAACAATATGAAAGACACATTAAGCTGCAGTAGGAATACAATCAGAAACATTAAAGATATTCAATATACATTCACCTAATTTAACACAACTTCTTTCTTAAAATATTTATACATGCATTACTGATTCATATGACCAATTCCTTAAAAAAATGAAATGTTGGGATGAAAGTGTTTTGGAGTTTGCTGAGCTGCATTTGATGCTAATTTTTCTTCAGTGGTCGACTAACAAAGAAAAGAACACAGCTATAGCTGCTAAATAACATCTTAAAAAAAATACTTAATTTTGCACAGTATTTATCAAAACTAGGTGTACATTTACAAATAAAGACAATCACAGGAAGTTTGTTTTTTCAATATTAAGTACCAGTGCAGCAACTTTCTCTTGACTCAAAACTGCAAAATACAGATTTTACTAAAACAAAACAATGTTTTTTTCAGATTTACTCAAAAAAGGCATTACATTATTCACACAGCAAGAAAATGAAAATAAAATCTTGAGTGAAAAAGGCTGATCTGGTATATGCCAAAAACGTTTTTCTAACTTTGTTTCGGCTTTTAGGCTGAAACTGAATCAGGGTTTTGGCTTGTAACTCTTGGCTCTTTGCAGCAGCAAAAACATCTTCATCCACTGATATTTCAAAGCACTCCAAGATCCTGTGACTCTCATTTGTCTACTGACTACTTTGAGCTGTGACTCAGCCTCGTCCATGGTATACATTTATACACGGCCAATAAAGGTCACTGATCTTTTTTTTTTTTTATCACAACAAGGAAAATAGTTTTAGTCTTTAATGAGAAATGAGGATTTATTTTTGCTGGCTTACACACCCAGGAGGCCAAGGTAAAGCCAAGGATTAGTCCATCACTATACAGGTCCAGTCCTAGGACCTAGTCTACTTTTTGATAACAAACCTGCTTTTCTAAACTCCAGGCTACCCATACAAAATGGAGGCACCATAAGGAAAATTATATAAAGTAGGAAGTTTCCAACGACAGAGCACAGAAAATAGTGCTGTGGCTTTAAGGTGCTTATGTTGACACACACAGAAGTCTCTAAAAGGCCTCTAAAGCAAGGCAAAAACTTAGACGTCAGGTCACATTATTTGTCTGAGACGTCATCTTTTTCGTCATGTAGTGGACAGAGGGGGTACTGTTGCATAAAGCTGTGCTGCAGGAGGTCCCAGGTTTTTAGGTCCTCCTCTGTGAAGGTGAGACCCTTTAAAATACTGTTTTCAAGCTGCTCTATATATTCCTCCCTCAGGTCATTAAAGGGGCTAGATGAGTTGCAGGAATCGTTAATGGGGCTGTTTTGAAATAATGCCATGCTGTTGCCCTGATCTTTTTCACATCCATTGTGCTGACTCATGTTATTGTCATTTGACATTATGTCATCATCCTGATTGATTCCATGTCCACTGTCCTGATCCATGCTATCATCATTTGACAGTGTGTTGTTCTCAACATTTCCATGTTGACCATGTTGACTACTGTAATTTTCACTCAATGCTGTCTTGCTGATTATTTTGCCATTAGTATGAAAATGCCTTTTCCTGGTCCTGACAGGCTGCAAGCAAGCCTTTGTGTTGGTCAGGATCTCCACTGGAGCAAAGTTGCTCTGGGTGAGTTGACTGAATGGCACTGACTCTGCCATCACCATATCTTCAGAGACTGTCTGGACGATGTTGAGGCTCCACATGTCTCCAGCCCCTCTTATGTTTTTGTTAGGGGTGAGTTTCTTGCTCATATCGATAAGGACACAATCAGAGTCCCTTTCACTACCTTCTGTGTCCATCTCTTCATCAGAAGCATCTTGTTCCTGGCATTCTGCTCCCCAGACATCTTCACATGACCTCCTGGACGCACTCACAGGAGACTCAAATATCACCCCTTTGGGAGGAAGAGGTCTGCAGTGTCTACGGCGAAGGCTGGTGCATGCTGATGAGCTGAGCTGGTTCTCAGGCTGTCTCAACATGTGTTGTCGTACTGACTCAGGCACCAGGATTTCATGGCGCTTTTTGCTGGGCAGTAAGGCAGAAAGACTTCCAGGTACACACTTTCCTACAATGGGTATAAGGCAGGTAGGTTTAAGCGCAGAGACAAAATCCTCCAGTTCTTGGTATGAGGAGTGGTCGGAGTAGGGCACCACATGGACATTGGGGTGGAAGGATACCAGGGGCCTGCTTGTGGGCAAGATGGCCAAAGTGGGTTGTTCTTTGTTCCACCGGTGAAAAGTGGCAGAACAGATCTCTGACTGGTCCACGGCTCGGATACGACCGGCTCCCGGGTCAGTGGTGAAAACGTCAGGCAGTTCCAGAACCTTTAGGGTCTCCATCCTCTGAAAGCTCACCTCAATCCAGGTTTTAAACTCCATCGCCAGCTCCAACAGCAGGGACTCCTTTCCAAGTGAATACAGACCTGTAAGACACCACAAAGTCAGCTAAATAATGATGGTTCATTTAATAACATACATATATTTATATATTTTTTTTTGTTAAATCTGACAAACAATAAACACTATTTAAATTTTACAAGGCTTTAATTATTTTCAATTTTATTTAATTTTTTTTTTTTTTTTTAAAGTCAGCTCTCCATATGGACCAACTTACTGTAATTGTTGGTAAAGTCAATCTACATGTGCTAGTGACTGACAACAGAAAGCTGTGTCAAACGAGAGGTCAATACAAAATTACCTATGACAACATTGTGGTTTGGGTGGCTGCGGATGATCTCTTTGATTTGTTGAGTGGCTCGCTGTCTGGAGGGGAGGGTGCGGTTGGGGTCACAGTTGGTGTTGTCTAGGTACAGCACATCTATAGCGGTGTTTGTCCTCAGGCACGGCTCACGCAGCATTGAGGGAGTATATCTGAAGTCACCTGAAATGAAGAGGGTGTTAATGCTGACTTAATTCCTGCAATAGTGAACTATGCACATTTCCATCATACTACACCAAAGAAAAGGAAAGAAAGAAAAAACAACAAGACATAACTTGACAAATATTCCCTACATCCTATTAGTAGCAGATAAACTGTTCAGACACTGACCTGTGTACAGTATAGAGCCAAAGTAGCCTTCGAAAAGAAACATGACAGCCCCTGGACAGTGGTTGGCGTCTATTAGGGTAACCGTCAGCGTCTCCTTGCCGATGTCATCCAGTGGCAGCAGGTGTGGCTCAGCCAGCTCCAATGGATGGACCCACTTTTCTTTCACCTGAGCAGAAATAGAAATGATCAGCGAAAAAGTAACTCACTGAGTGCAAAAAAAAGATTAACACACTAGTGACCACTGTAAACCTTCTTCCTTATGCAAAATAATCCAGTTTAACATAGTCATAGACAGCATTATGTACATGACATACAGACATATTCTGTGCCTCCTTATTCTAATTTCTGAGATAAGTGACAAATTAAAGGAATACCTTGAATATTTTCATACAAGCATAAAAGGTGACTAAATGGTTTGATGAGGATGAAAATGATGTCTCCAGTCCCTAGATCTCATATCAACACCTCTGGAAGATTTTCGACTAATGTGTTAGTGATCTCCACCACCAATCTCCACCTCTTTGTGGCCCCACATTTTACTACGATACTTCATATTGTTTTTTCTCTCTGTTTGTAATCCATCTTTATATTACATAAAATTAAGGAATATTCAAAACTAAAATGCCTTTTGAATGGCTGCAAAAAGTAAGTCAAATGTGCATAACTTCCCATTTCCCTTTCATTTATCCAGGAGATGCTTGTTACTTCAGTTTGTAGTAGTGTGTGTCACGTTCTGGGTTTAGAAAATAATTCAGTGAATGCTGATCTAATTTTCTCACCTAAGATACTGGTGTGGCTTTGCATAGCCATAAAGGGGTTGTAACAAAAATAATGTAAATATTTCTTTTAACACTGTAAACAGATATTAATAAAACTTAAAACAAAGCTGGGTGTGCAAAAACGAAAGAAATAATTGTTCGTTAAGCACAGGTGCTTCAGTACACTGAATGAACTGTACTGGATGAGGCAGGGAAGTAACGTGAAATCTCAACTCTGATGCATTGTGATTTGACTTATATTTTCACCCCCGCCCCGCCCCTCACCTGCAGTTTGAGTTTGAGCAGTGTGGCAGTGGCGGGTGAGCAGTAGATGGCCCGGTCGCTCCAGGTGGAGGTCAAACCCACCGTGTGGTCGCTGTGCATGTGGGACAAGAAAAACAGACGGGTGCCAGGACATTTCCGCACCTGCCAGAAGTCTACGGCCAGCGGGGTGTGCGGGATAACATTCCCATTGACGTACATGGTCTGTGATTTCACTGGATGTCCAGCCCTCAGCGATGTGAAAGTTGGGCCGATGACTGGCTGTAACGGTAAGTTATTTACTTAACTGCTACTCATTTATGTTAGTTGGCGGCAACAGACCAACTGAAGAAACAGCTGTGGAAGTGAGTTGTAAAATTAAGGTTGTTTCCGTGCACATGCTACAGTGCAATTATTGGTCTAGTGTCAGTGGAAACTTTACGCAGCGTTGGCAGTAAAGAAAAAGAAGACAACCCACTGGAAGCTAACTTTGGCTAACCTTACAGGGAACTCCGACGTTGCTACACACGATGTAGCTAGTTAGCTTTAACCGGCTCAAAACTCTTTGTTGCTTCCTGACACCATTATTTTGTAATTTGAAAATCTTCTCTTTAACCTCGGCACTACACACAGCTTGCCAGTCGTTACAGTTTCGCAGTTACAACGCTAATAACAACACACACACCCCGCCATTTCTGTTTTCAATTTGTCACTCAACGCCTCTTCCGGTTTTTCTTCTTGCTTGGGTTCGCTCTGCAGCGCGTGTCATGGTTGTTGCGTCATGCTGCCACCTGGAGGTCGCATCATGAGATTAAGACGATATGAACGTAAAAGTAAAAAAAAAATGGATGAAAAGTTTTCTCACTAAAATAAACTTAGTGAAACTTACTATTTATAATTTATAAGAACAAATTATAAGTTCAGTTAAATTTTTGATGTGTTGTAGCAAGTCAAATATGAGATTTACTTACTGGGATACTAAGTCATACATATTAAATATTAAGTCAGAAAAAAAAGGATTTCGGATTGAAATGGGCTTTCATAGATTTAAAACCTTGCTTTAATTTAGTTTTTGAATGCCTAAGGGGCTTTGAAGACAACGAACCCACCAATACCCTTGCAGCCAACAATAAATTAAATGCTGCATGAATGGAAACAAAATAAAACACAAGCACCCATCAATCCTTGGATACTGAACTGAGAAACTCCCAAGTAAAATTTATTAGGAAAAAGGTAAGAGTGGATATTACTTGAACTTTTAAAATATTTCCTGACATCATTTTCTCTAAGATTCATTGCCAGTAGTCAAAGTAATCCTGTTATACAGATTACAGCATATTTCTCTGGTTCTTCTGGTCCTAATTCAGAGTTTGATATCTTAGTTTACCTTGTAACTGTTTTTCATTCCCTTTCTTAAGATATAAAAAGCCAAATGACAGAATCAGGAATTCACAATATCACCAACACACACTCTTTCTGATTGACTTTTGATCCACACAAAGTTTGTTGAATAAGAAATGTACTAGATATAGGCGACAGTACAGTACAGCACCTCCCTGAAACTGACTGAAATGTTCAATGCTCTCCAGAAGATGGAGCTAAGAGAGAGGAAACAGTTGCGTTATGCCAATTGGATCTTTGAGACAAAGAGAATGAGTCTGTGGGACGTTTGTTTGTAAGATGCCCATATTTATGAGAGATGGATAGAGAAGATGATTTGTCCAACAAATTTAGGAAAATGCACTTATTTCATATTTCGATTTGAGACTGTAAATTTGAAAAACAAAAAGATTTTGAATTGTAAAGCAGCACATTATGATTTTTCCCCCAGGGTGACATAAAACACTAAAACAAAACCAAACCAACAACAAAAAAAATGTCTTGATTATTTCTCACATACTTGTATGTATGGAATCTTATATTTCTTCTACTAGCAGAAATAAACAAGAAACGGTACAGTGTTTATCTGATTGTGATATTGGATGATGGATGGATTCCTCTCGGAAAGCTTGGCTGACTCATCTGTCATGATGCTGTAAAGAAAATCCCATCCAACTCTTGAATATATGAATATTTGTAAATTGTTTAAATTTTATTTTAAGCTGTGCATTTATGTTTGACGGGAGTGTGTGTGTGTGTGTGTGTGTGTGTGTGTGTGGGGGGGGTGTATTAAATGGGGTCGTTGCTATGGTGACAGCGACCCATTGTGGCCCCCGTTCCCCTCCCCCTCTCCCTATGTTTGCACACTGCTCACTTTTCAGGATTATACCTGGGATTGCTGCACATTCCTCTCTTATCACGCAGCGTGCGTCCTCTCTTCATACCCAGAAGCACATTAATAGTACTCTGCTTTACAGTTAATTATCTACCCAACACACACACACGCACACACACACCCTATGGAAACCTTATGCAGGATGAAATACATTGTGCTGGTGATTAACTGAACAGGAGTGGGTCGAGCTCAGTCATGGAAATCAGCGGAGCCCCTGTTACTATTCACATCTTATGCTTTTTGATAAGTCACACAGCTGGGTGCCCCTAAGATTATTTCACAGCGTGGGGTAACTTCATGCAGTCAAGAGACAAGTTGGCAGATAATTAATTACAATTTTGCTCCGAGTGTATGATTTTTAGAGTAATGTCGCATATCCCCTCAGTATTTTAAAATGATTTCTCTTTGTGCTTCATTCTTTTCTTTTAATTTTTGGATCCTACTTTTACCTGTACAAATTTAACTTTTTGGCATATGAATCGTGAACACAGTCATATCTGGCATATGCAGTAAAAAATACACACAGTGCATTGAGAAAGTATTCAGACTCTCACATTTTGTTATGTCGAAGCCTTATGCTATACAATAAATTTTATCCCTCATCAATCTACAATCAATAATCCATAATGAAAAAGAATAAAATTGAATAAAATTTTTTGCACATTCATTAAAAAGGAAAAACTGACATATCACATTGATTTTGCACATTATTTAGCACGGGTGCTTCCCAAAACACCTTGATTGGAGTCCACCTGTGGTCAATTCAGCTGATTGGACACGGTTTGAAAAGGTGCACACCTGTCTATGTAACGGTCTCACAGATGACAATGCAGATCAGAGCAAAAACGAGGCAGTGAGACTGAAGGAGCAGCCTGAAGAGCTCAGAGATAAGGATAAAAACAGCAGCTCTGTTTACATGCGTCAAGCCAAAGGTTGCTGAGGTCAGGAGGATGAGCTGTCTTTTCTGTCATGTTCTGGTGCAGAGGAAAACAAAAGCGCTGTCGGACAGCAGCAGTGATGCTTGGAAAGCAGATGGCTGCACAGTCTGTGATCTGCCACTGTTGTTGTTTTTGTTGTTGTTGTTGTTACACTTTTGCTGGCCCCAGCTCCAGCACGCCACTGTGACCTTTTCTATATATTTTCATCAGTGCTATAGAAAACTAACTAAATAACTGGACATTAGCATTGAGGGTATAAAATGCCTTGCTCTCAAAATCCCTTAAAATCCAAAAATTGTCTGCCACACAGGCTTCACTGGTATGTGTGGCATATATCAAGCCCTCATGAATAATGAGCAGTCTCCATTGCCTCCATTCATCTGAATCAACATATTTGTACAGTCAGAGGTGGCGGCTTTATTTCTTTTACACACACAAACACCCTGCAGGGATGATACACACATTCCTACCAAGATATTTATGGACATGTGTGAGAAGCTGAAGATGTCCCTCGGGGGGCTAAGAGCAAGTTGTCGGCTAAAACGGGGAGCTAGTGAGAACGCACATTTTTCATTTTGGCATGCGCTCTCACTTATTTCACCTGTCTCTCTCTGTTCATCCCTCTGTCACTCTCCCTCCGCTCTGCACTGATGTGTCTTTGTGTCTTTGTTTCGTTCTCTTGACTTTATCCGTTTCCACTCTGTCATCCCCAATAGGGTTTTCATGATCGCTCTTTCTCTGCTCTTGCTGTGTGTGATTTTGACACAAAGACTCACACATTACCGCAGCACAGCAGCATGATCACCGCCCAACCCTCTGCACAGCCAGCCTTGGTGACCACCCTCTGTCCCACACTGCTGTAACACCTAGTGTCAGAGGTGGAGGAGCTGCTATTTGTAGCCCAGGCTTCAGTAATGACGCGCCCCACTACTGTACAGTATGCCGTGGGTTATGAGAGCCAGTTGATTTCCCCTACTCATCAGATTCGATTAGCTCAGTTCATTAGTCTTTCAGCAGCGTGGCACGCATCATCCTGCAGAAGCTCCCCCACGGACCAGGGAAGGGTGCAGTTTTAAGAGCTGCATTATGCATAGCAATGTGCTCAAAGCTTGCTGTCACGGCAACGCTGCACACTGAGAGAAAGATGACTCTAATTGTCTTCCTGGAGGGCTCCAAGTCTTTTTGAATTTCTCTTGGTAGGACGCAGGCGTGGGGAAAGTCATAGCCGACAGGGACTGAAAGCTAACATAGACGGTGCCGTCTTAACAAGCATTATAAGAGCTGAATAAGGCTGGAGACAGTCATTAAATTCACCGTGTCTGTGGGCGGAAGCATAAACCTATCGGTCTTCAATCACTGTAACCTGTGTTCCTGAAGGAGAGAGAATAGCAGTATGATTTAACAATATGAAAATTGCACAAGCTGGAATGCTTTCATGCTTTATTGATATTCACTGGCGCTTGTCTGCTCTTATATGTTAAGAAAGAAAAATGCAGGAAACGTTGCACACTGTCCCTACATGCACTGGTCTAGAGTGCTTGAAGGTTGGGAGTGTGAAAAGGTGATTCAAGCAATGTTCCCCACACTGCAAATAAGTTCTTGTGCGGTATTGAATTTGTGTAATGTTGTGTGTAATAGTCCATTTCTCAGGCATAACTAATATTGCTGCCCCGAGCAATAGATAAAAGCCTTTGTGCAAAAAAGCTGACAGATTTTTATTTATTTATTTATTTTACCGACAGCTCTTCTTGTTGTCCCTCACATGACTAGACCTGACAACTCACTGACAGCACCTAACAACAAGAACATTCAGCTGTGTATCATTTATTTTTCCACATGAGCAGAGAAGAATGAGATCATCCATTGAACAGATTTATATACCTTGCCTCAGTCTGTGCATGTAACCTATTTTGCATGGCTGCTGCGATGACAGATTTTCAATCGCTTTCATGTCAGTTTTCTTGACTCTCTGCCATTACTCTTCTCATGTAGATCAGGACACGATTTTTTTCACAGAAGTTGTGTGGCGTTCAGATTAAAATGCCCCGCCCCCCGGTGGAAACAAAGAAGAAGAAAAGGGATTTGAGCACTAAGAGGCTTTTTTTTTTTTTTTTAAGAGACTCCTTTCTCTCTACAACAGAGAACTAATATTGTAGGTGCATTACTGAAATGGCCCAGAGATTGGATGATGGTTGAAAAAAAAAAAGAAAATCTGCAGCAAAAAGCATCATTCACTTGGAGGAGAAGCTCGCCTGTTTAGTTGTGAATAATGGGGTCTCAAATAGTTTCAAGTCTGCTGGCTTCAGGCTCGAGTGAAAGCACAGAAAAGGTGAGCATGGTGCAGAAAAAGGCTGTATTAAGGCAAAGCTCGAATCCACTGCGTTTGTGATGAGTCTTCATGTGAGCTGGTTACACAAAGTCAGAGAAAATCAATGTCTACAGGAAGTCAACAGACCACTAATTTATATGATTCCACTTTGTCAGATGTGACCACCATGAATTTTGTTTTTGCTCTTAACAGCCGTCACAGATCTGAAGAGGTGCTTATTCGTGCCAACGGTACCCAGTACACTAAACCGTAATAAAAGACATTATGAATAATTGATCATAAAGGCCCCAATGAAACTGTACGCACAGGGCTGCAATATGCTTTAGTGTATCAATGTGCATGGCAAAAATATGTGTGTGCTCATGATTTAGCAAAGTGCTCCATGTGCATAATGCATGTATGGAACAGTATCGCAAAGAGCTGCGTTTACTGCAGAGGAACTGTTGGATCGTTTCCCAACACTATTACAGCACCCATGAGGCAACAAGAAAACGTAACTGTGGCTACTGTGCCC
>NW_019525414.1:4429113-4494359 GCF_002814215.2 Seriola lalandi dorsalis | reverse complement strand
CCCCCCCCCCCCCCCCATTTCACACATTCACTGTAATATTGCCCAATGGGAGTAGGTGTGAGAAATGTTGTTTTTGTAAGTGATGTGGAGGAAAGGTATGTTTCGTTGGTTAGTTGCTGACAGCATCCTTGAAGGGGTTGGCACTGAGTATCTGCAGGAAAAAAATGGGGGCAACCTTGTTTAGGCCTGTTACAGTCTACAGCTGGTAAAGCAGACGAATGTCAGAACAACACTTCGCCCCGCTGCTAATGAGGCAACAGGGCACACACGCAAACACACACACACACACACACACAAACACACACAGTGGGCTTGAAGCCCAGTGTGAGTGTATTAAGTTGACGAGAGTTTTCCCTATGAGCGTTGCCTCCAGTTTATTAATAGGGCAAAAACAGCAGGTTGGTGAAAATACAGGTATGAGCGTGTCACTCTGTGCAAGGCTGTGGATAACAACTCCTCATTAGCTGCCTCATTATAAACACACACCTTTCTGCCGGATACCCCCATGTACCTGCAAAGACAGATTGATTCACAGTAAATTAAACGGTAACTGTATTCTCATGGGACTGCAACACAATCAATACACTGTCTGTGCAATGTGAATTTACTGTATAAAAGCAGGTACAAGATGATATTATGTCATATATAGTGAAAGAAAGAACATTTTACAGTAACAATGAGCAGTGAAGCCACAGGATGATGGATTTGTCACCAGGCCTTTTAGGCTCTGGTGATTCACAGCCTTTTATTTCTAATGTCCTGCCACAGTAGAGATCTACGTGACCCTTGTCTGGGGAGTCTACAATCACTTAAAAGGAGCTTTAAGTCAGTAAATATCAAATATGAGATCAGTGCCACTCACTTTGATAGCAGTTTAACTTTTATCTCCTGCAGGATTAGCTGATTATATTTGCACGGACATACAGAAAGAGAACAAGTGAGCAAGTCAGCTCTGGATTAAATGACAGGAGGTTTCATGTACTGTGTCTCAGTTGGACAATGGATTTGAACATGGAAGTTAAACTGTGTCTTCAAAGTATGAATGTTGACAGTTGTCACCACATTAGTGCTGCAGTTCTCTCAGCTTCTTAGAGGATAAGTGGCTGGTTTGTGGGTGATATGAGATGGCTGAGGGCAAACTGAAATGAGCAGGGTTTATACTTCTGGATTTCCCCTTAGTTGGCTTCCTGGCTAACCTACTTTTTGTTATGCTTTCGTTATCATTTACAAAATTGTGGATTCACACAGTGCAGTAGAAGATGGTTGAAATTATTTATGCAGCTCCAGTTGGGCTGACATAAAAGATACTTTTTATGGCATCTCTCCCTGTTTTATTTCCCAGGATGCTTCTGTTCTTGCCCTCCTTTTTTCTCAGAACTGTGTGTTGTCTTTTCCAAATGCAACCTTTTTCATCTGGTTTCACACTTTTCTGGGTTCTTAAACCACAGTTTTCTTCTTAATATTCGCACATATTGATATAGACAATGAATCTTAATTTCACTGTGATATCAATGGCATCAATTGATGAGATAAAAGCACAAGCAACGCATTATATTGTATACTGTGTGTTACCAACATGCTCAAGCAGAGTTTGACATGGTGGGATTGAGAAAAACTCACAACACATAAAAATGTTATTTTCTGTGCATCTACAGGACTTTGATTAGTAAATCAGAACTGCATGAATATATAATTTTTTGTTCTGAGGGTTACATTTTAGCATGATATATTCACCTTCATATTTAATTATCTGTTGAAATTTCTTTGATTTCTTCTGTAAAATCTGCTGAGAATGACGTTTAAACTCATACTGAAGTGCCCATAGTTCGCATAGTGCCCAAAATTTGCATAGATTCAAAGAGAGCCAGATGTGCACGCATGGGAAAAAAAAGGAAAATGCTCAGGTAAACATCCCAGAGTGCTTCCACCACAGAGAGGGGAGTGAATGTAAAATGCTCTTTTATCTCATCTCGCTGCCTCTTCCTGTGCCCCAGCCAGATGCCAATATTTAATGCTCGTGGATGGCCTGTTCAGCATCAGTTGCAGCCAGTGTAAACCGAGGTGAATCAGTGCACATGTTACAGCTTCTCAAAGGCGGCTGATACAACAGTTTTAAAGGTCGTGCAGGGAGGACTATGTCAGAAGTACTGGACAGCTTCATGTACATGAGTGCAGTGGTCATGTCAAACCTGAAGCTACGGACTCAGATATAAACTGAGTGACCAGTTTATTAGGTGCATGTGTGTAATAAATGCAATACATCCTGTGATTGTGGAGTTTATAATGTTCAGACTTTGTTAACACGGTGTGTAGCGACATGATGATTCACCTCTATGGTGATATTTAAAGCTGCAGTTAGTGGTGCTGTTGTGCTCAACTGCACTGTATTGAAAGGTGTTTTCAATTAATTAACATTTTATTGAGACTGACCAATGCCACATACCACAGCATTTATAGATCGCAACGCCCGTCTACTGCTCCGTCCACCTCGTCCACCCCTATGTATAAACATTACACGTCTTTGAATATAACGCGGTTCAATACAACACCACAACACCAAATGACTGCAGAGGTAAGTCAACTCCTTTTGGACAAAGTTTTTATTGCAGGGTTATTGCATCATATTGCATTACACTGTGTATCTAATTAGCTGGTATGTCAGTCTATGTAATTCAGATGAACTGAAATGACCAACATGACTCAGCCATGAAGCAAATTGCTCTGCCCTGAATGAATAATACGACTGCAGACGTTCCCTCTGCGGTCTAAATGCACTGCGCTGTACATTTATTCAGAGGAGTGATTTCCAATAATGGGCCCGAACAGCAAGCCTTCATTTGTCCTCATTATCTCTTGTCTGGTATAACAGACTTCAAAGACTCGACTACAATTTAAAAAATCCACTGAGGCACTGCAGCATTCAGCTGTGTGATAACATGACATCAGGCCACGCAGGTTGAATAGAAGGTGAAGGCTAATAGAAAGCTCTCTGTCAGGGTTTAGATAAAGTGAAATCAAAGGCTTACAAGAACTCAAGTCATTAAGTTTAACTTAGAAATACTGATTCTAGAATGACATAATAGACACATAAAATGAAGAACCAGGACAATATATAGATGAAATGATTATAGATAAATATATAGAAACTACCGCAAAAGCTGACGAGGAAAAGAGGCTTATTCAATACTCCCTTAAATATGAAGTAAGGAAGCGACACAGCAAAATCCTATGGGAAAAGGGCCCATAGCGTTATGCAATCAAAAATAAATTAATTACCATTATGAATAAAAGTCTAATGTTCACTCTCCTTTTAACTCTGCCTTACTATCCACCAAGTATTTGGCTCTGTACTTGATAAATACGCTGCTGTGTTCACCAGCTAGTTGCTAACGGTGTCTGTCTTCCACTGTGTGCTGAGCAGTTAGTGGACAGTCTATTTTTAGAGCATTTATTCCCTAAAAACAGCTGCTTGTTGTGGCTGACACAACACTATGATGTTCACAGGGAGAGCGAACCAAAACGGTAAAGTTACATGAAAACAATGAGCTGAAAGACGCAGTGAAGCTCCACAGGACTGGAGGAAAGTATACAGAGTGTGTACTTTTTTCCTTATTCAGCAGACCATGCAGGACATCCCTAGTTTCTGGTCAGAAATGCATTAAGTTGTGTTATGAAACACTGCTCTCGCCTTATGTTAACGCTGCTCAGGCACAGTAGCATCTTGAATGTAGTGTACACAGTAGGAGGCACTTAAGTCGTTGCAGCTTGCAGCACAAGGAGGAAAGGCAGATTTCCATACTCTCCTCCACTGAGATCGAAAAGATTTGGATCCACATACATCTTTCTCCATCTGTTGTGTCAGCTGACCCTTTAGATAAACACTCTCTGTCAGTTTGATGGTCTTTTAAGTTTCATCTTATGTACAGGGAGTGAAATATTAATACCTTCAGCAGCCCCCAGAGAGTCGAGGTCTTACACAGGGCTCAAAGTGTTAACAAAAGATGTTTGCTATTCACTGGGGACTGCAGCAAAGAGCAGCTACATTACAGAAATAGCAGCCAGCGCGCTTTGGAGCTGACTTCATTGGAGCTAGCGGAGCATTTGCTCTTGAGTTTTTAAAGTGCTATTCCCAAATTGACAGGTTATGAGAAATGAATTTGCTGCTTTGATTTCTGCTGCTGTCAAATATGAATCCTTCTCAGGAGCGATGACAGGAGAAGTAGGACACGCAGCTCATTTGCCAGACCAAAGTGCTCAGTGTCAGAGAAAGAAACAGCTCGGTTCTGAATGAACAGTTTTCCTATTGTAGATGCTGAGCCAGAGAGACAAAGTCAAACTACCAGAGATAAAGATTCTCCAAGCCGATTCTCTTTTCCAGTATGCAGAGTTTTTCAAACAGTGAAATAAGCAGACAATCTCGATGTGCTGCCAGTGCATCTGTGTTAGCTTGCGTCTATCTCATTGTCAGCAGACAGCAGTGTTCTCATTACCATTTTATGAGGCCCAGTTTGGGGGGGGGGGGGGGGGGGGGGGGTAGTGTTTGGCAGAGTGCTATAAGAACTCCATTGGAGTGAATTAACTTAAAACAGGATTCAGACATTTGCCCTAGATATTTTTAGTATCTTCTCAGGCTGAGGCTGCAGGGGCTGAATGTCCAGAGCTCAGACAGTAAAAGGCGAAATCTGTACTGGGACCTTCCCTGCAGAGCTGATAACAGCTCGGGACCAAGAAGTTGGAGCCTGCAGATTATTTGACTTTTACTTTATTGCGCTTCTCCTCACAGGTACTGAGCTAAAACCTCAGAATCTACTTTCTCGACGTATGGTTTGCTAATCTGCAGACAATCATCAAGACAAATGCAGTAGGAAAAATCAATGCAAGTTTGAAACTGAAGCCCATTTCAAATGCAGGAGCCCAATATTTCTCCCTTGTTAAAATTAAATTAGTAGAAGGAACAATACTTCTTAATAAGACAACTAACAAGTCCTGGTGTGCTGCGATGCTGCAGGACATTATAATCTCGCTCAGTATGGCTTGTAGGGTAGAGGCTATATTATCATGTTGTTTACTTGGATGAATTACCCTCCCCACTGAGACAACTCATACCAGTGATATTCTCCACAAATCAGCAGCAGCTCTCGGTGTATCTCACTGGGAGGCGTGCTCTTTCACCTCGCAGGAAAAGATAAGCCCACTGAACGGAGAGGGAGAGACCATTACTGCTGGAAAGCTCAGCACCTCAGCACTTTTAAAGGGCTGTTAAACTTAGTTCCCTGTCCAACAACTTCAGTGGATTGATTGACATTCACTGAGCCAGACAGACAGAGAGGTTGAGAGCTGTGTGCAGACATGAGTAATAGAAAATGAGCTTTTTAGAAAGTGACGTGCGAAGCTGTGTGGAGGTAACCTTTTTCAAATATGACCAGATATTTTTTTTTGTCAAGTGTTGAGCTTGTGGAGCAGCAGTCCCCTCAGATCTTCACCAACATGACCTCTTTCAGACAAATTGTCCCCCCCTGTCATATTTTCTTCTTTAAGATAGTTCATTGAGCTGCATCTGGAAAGAGTGAGCAGCAACTTCCAAGGAGGATACAGTAAAATAAACTCCCACATTCCCATATCTACCCTCACACCATTTGACTCATTAAGGAGTGCTTGCGCAATTAATATCGGAGAATAGTGAGCCCACAAGGGAGGACTGCAGTGTTACTCAGTCTGCCTTTGCTTTTAATGTTTTCCTTAAGGCCAGTTTTGCTCGTTGTGAGTACGAGCTCGAGGCGAGGAGTGAGATAGAAGAAACACTTGTGTCTGCAGAAAACAGAGAATGTTTTTTTCATTCCTTTTTGGTTTCCTTTCCTACCTATTAATTTCTTTTCTTTCCCCCAACATTAATTCACAGTTATTTTACCTCTGCAGTTGATAGTTTCTCTAACGTGGGCCAGAGTTGGTCGCTGCACTCCAGCCTCTCTATAACCTTGAACATCCTTTTCATTTTGGTGCATTAGATTCTTAGGCTGAACGTTGACCTGCCAGCTATTGATTGCAGCAATGAGAGATGCAATCCAATATTCAACATCCTCCTTCTGTCATGCCAGGCTGGCATGTTGACAGTAGACTATTTTGAGAACAGCATGAGTGGTCTTTCATTATTCATGTGGTCAAGAGCACTCACTGTATGTATGCATTTTATGTATGTCGATGTTTCATGTTTGTAGCTGTGCAGCATGTGTAGGATTTTGTAACGATAGTTATTATTGTATAAGGAAAAGAAAATATATTTGACCTAAGCTAATCTTGCTTTCGCTTGCCATGTCACTGACTGTGTGTGCTCCTCCTGCAGTAAATGTTCTATACAGCACAGTAACTTTCAAGCACAGGAACTACTCAAAGCTTCCTCTGCAGCTGCTGGTGGCCTCATCCATCAGCTCAAAACCTGCAAAGGTGAAAGGAGCTGCAGAATGAGGCAGTGACATACCATCAGCCCTGATATGTCAAGAGAGGTGTGTTTACTTTGCAACACAAAGTTCCTCCAGGTTAGCGAGACAAGCGCTCCTCACAGCGAGCCAAGCGACTCTCTCTGTTAGTGATGGGGCCGAGACAGGAGACCCTTTCGGTGGAATACTGCTGTTCATTATACCTGCCACCACATCGTTGTCGACAATGTTAGAGGTGACATGACATGATAGGCAAATGTTGGCAAGAAGGAAACGCACACGCACAAACATTCACATAGAATATTATAGTGCACAAAATAATGTGGCGATTTGAAATGGAAAAACCTCCAAAGACATGGGGAGTTAATTCCACTATCACCATTAAATTGGCATTTCTATGATGGCATGTCAACGTTGAGCTGTCACATTCAGGGTTTGGCTAAGTGTCATCCCTGATTGTATTCTGATTGAAATGGCACTTAGCCTCCTGTTGAGAGCACCCCAGAGTTTAACATTACAGCCCTCTTCTAATTGACAATGCCCTCGTGTCAGCGTGAGTGTAATGCTTACACTGCGTGGCAGCAGCTGGTGAAATACAAAACACAGGGTTACAGGAGTGCAAAAATGTGTTGTCCGTGGGTGGATGGTGTGGGAGGCTGTACTGTATGTAGTATTAGTGCAGAAATCAAAAGATAGAGAGCTAAAAAAAAGTGGAGATGTGACGCAGAAGTAAAAAATCATAGAGCTGGACAGGCGAATCGAGAAAAGAAATGATATGGGGCATGGGAAAGACAGCAGAGGGAAAAAGAAGAACCAAGGTTAAGAAAGAAAGAGGATGGGGAATGTAATAGTGTGATGGTAAGAAAAATCCCCACCATGCTAAAATTTAAATTCAACTGGCTGGCTGTCAGCGCAGGGCTGCCACAACTGGAAGGCAGGCGTGACCTGTGATTGGTCTCGCTGGGAGCGAGGGGCTGAGATTCAGGCTGTATGGTCAAGGCCGTGAAATGCCTCGGAAAAAGACAGATACTCTGCTCGAGCAGAACTCGTCTTGTCAGAAACAGAGTGATAGAGAAAGATAGAGTGAGTGGATATAGAGGGAGAGAAGGATGAAATATTCATTCCAAACTCACCTCTCCACTGAGATACAGAGCTTCGTTTTTTAAAAGAGCCTCTCTCTCTCTCTCTCTCTCTCTCTCTCCCCGTCCCTCCCACTTTCTCCATCTCTCTGCGTTGCTTAAAAAGTTTTCCATTAGGAGAACTTGTTCATTCAGTTGTCCAGGTCATCCATAATTTAGCAGGTTTGTCCCGTGGAGTTGCTTACTTTAGAGCGTCTGTGTGCTCTTTTTCAGTCTCTTTGTTGAAAGAACAACCAGGAGTGGGCCTGGCGAGCGCTGCTGATTTTATTTGTAGATCAGGTTTTGCTTCAAATGCTCTCAGGGTGAAGTATCTAATTAAGTCAATTTGACCTTTGGGTATCGAAGTCAAACCTCTGTGTTGGACTGAGGAGCCTAACAGAGATAGAATAAGACGTCTCCTAGAAAGATATGAAATGGAAATCAAACAATAATTTATGACTAATGTGCTTAATTAGGTATGGATTATCAAATGATGAAAAATGCAGGTGAAAAACTGACAACAAACTAATCCTATTTCACCCTTGATGTTCATGGATCGGTGCAGGTTAACAGACCTGGATTCACAGCTGTGCTCACAACCACAGATTAACAAGGGTTAATTACTGCTCAACTTTGGTCTAAAAGGCTGAACGCAGCTTGTTTTATACAGAATGAGCTGACATCCACCCCTTTTGTCATTAATTAATTCTGCTCTGACACATATTAGCTTTTTCTAATCTGATATACAATATCATTTGTCACTGCCTTCTATCACTGTTACTAATGAGTTCTTCTGATCTGACACCGCCACTGTCAGGGTTGAGGTTTTGGTTTAGTTTAAGCACAAAACAACTTAGTTAGAGTTGGTCATGATTAACACCATTTTGCAGTGGCATGTTAGATAAATAGATAAATAGCATTAGATGGGTTTTATATGAATAGCAACAACCCTGTATTGATCCGTCAACAATAATCTGATGGATGTGGAGTTAAACCTCAGTATCTCATGTCACTGGGTCTGTTTGTGAAAGGTTATGTTCTGTAATGTTGGTTAGTAATCAGTATGCACACAAGCAAGATCCTGATGTCCTGCCCTTGGGTAAGGACTTGGACACCTCAGTAGATCCTTTAAAG
Organism: Seriola lalandi dorsalis; assembly: GCF_002814215.2. NCBI lineage: Eukaryota > Metazoa > Chordata > Actinopteri > Carangiformes > Carangidae > Seriola > Seriola lalandi. Next base: position 4,485,673 of record NW_019525414.1, on the reverse strand, counting down.
AAAATTGATAGAAGACCTTGACCTTGACATGCATTATTCATGTGCATTTACAATGAGCACTTCTAAAACTATATACAGTCACAACCCGAGAACACAGATTTGAATATAGCATGTCATTACAGCAAACACATGAAAGTAGCTTGAGAGAATAAGATATTAAAATATTTGGTCACTTGTCGTGGATTTCAACAAGTCTGTATTACAGGATGATAAAGCTGAGACAGTTTATGTTGACTTGAGCACATGACGAGTATCTCAGCAGATACCTTAACACTGGGATTATCCGGATCCCAGCATCATCGTGTGTGTGTGTGTGTGTGTGTGTGTGTGTGTGTGTGTGTGTGTGCGCGCACACGCTTGTGTGCCTTAATCTGTGCCCTCATTTGTCAGTAAACCATACAACATGAATCCAGCCGAGACAATCTCATTCCTCCTCACAAGGCACTGCTCAGTGTGCTATGACACAGAGATTTTTTATGATTAATAATAACGAAATATATGGAGGCAATATATTACAGACTGTGTGATGGTTCATATGCTTCCCATGAGATGAATGGGCATCTATAAAACAGAGATCATCTTTATTTTTCTCCGTTTGGCAGAAATATGGCTCCGAAATACCTGAAAAACACACCGAACAAAGGAATAAAGATGATCATCATGACTCAACAAAGTACATTCAACTCAACTAATGCAAGTTAACAAGACCAGAAGTTAAAGCTCCACTGGTGGCTCCTACAGGCTGAGGTATTTATTACACTATGAATTAAAAAATGTCATATTGAATGATTGAATAGAAGTGGAACAATAAGTGTTAATAAAATTATGATTATAATAAAAAAACAATAATAAAACTTTATTAATATAAATCAACATTACAAAGTGCTTTACACAGGGAAACTATGGTGGACCTGACAGGCAAGTGATTTTTTTTTTTAAATCTGTGAAAACAGGTGAATTTTTTCCCATGCTCATTTTTCAAAGTTTGTTTTTTTTTCGTCTGTGAAAACAGGTGTGTTTTTGTTACTCATTTCAGCCACAAGAGGCTGAAATGCACAACTACCCTAGTCTATATCGGACTGAAAGCATTCAAGCCTAAACACATGGTGCATATAATGTGTGTTAGTAAGTTCTGTAACATTACTGTTCTGTTCCTTCTTTAGTTAGAAATCGTCGAAGGCTATATATACAATATTTTGGAAATTTTGGCCAGAAAGTGGTCCTGGAGGAAAGTTTAGGGGGTCACAATAACATTCATTCCCTTGGTCTGTGAATATCTCTACTGAATTTAATGATACAACTCAGATACACAGAATGATCAGAATAGTAAAAACCCCAGTATTCTGTAATGCTATCTACAGTATATGAACACCTCTCTGACATACCATGAAGAACAAAAAAGAACATGAATATTATCATACAGCCATTTTCCATAATATATTATTGCAGCCTTATGCTTAAGTGCATGGTAGGACATGATTTAAGTTCTGTGGAAGTCATCATGTGAACTAACATAATCCTTCCGTTTTTAATTGGTGACCTTTACATTAGCATTTTGTGATCTTAACGCTTCAGTGACTGTCTTGTTCATAGACATGTTCCAGCCTCATTCCTATTGAGAAAATTCATGTTTTTAAAATGTGAATTAATCTGTGTCAATGTTCACGCAATCCCCAGAAACACATTTCTGATGGAGTAATTCAAGTCAGCCCAACAAGACAGAAACAAGGGAGTGTAAAGAAATGAGAAAAACGGAATAACGGCTTAGTGTCATGAATATTAATGTCGCTCCACATGACATGGACATCATTTGCAGGAATACTGCCCATGCCTTCCTGAACCAAGAATGTATACCACCCTATGCAAATGGAAATGTATTTATGAAATATTAATCTCTTCAAATTTTCAATGTGTGTGCACTCTCTTAACCTGCTTTCATAGCATACACCTCTGCAGCACATTTATCACATCATATAGGTGCCTATAGGGACTGAAGACACAGGACAGTGTCAAAATGTAACCTTATTAGTCCACTTTTGATATCTGGCCTTGTGGGTTTAGGGTCTCATTTAGGGATCTTTCAGCGGCTGCGATACAACTATCTGCAAACTGCACTCTGTGCGATGGGTCCAGAAAGAAACCAGTGACCTTCTCATTATGAAAGCAGCAATAAATCTCAGGAAGATACAGTGAAAGTTGCTATCCATGGAAAAAAATATCATACTTTTATTTCATCTCACATTGACTCTTCTTTATTCTGATCTCAGTGAAAAAGCTTTACAGTAGATAGTTACTTAGCAGTTCATAATGGAGCCAGGCTCAAACTGATCAAGTTACTAGTAATGACTTCAGGATTTTAATAACATTATAGCAAAGGAAAAAAGGCTTTTACTGCTTTACGGAACAAAGATATAATTTGACACACACACACGTTATCTTATCTATAAATCTTATATAAATTTAATGAGATAGGGACATTTCTTCCAAGGCAGTCATCACCCTGATCCCAGGTACAATTAATGTGTGTCAACCTATAGTCTGTGATTGTGGGAGTCAGTTTAAGCCAACCTTTATGTTGATGAAAATACTCTTGCAGTTGATATTTTTTTTGCCCAAAGTGGTACTGCACAGATGAACTAATGTATAGAAGGTATTTTACATTGGCACCTCTTTTACGTGACATTTTATTCACAGTCGAGGTGGTCTAAAGACATATATTAAGATAAGCAGACATTGAAATAAGTATTTTGTAAAGGTGTTTTTCAGCACTGCTGTGGCCAGAGAATATAACATTTCTCCCTGTTTAATAATTTGAAATATCACATAAGGTAGCACAAAGCCTTAGGTTGCAGTTGCAGTTGCAGCTGCAGCGTGCGTGTGTTCAGTTGTGTCACACACAATCAATTCTTGTACATGAATATGTTAATAGAGGAGGAAGATGCCACTGGCTGTTTCACAGTTTTGTAACACCTCAGCTTTAGGAACAATGAGTCAGTCAGCAGTTTGTCCGCTGCCAACACTGACAGTGATCGGTTTGGAGGCAAGGAGTGTCCTTAATGCATTCCAGCGGCTGTTTGTGGTGACTGATAAACTCTTTACCTCTCCATCTCTGTGTAATGAAGCATGAGCACTACAATAGCCACCGGAAAAGCAGCTGTCGATTGAAGGAAATGCCAATGTTTTTCTTCTCAGGAACAGTCATTTTGGCCGAATCCTGACACATTATACTCTTACCTTCCTTTTCCCACAGCTTCACATTGACTGAAAAATTATTTTTTCTCTTTTGTTTTTCTTTTCTTTTCTTTCTTTTTTTCCCAGAAGGCAGTCGTCCTTATATGACCCCTATGACCTGGCATTTTATTCCTACACCCATGGTCCATCTGGTTCTTAATGGGCCCATACACACCTGCAAATAGGTCTTGATCCCTGAGGACCACCTCTCCTTTTCACTTTATTTATTTTCACAAGCGTTATTCAGCCGCTCCACTGCTGTGTGAACAGGCTTGGATTGCCCGTGTGTAAAACATTTAAGTTGTTTGCAGCCCTGGTCCAGCTGGGTTAAAAGGATTTGGGGCAACTGAGGGGAAAAAATGCTAACTGGGCGGTTTTTGCAAAAGCAGTCTCATCTGTCTTTCTAGGTGTTTACCTCCCCTGGCCCTTTCCATGGAAAACAAAAACACTCAACTCGACGTCACTGCAATTAATAAGAACTTGGTGCCAATGTCTGTATGAGTGGTTGAATCACTAAACACTGCAAATGTTTTCTCCACTGAAAATTTGAAAAAGCATTAGTTCCCACACTGATAGCTGTTGCCATAGAAACAAACATGAATTCCCATACGGAGGGTAGTAGATGATGGAGGATGCATACATCAGTGCGTAAGAAATGCATTTCACCCCGGACAAAGCATTTAATCAAGAGCTTTTGCATGGCTGTCACATGCACTGTAATGCACTGCAGTAATCAGAGAGAATTTCTTATGAACATGCAAAGCCATGAAGCAATCTGCATATAGAAATAGTGCATGCAAAAAGAACAACGCATACTGTATGTATATTGTACCCTCTGAGCGAGGAACCGAGTCACATCAATCTATCCTGGTGTCATGTGTGTTGGTAAATATTCACGGTTGGTGATAGACTTAGGAGGGAAGTAATATCTCATAGAACTGCCGATGAGAACCTTCCAATTTGTGCACAAATTATCACAAATCAATATCAATCAAGATCAGTCAAAAGTATGGATGTATGGATGGAAGGATGGATGGATGTGTGAAATATTGCTGGATGGCTGGATTGATTGATGAAAGATGGATAGATGGATAAAAAGATAACTTGCAGGATAGAGGGAAGGAGGATGGATGAATGGATGGAGAATTGATTCATAAATGCAGGATAGATAAATATATCAATCCCAGGACGGATGGGCGGATGGATGGAACGTCAATGAAATGAGTTAAAGTAGGTTCAAGGATGACAAACTACATGATTGTTTACATCCTAATCATCCAGAACTGCACGCTGGTCTCTTACATTAAAACTCAGTGTCCTCAATTAAACTGTCCTGTGATTTAAAAGCTCCTGAAAACCTGCTTACATTAAATCAGTCAAAGAAAAACCCGGTGAAGTCTATTTCAGTTTAAAGATGCAGGGCACAGTGCACTACACTGATGATTGCCTTGATAATTTAATCATGGCAGTTCAAATGACAGACTAAAACAGTGCCTGTAATCACTCTCTGCTGAATATTAATAATGCGTCTTCATATTTCTCTGGGTTTTTATTCCCTCCCACGGTGACAGAAGCGCTCATATTGATGAAGTCTTTATTGTGTGCCGCTTTCCAGCATCCACACAAAAGCAAGAATTAATGCATTTCTCATTGCTCTAATTATTTCCTATGGCTTAGAACACACACAATTCTCCAAAATGGTGCTTTATGATTCCTGATCCACCAATAATTTCCTTCATTTGCAATACTGCACTTCAGTTGAAATGGCAAGTGGCCACAGAGTGCACGGATTTATCTCATTAATAAACTATCACGCCGCCTCTCAGACCTCAGATGGCTTGAAAGGCAAAAGGCAAATGGGCCCCTTTAAAATGAATTTCTAGTTTCTCTTTCAGGGAGTGTGAAGAGGGGGAATATGCTGTAAAATATGCCTGGGAAGAAAAGTCTCTCCCTTCTTTCTGACTCAAGCGGTTGTTTGTTTTCAAGTATTACAGATAGTAATATTTATTTTCCTGAGGCAGTCCAATTTTAATAGAGAGGCCAAAGAGAGCACTGGTTTCTGGAGAGCCTACATGTAAACTGTGTCTGCCAAGCTGAGGTAAACTTCTGGAAATCATTTAGTGTGACCAACAGGCAATCAGACCATGCAGCTATTTTTATTTTTCCTATCTGGATAATAGGAGCAGTAAAACAAGACAAGGCGAGTGCTTTTTGCATGAAACACAATGTGTTATTCATAGAAATTTGTCAGTGCTGAAGGCTGTGAGAAGATGCTGTCTTGCCCACAGTGTTTACACCATGCGCTGGATATTTCAAAAGCTTCAGAGGACCCATATAACATTTACATTTCCACCTTTCCGCATTTTATTTGGGGGATTCTTAGGACTGAGAGATGGTTGAAGAGGGAAAATGCTGCAGTGAGCGTTGCAGACTGGCATGCAATGTGAATGTAGCACACATGCACTGACACACACGTATCCTGCCTCATGTTCTCTGTGGGAGGAGCAGATGTTGGCCTTGAGGTTGGTCCTCTATACATCAACAAATCCCCAAGGGCTGCTGGTGGTGGGCTTTGTTATATGGAGACCACACATCATACACAGCTGTGTGACGGCTACAGTAAAGAAACAACCCCATAGGTCGTGTGTGGAAGCAGGTCATTGGGACGCATTGTTACATTTTATTGTTAGACAATTAATAATGACAGGAGCAAAGGAGGAAGTCAGGTGATGTAGTATGTAGAGCGACAAAGTCCATGTTAGGAGGAGGGTGGAGGTGGGTGGATGGCTTGGCAAAACACAGGACTTTCACACAGGAGGCCACACTTTGTTTCCCATGTGAAACTGATAGTCATTGTTGTTTCTTTTAACCATGACTGTCCCACAACCTTAACTGTATGTTTTTTTTTATTGTTACCATGATGATGAGGGTTCTCTAACATTAAGGAAGTACTTATTTTAACCCCTGGGTACTGAGGACTTGTTGAGTAAAAAACAATTACAGAGCACGTATGTCCCTTCAACACACACAATAATGCAGGTTTGTGTTGGATTCCTATTCATATTATCGAGAGTAGACCAAATATTAGAAAACCTGTCTGAGTATAAACCCATACATTTTAATCAGAGACTTTAATCAACATCCTCTAAATCAATTTCAAACCAAAAAATGAACGTCATTTTATTTATTTATTTTATTACATTTGTTTTAATTTTATTAAGGTATGATGCAGGAATACCTAATACCAACAAGTCCTGTCAATGACAGTATAAGCTGTTGGTCCGTGTCCTCCAGAGTGAAACGTGAAAGTGAATGTTGTTTAGGTTTAGGCAGAAAACAAGGGTTAGGGTTGGGGAAAGATTGTGGTTTTGGTTAAAATAACTAACTGGTCATTATGGTTATAACAATAACCATACAGAGCCGCTACCCCATAGAAAAGGCAGATGATATTAGCAAAATATTAGCAAACCAAGGAAAAATTCAACCAAAAAATAACGTAAGCCAAAAACACTACAGCCTCACAGCAAGCTGCCATCTACTCTCATCCCTATTGTCCCTATTGAAATCATACAAAGTGGACTGACGCTTCCAACAAATAACAAACCTGTAAACAAAGATGAACCACATCTCACAACCAATGTACTGAATAATTAAAACATTTGACTGAAGAACTGATGATATAACATCTAACCCTAACCCATAAAACAGCCTATTGAAAGGGGAATGAAGCAGCCTTTTCACAGTTAGGGAACAGTTATGGTTAAAACAAACCAATTCCAACCATTGATGGAAAACATTTCATATTTCCTACGACCACCACGACAGCATTGTCACTTGAACGTAACCATTTGTAATTTTTTGTTCGTTTGCTGTAATGACGTGATGTGCTAATCTTTCTTGGGAGGACAGTCTGAACTGGAAACTTGAACAAGTGTATGTTGACTTGCGTCTCTTCCATGAAGCCGTGGAAGAATAATCCTAACATTCCTATAATCCGCATAGCTGCTACTTGACAGGATTGTTATTCAGGCCATGGGTCACCAAATCAATGGGTTTCAATAGGTTTTTGCACTAATAATGTACATTGCATGGAAAATTTGACGGAGGGTCACAGGCAGGGTCACCGAATTGAAATAGATTTTTTTCCTTATGACAGTGTGAATATGTAAATAAAGGTCATGCATGGACAGTAGTTATTTTCGACGTACAGTAAATTTCCTTTGGCAACTACATGATCTCCTTGCCAGAGCTCATTAAACAAACACGGCCACGTCTGCTTTCGGCCAATCAATGCAGCTTAAAGAATCAATAGAGCACAGCAATGAAAGGCATCACTTTTTGTCAAAAGCGAGTCAGCAACATCCAGTATGTTATGCGCGGCACAAGCTATAAACAATGAGACAAACACTGAGACACGCACGTTACAGAGAAATCAGAATAAATTAGGAGATGAAATAACTTCTACCCAGCTAATCAGCAGCATTGAGAATATGTTTGTGTGTGATGCATCATTCCCCAAAGTCTGTCAGAGTCTGATTAGTGCCATCCGAAGTGTTGTGCATGATAGACCAGCACCAGTCAACAGTCCCAACCCAATTTCATTCTGTGGTACAGTAATGGCAACAAACATCCAGAATTCAAACTCACAGTCTTTAGTATGCAGACTTTGCACACCGAATAGTGGAGCTTCATGATGTACCCTGCTATAGGCTTGATTATTAATTCTTTCTTCTACAACACTGGATCCTGACAGCCTCCAAAATCACCGAGCCGACATCAAACAAGCTGGGGCTGGGGCACAACGTCTTCTCCCACAGAGAGCCAAAACTACACGTTTGACCCAGTTTTCTTTTACTCGTCAGGACCCACTTCTGCAAACTGCCTTTTCAAAAGGAACATCACAGCAAAGTACGCCGACAACAGCCGGGACTTAAAAGACACATCCTGAAGAAGCGCAAGAGGCCACATCAAGTCCTTTCATTTGGGATTGACCACACCTCTTAAATATATTAGATTCAGAGTTTTGTCATTAACCGACACATTTTTCCACCTCTCCCTCCATTTCCTTTCATCTGCTCTCTTATCTATCTAGTTGCTGCGCAGAGCCCTCACTGATGCTTCTCTCCCACTCCTCCATCTAATTATATTATCGCTCCCTTTCACTGATTCGCCACCAGTTTCCTCTGTGTTGCCTTCATACTCTGAACTGAGAGCGACTTCAGTGCTGTTGAGGCGAACGCGAACAAGAGTCTGATTTCAAAGGGAAGTGCTGACTTGTGTTTTGAAAGCTATAATTTTTCAGGCCTGACTTTATTTCTCTTACTTACTCTGAATTCAAGTGTGATCCACTTGTGTAGTGAGACCCGTTTAAGCAGCCTATAAGCATATATGCACAACATGCCTTTAAACATTGTACTCCCCTAATTATAATCTTTGTTAACAAATTAGAAAATTGCAAACAAACGGCTGATATAATATAGAGCATCAATATTTCATGAGCAAGCTGTGATCTTGGGAGGGGTGCTACTGTACATGCTGCTGTCAAAGTGCTTCCAATTATTGTTATACAGCAGTAACAGGAGCACGTGTTGGTAACAGATATAATATATTCCTTCTTATTATCCAGACCCCTTTCAATATCTGCTCACCCACCATCATAAGTCTTTTTTCTACATTGTTAGCATCGGCTACACCTGGCACATAGAGGCCAACTTAAGTGATGTCAAAAATAGCCTTGAGCAGCACAAAACAAAGTAAAGCCAATTCACCCACTCTCGTGAAAACAGGATATGGGCTCCTCACTGACATTTCTTTTTTTTTTTTTTACCACATTTGTCTACAAATAGCTCTGACTGTAATTCTACTTCATGATTGGTGTGTAGGCTGCTGGGGAGTGTTTCACTGTAAAAACGTCACCCTGATTACACCCAAATCATCAGTGAGCAGGAAGGGCTGACTGAATATTGAAAAAGTCAACAAGATGTGAATTATATATTTAACCTTGATATTTTGAGAGAAGTGTGAAGTGGCACCCTGCTCTGCTTTTCTTTGTGAAGACAGATGAAGTGAAGAGCTGTGGGAGTTACAGTGGAACACTTGAGAGGCTCTGCACTTTCTGCACAGTAATCTTATTTGGGGCTGGTGTTGGATGACGTGGCGGCGCTCTCCCCACAGAGCTGCGTTAGGAAGCTTGTGGTTTGGGTTTAGCTTTTCTGTAGGAGTCAAGCTCCTCTTGACATTTTAGCACACACACTTATAAACATACAGCGACAAAAACACACTTGGGAATCCCCTATTATGCTCTACTACTGAAGAAACCTTTGAAAGGAGAAGAAATAATCTTAAAGCAACCTACCCGAGAAACACACAGACATATCTATAATGCTTGTTAGCCTCCCATACAGATATGTTTGATTGTTAGAGGAATCCTCACAAAGTTAGTTCTCACTGTACAGCAAATATGAGGCTAAAGCCAAGACATTGTCTGTTGTAGATCTATCTAACACCTAATTCTCAGCAAGAAAGAGAACCAGCATGTTTCTCAAAATGTCAGACTATCTCTTAAAGCAGCTATCTGTAAGTTTTACTGCTGCTGCATAGCCAGTGTTAGCATTAACAGCTGTTTACTTACCAGAGTTCAGCATCAAACTTCATCCCTTTACTCGCCAAGAGCTGTCTCCAGCAGTGGAAAGCATCGCCAATGTTGACTCTTGTTTGCTTCTATTTGTATCACTTCTTTTCTTCTACTGAAGTTAGCATGCTAACCAGCTAGCCCCGGCCCGGTCAGCCCGTCTCGTCAGTTCTTGAAACTAAGTCGCTGTAAAGTCCAGGCTGCCCTGAAGAAGCAGGGCTGCTCTGAGGATGTATTACAACCTCTTGTAATGTAAACACACCACAACAATGGCTGAAGATCTGAGCAATACTGAAAAGTAAATAGCTGGTAATGCTAATGTTAGCTATGTAGCAATAACATAATGTACAAATAGCTCCTCTAAACAAGTGTCATTCAATCGTGAAATACATCGTGACTGTTTCGAGGAACAGGCAACTACAATATAATTTATGTCATTTAAAAAAAAAAAACTAAAAAAAAACAAGACACAAGGTGTAAATTGATGAGCTTTAGAGGTGCTGAATAGGTGGATTTATGAACTTTCTACAGAGCTGTTTCTTCCTGTCTCCATTCTTTATACTTAACTTAAAGAAACAATTTATAAATAAGGGAATAAGCATATTTCCAAATATGTTGAATTACCCCTTTAAGTTTAGTGTCCTGAGACAGAGCCATGTCCTTGTGATTGCTTCTGGAAATTTGTGGGATTTAATGTCCTGAGTAGGAGTTTACAATCTACAGCTACATACAATTTCCACATGACTTGATTATGACTTTTTGGACACAAAATATTTAATAATGTCCAAAACCAGGGGATCCAGGCTACTGTTTTGTTATTAGAAGTGTTTTCCTGGCAGTGTGGAGAAAGCTTTGTAACAGCATTTAAACCATCTATAGGAAGAGCACAGTTACAAAAAAAAAAAAAATGGGTAAATGGATAATTAGATGTGAAATAATTTAAATAATGAGAAAGATTTTGCAGACTTTCTGTTGGTGGGTAGTAAAAATGGTCTTAGAGAGTTCATGACCTCAGTATTTTTTAAATCCTGGCTATGGCCCAGTCAGTAAAATATGTTATTTGGCAAAACCTCATCAGCAGGGCAAATGGAGAGACCCACACATCAAAATATCTCAGTTTTGATGGTGGGTGATGCCAGACAGCAAGCTGCTGAGCTCGCTGTTGACATTTTTCATTTTCACTCTGTCAGCTCAAGCTTCAAGTGGGTGTGGTGGTTAATTTCCCGGGCACATTGTGAGCCATGAGCAGACGAGATGATGTGGGGCAGCCAGCTGGCAACTCTGAGAGGAGCTCTTACACTGAAATCAGTATGTCCACAAGGTTGTTTTATCTAAGTGTAAATGGAAAATCCAAACATATTAAAATACTTGTTGTGTACTCCAGAGATCAAATGAGAGGTGTTTCCATCCATAAAGTCACCTGTTCAGTGCTATGAAATCTATTATTCATGAGGCAATAAATTCTGTCTTCTGTATATGTGTTCACTCTCCGATATGTACAGCTATTTACTATGACCTCTAGTAACAATATCCAATTTTATAGCAATTTATACTAATTGTGTAAGCTGAGTCAATGACTGTGTTTCTGAAAAAATCTGAAAATCTGATCTATTGCTTTTTTTCCCTGTGAGGATTTCCATGTAAATTACAGAGGCCCGTCCAGCTGTAATTGTGTAGCGGCTTGCTGGGTGCTTGTTCGATTGTCCATGGGATACAAGAGAGTGCTTGAGTGCTCTCTTATTGCCTCCTATCTGAGATTTTCATTCAGTCTTCTGAGCAGGCTATCCATCTTGTGCTGTTTTTCATGGAGTGTCCCATTTAATAACACTGCAATTTTATTCCTCGATGTTTCCTGCCTTATTTGAAACACTTAAACTGTTTTCCTAGAAGGAGACCTGGCTAATAGGACGATGTCCCAAGTCTTTGTCGGTTTTAATAATGTTGCTGCCGTTTGGTTCAGCCGTCCACTGAGAGCACCACTGCAGCTCATCGCTGGGTTTTTTTTTTTTTAAATGACTGAGCAATATTGTTTTTGAACCCAGGTCAGCAGACAAGACACTTGGGGAGGAAGATGCTATGTGATCTTTTCTCATTTGAATATGTACATGGCTCTGTGCTGGGTTCTTCATCCAGGCAATTGAAGCCTTAATATAAATTGTGCTATATCAGGACAAAAACAGTTGATGCGCTTTACAAGCTCCACAGGGCTCAGCAGGAAAAGTGCTCTGAACTGTAAAATCTGTTTCTAGATTGAAAAAAACCTAACAAACATTTAGTGAATCGTTTGCTTATTTCCAGTCTTTGTGGACAAGACAGTCAGTGTGACTGAACTGTGTGTCATAGAAGTAGTAGTAGTACTTCAGGGTTGTTGAAGTTCATCCCTGGAAGGACCTGGACAGGAAAGAAAGTCCAGCTTCAGGAAGTCTGAATACAGTGATGCAGTGATGTCCTCAGTGAAAACAGTGACTGTGGAGAAGCACAAACAGCATTATGTTGCTTGCATTCTCCATGTTGAGCATGACTGTGCTCCCTGCTCTGAGTCTCTAAGCTGCAATGACAAAACAACAGCCTAAAATGACGGATTAAGCCTCTGTCTGGATCCCTGTGCAACTCGCTGCTGAGGCTTGACATAATGTAACAGTGGCTGTCGTACAGATTGATACCTAATTGAAAAAGTGCAAAGAAGGAATGAAATGCAACCTTGATAGTGAAAATGTTCAGAATCTCTCTTGATTGTCAGCCATGTTGCCCTAAGCACACCAGCTCACACCAGTTTCTCTGTAATGGGTGATTTCTCATGCGTTACCATGACTATTATGCTCATTAAAATGTCACAAGTGGGTCGGATGCCAATCACTGCAATGAGACCATATGGCTGCTTCCTTCCTCTGCGCATATTGGCTGACCTCTATGCCTCACGCTGACGCCTCCGACTGTAACGCTGGTCACAGATGGAAGCTGCCATCAGTAGAAATCCTGCGGACTGCTGACTGTCCCGTCGTCATGCACTGCCTATGAACGCTGACTGTTATCCTGCTTTACATTTCGTCCCTTCCAATGCCGCCGCTGCTCGGCCGGAGCTCAGGACCTCCACTCTGCCTTCCTCCATATTACATAAGTTACAGCGAGTGAACACTGTGCGCCATGTGGGACCCTTTCACATCCAGTGTGCACAGTCATTCCTGCCTGGAACCTGCCACGGTCAGAGATCAGGCTGCTTTCCTGCTGCATGTTGACCTTTGAACCCCAGCGAGGGAGCCCAAGATGTCAGTGCTGTAGTTCACTCCTGTATGTTTGCAGTGCTTGGCTGCTCAACGTGCTGCGTGTGTCTTTCTCAGAGACTGGCTACTGTGTCACTGGGGTCGAAGTCAGGAGAAGGAAATGTCTTTTTCACAGACCTCTTGGAAAGCTGCAGATGTTTTTAAAGGGCTGATCAATGAACTAAATCAGTCATAAGGTTTCCAGTCTCGCTGTTATAGATTTCTTATTAGTTCGGAGGAAAGGTCTGTCTTTGAAGCGCACCTGAATATCGGTCGTATTACAGATGCCTCCCTGAGGTGCTCTGAACTGAAGGAAGCGTATGTGGGCAAAGGGGGAAAACAACTGGGCTTTGAATTATGTGTTTCCACACTGTTCACTCAGTCCTCTATCACTTAGGAACATGTATATGTGCCACAATGATTGCTACTGTTTTCAATAGCTTTATCTGTATTATGTTTCTGTCAGCTGTGGCAGTTCACTGCCTCACCTTTTATCAGAACAATGGGCAAGTGAGCAAGGTCCATTAGCATTTGGAGGGGCGTGGGAGAAAGGCGTGCATGGCTTTAAACAGAAAATGAGCGCGTTCAAATCACCTTTGCGCTACCTGACTTCCATGGGACGGTCCCGCAGAAGGCAACAGCGACATATATTTATTTCTGCATCATATATGAAGCTGTCGCACCCACCACAAGAAATAAATAACCTCGGATGAAACTAGGATTACATATTTTACAGTGACAAAGACAGCAAGTGTGGAACAAAAAAAAAAAAAAGGCGAGAAAAATCACACTGCTATTTTAAGCAGCAGCATTATTGCTCTTACTGAAAGCACAACGAGGGAGAGAGAGAAAGGAGCACCCGCCTGCACAGGAGCTGCAACTGTGCGCGCTTTTCCTCACAAGATTGTTTATTTGCTTTGTTAAAACCTGCTTTGTTAGATTAAGAAAACGCAGACTGCCGAAGATAAGGCGCCCTCTTGGATAAATCGGAGCGCACGGGAAGGATGCTGCTCTCACCAGGAGCAGGTGTATTCAGCCAAGTGGAGGCGCAGGGCACAGAGCAGGAGCGACGCACAACAGCCTCCAGACCACAACACCTGCTCCAAAGGAAACATTAGACATGCTGCTGCTTAACGCGCCTCTTCCCTTGAAAAAAAACAACTGGATTTTTCCCTGCAACTTCCACGCGATAACCAGGAGAGTGTGGGCACCGTGGAACTGATGGACGCACAGCACATTTGGAAAATACTGTAGCCTAGTGTCACACACACAGTAAAAAAAAAAAAAAAAAAAATCAAGGAGTGCTGTGTTGGCTCCTCATAGCGCTGCTTCATTGAAATCAATCTTGTTCTTATCAAGGACATAATCATCTGCGAGGATGCCCGGAGCACTTTTCTCAGCAGAGTCGCTCTACATAGGGATGGAGGTGGTGATTGCACTCGCGTCTGTGATCGGGAATGTGATGGTGGTTTGGGCGGTGAAAATTAATAAATCGTTGCGAGACACCACGTTTTGTTTCATCGTCTCCCTGGCTCTGGCGGATATTGCTGTAGGAGCCCTCGTCATCCCTTTGGCCATTACTATCAGCATCGGACTTCAAACTCACTTTTACAGCTGCCTGCTCGTGGCGTGCACGGTGCTGGTGCTGACTCAAAGTTCAATCCTGGCCCTCCTGGCTATTGCAATTGACCGCTATCTCAGGGTCAAGATCCCGACCAGGTAATGGGGGTTTTCACGTGCAGCAACGCATGAAAGTAAGGAGGCATAGGCCTATAGATTATTCTCAGAACATGTGCCACGTGGAAAGGTGATGATGATGATGATGATGATGATGATGATGTTCAGCCTCACACACAGCAGAAGTCACTGTAGACCTCCAGCGCTGTGCTCCTGTAGGCATTGATTTCCTCATGGGTCATGTTTCACTTCACAGGATGCCAGTCCCTGTATGTGCATATAGATCTGACTCACTAGTAGCCTGCTGACAGCTAACCAGAGCATGGCTGATCAACTAACAGCTTTAATTAGTCCTCAGGATCTCTAATATGTGTGGAAGAGTAGTGCAGTGACAGAATTAGTACACTCGTGGGTGGGGCTGTATCCAGGATATATCCCTATCTCTTTTTGTGTTTCTGGAGGGCACAAAAAGAGTTCAGGTCTGTTGTCAGCGGTGTTCAGTCTCCCCTCTTTGTATTTGATGCACAGGACCACCGGTGGTTTATCATGCCAGGCAGAAACAAAAGGCTGAGCAGTGGTGGTGAAAGGCTAACAAAGATAAGCTGTGAATTTATTGTCTGAGGATATTGTCTGTGATAGCCTCAGACTTTAATCTCCTGTTTAAGACACCAGTCAGTCTTCCAGGCTTATGACAGCACGTCAATGTGCATTTTAGCTTTTGATTTCTCAGTCTGCTTTTGTTTAAAACCATCCAAGCTTAGTAGATAGTTGTGTATGTCACGACTACATTTTATTCTTGTTTACACTTTACTACTTGTTATATAGATCAGAAATGAACTTCTGAGTCGATGAAGTGCTGCTGTTTCTCTTTTATTTTTTCACACACTCCTCCTGTTAGATCAGTATCTGATCTCTTCCGAGCAGGCCGGTCCCCAGGCTCAGTGTGTAAATAACGATCTTCTTGCTGCGCCTCTGACACAGAACCTAACTTAACACATACAACCCTAATCAATACTAATCCAACATGTTGCACCTGTGACAGCCGGGCTAAATTGCAGCATTTTCTACTGCTTCAGGCTACACTTCAGCAAAGGTCAGGTTATTGTAATGTTAACATTTCCTCTGCAATTACAACATCAGACACTGTAAATACCAACCATTAGTGCTCCAAAGGTAATCAGTTGTTACTCTACACACTTCCCAGCTATGCTGGATCAGATGACTGCTTCCATCCCCGCCTTAGGCGAGTATCAGACTGAGTCTCTCTGTGTCATTTCTTGGTCACAGTGCAGCAGTGATAAGATTTTAGAGCCTCTGCATCTTTCCTCTACCTCCTGCTTCCTTCCCATAAAACACTACAAACAATGAAAAAGCCAAACCAGTAAAGCTGCTGTAGCATGCCAAGTACTGCAGCTTGTGCCTACTGTACCGCTGTAGCCAATTTTAAAAACTGTAAAACTGTAAAAAAAAAAAAAAATAAATAAGCATGAAAAGGGCAAGGTGTTCAGATAAAGGTTTACAGAGTCTGTCTTGTACAAGGGGGCATATGGTGCTCCAAGGAGCTGTGTGGAAAGTATCAAGGGGATTAACTCTTTCTTGTCAATCATATTTTTTGTCGGCCAAAGGACACTGCCACAATGAAAAATGAAGTAAAAAAGAAAGCATGCGTGCCCCGCCAGCGCTGTGAGAGAAAGTGCTGACATGATGCTGCGTTGTTTGCTTTTGCAGGTACAAGCGGGTGGTGACCCCTCGGCGAGCGGCGCTGGCAGTGGTGATATGCTGGACGGTGGCTTTCATCGTGGGACTCACGCCCATGTTAGGCTGGAACAACCTGGGGCGCCTCCAGCAGAACGGCTCCATCAGCTCTGACCTCATCATCACCTGCCGGTTCGAAAACGTCATCAGCATGGACTACATGGTGTATTTCAACTTTTTCGGCTGGGTGCTGCCGCCCCTGCTTCTCATGCTGGTTATCTATGCAGAGATCTTCTACATGATTCACAAGCAACTTAACAATAAGAAGATCACCACCAGTCACACGGACCCCAACAAGTACTATGACAAGGAGCTGAATCTTGCTAAATCTCTGGCTCTGGTCCTTTTTCTCTTTGCTAGCAGCTGGCTCCCCCTTCACATCATCAACTGCATCACACTCTTCTGCCCTGAGTGCAAGACGCCCATAGTCCTCCTCTATATCGCCATCCTGCTCACCCACGGCAACTCCGCTGTCAACCCAATTGTCTACGCTTTCCGCATTAAGAAGTTCCGCACAGCCTTCCGGAAAATCTGGCAGCAGTACTTCTGCTGTAAGGACACACCAGCTCTGGAGATTCAGCCCAGCGACAGGAAAGAGATGCCCAATCCAGAGCCACAGCCGGCGCCACCGCCGCCGCAGCTCACTCAGACGGAAATCCTGAAATCTGATCCACCACAACAGCAGCCACCTCCACCTGAGCAGCAGCAGCAGGACCAGAGGTCCGAACCGCTGCAGCAACCTAAAGAGCATCCGCCCTTACTGGAGCAGAACGCAGTCTAAGCCAAGGGATGGAGCTGTTTGCTGGCTGGGAAAGTAACGATCAGTGCACAAGCATTGGCCCTCTCCTCATTTGAATGTAGTCTAATGAGGAGTATGAGGTGCTATGATGCTGTAGTGACTGAAGCAGGTTGGATAATAAATACTGGAAGCTCATTTATCTTAACTCAGGAGGAGTGGATTTACTAGTGGTTTGGTCAGAGAATAAAAAAAGGAAAGATGGGTACCTGTAAACTTGCAATAATGGGAGTCGTTTTGACGGAGACTGTGTCTATCTTAGTAACGGACCGAAGACTTTAAGCTTTAACAGTTTTGTTCATTATGGTGAAACAGTTGGTGTGAACATTACAAAATGTGCAATATAAGTTATTGTGATTGGTCAGTATCAGATTATCAAATGTTAAAACTTGCTATGAACATTTATACGTTCAATACAGCAGGTTCATCTTACTACTGTAATACCGTGTGTATGTTTAAACTGACAGTGGCTGAAGAACATGAATGTAATAATGATGTAAATAAGAGACTATTGCAGCACAGCTGTGAACGCTCATCTCTTCTTCAGGGTCTTAATCGCACAACGGTTGAAGAGCAAGTAGCACTACGGGAGAGATTTTTGCAGCGAGGAAGTGTGTATGTGCTGATAGAAGGGTTTTGTAATCCTTTAACTCTTCCCTGCTGGAGCTGAGTCCCTCTGTGATCCAACAGCACTGCTCCATTGCAGAGGAGACGGACAGGGATAAGAAACAAGCAGCTGGACGAAATGGGAGGTTTTAACCTTTTAGAAGCTGCATGCAGGAGACTCGTGTCTGCAGGACGAAAGCAACTCATGGGGGAGAAAGACAAGATGCACTTAAAGCTCATGTTTATCCAGCCTCCATACCAGCTGGTGGCAAGAGTGGGTTTTGCTTTTTTTTTTCCCTACATGGACTGTTAATAATTTCATCACGACTTACCACTAGAGTCCGTGGCTTCCATGGCCTTATTCAGTATTTCAATTGGTACGGACTTGACTAGAATAGACAACCTGAAGATTGTGAGTATCTTTATTACACTGTAAACTCAACATTTTACATACTGCCAAACTTGGGCATCTATAGATTAGTAATTCAATTCTGTTCAGTGCCACTGTCATAAAAACACTGTAAGAGAATGTAAAGTTATTTTGTTCTGTCTCTTGTGAAGACTCAGAGCTCTGGCCAGTTCACTGATGTTCTCCTAACTGGGTGACAATCTTATGTAAGGTTTCGACATTTTCTCTTTGTCTTGACAAACATGTTTCTGACGGGAACAAGGGGGGAACCTTTTGATGCTTGGATGGCTGAAGTGACAGTGTCAACTGAAACCTTAATGCAATCCACGCCACCTGTATCTTGCTTTGTGTATAGGTCAGGTGGAATGTACATAACACACATTTGAGGAAAAAAAAGTGGATGAATAAATGTGTAATGATTATGTGCTGTAATGCTATTTATAGGTTTACAATTTTGATTCCAGTAGAAGAGTGGAATATACATATTTCTGATATTATTGTTTTATGTTATTTCCTAGTTTGATGAGTGACTTCTGGCACAAATGTGATGCACACAGTCCAATCCTGTCGCCCGGAAATTATGTTTATATACAACTCATATGCAACAGCAAATATGTTTTGAAGGAAATTTGTAATGTTGACCGAATCATGTTTTCTGTTAACATAATGGGGAAATTGTGTCTATTAATATTTCTGGCAATAGAACGTATAATTAAGACGCTCACTGACACTGGCACTTCATTAAGTTTAGGGAAAGATTACGTTTAACACAGAAAAAGTCTGCAGTGGCTTTCAGCATGAGGTTAACAAACATTTAAACAAACTCATGAAGTCTCCCTAACCTTAACCAAAGTGCTTCAGCTGCATATAAGCAAAACCACAGAAGTGAGGAATCAAGGTCCCCAGTCCACCTCCCTGCAGTGACTCAAAAAATGTTGCTTGTGAACATAAACAAAGGAGTGATTCTCACTGTGACGTACTGTAACTGGGAAACCAACTTGATGAAACATAGTGTCTGGGAGGCAGGGTTGCACAACCAAGTTCCCATTCATTGTACTCATTTTAACGTAACTACAATCCTATTTTTTATGTCAACATGGGATCACGTGACTAACTGACTAAAGCTGCCACTAGAAGGGATGAACCTGCCATTCCACTCAGCTCGTTGTTTGGGTTTTTCTGCTTAGCAACTTTTATTTGTTTGGGCATTTTACCTTTTATTTGAGGCAGACAGAAATCGTGGGGTATGACACGAAACAAAGGTCCCTCAGCTGGGAGTTGATCCATGGACGTTGCAGTTAAGTGGTGCGCACTTTAACCAGTAGGCTAGCTGTGAGCTAAGGTACCCTTTTTAAGTTTTTAAGGGTCTCACCTCCCTCATCTTTGTTTCCTGCAGATGCAGGCTGCTATTAGTTACACCAATTCCAAGCTAGACACAATGCGGACAAGTGAGTGAGTGAACATCAGCTTGAGTCAGTGTATCCACTGTCCTAACCTACTGTGTCCAACCTACTGTGTGCATCAGCGAACAGATGAGAGATGTCTCTATGAATTTAATCTCGACTAGTAGCTTTAGATGCTAGTTAGATTGTAACATAACTCCATTATTCTCACAGTGGCTTAATTGACTGTTAATCTGTATCACTTCTTAATACAGCCTATAGGCTATGATGATATATAAAATGAAACGTTATAGATCAACAAATCACAAAAAATAATCATTCCTAGTTTCCATCTGCTAGAGTTCATTTGCTTGCTGTATGTTAGGAAAAGATGTCTACATTTAGCTGGTGATGAATGTTGCGCATTTAGCAGCCAGACCAAAACAGAGCTACAAGAAGAGGGAATATTGGACCCCAAATGATTTGCTAACAGTTTTGCCATCAAAGCTTAAAAGGTCATAATTGTTATGTTTACAGCTTATTTCTGTGGCCCTCAACTGGCCGACGGACAGACAGAAAGAGAAAGAAGATGCAGCTGTAAAGATAGGCACTAATAGCCTATCAGCCTAACAGCTTATCAGTCTGTTCCTTCAGCACACTTCCTGTATGCTATCTGAGAATACACTCATACAACCACCAATTCAGTTATTTTTTTAAAAAGAGTGATATATGGCTTTTCTACCTATTCAGTCCTCTTGACAAGTCAGCACTTCTTCAGTTATAATTATTCCACACCAATCAACACTTTAAGCCCCAGATATCTCAACTTTCTATTGGTACCTTGCTGCCGCTCAGCAGCGCAGTCATAATTCTCATTACCACGGAGCAATAATGCAGCGAGTGGCTCCTAGATAACAGTTGAGAGTTGTCACAGCTCTGACAACCCATTTCTCTCCTCTGTATATGAATTCCTTTGATATCTGGCGACGTCTGATGTTCCTGGAAAGACCATGTAATCCGAGTGAGGCCTGCTCACTCTTGCTGTGTCTGCGAGGTCTCCATCTCTCAAGCTGTGCAACCAGATTCACTTCAGTTGCCTCTTCAGATATAAAATGTCCAGAATCCATAGAGCAAAAAATACACTGAACATGTGCACACTTTTATGCAATATAATGCTGATCGGAGAGCTATACAAATCAATTGTAGGATTGCTTTACATACAATATATCACTAATAATTCAGTCTGTGGAGCTACTCTTACCACCTTTGTTTCCTGGACAAAGGTGCTGAGTTTCAGGGCAGGATTGAGTATCAAGCGGAAAGAGACCTCAGATAAGAACTACATATAAGAGGAAGGTAAATACTGGAGCGGTGTGTTTCTAATAGAAAAGCAGAGGTGACCTTTCCCTGCAGTGACCTACTGTCCTTGGGGCTAATGTAGCCACAGATCCTGAGAGGGGCCTCTTTTTACACCACCTCATATTCACATTCTGCAATAAAAACAGCTCGGGTTCAGGGTCTAGCAACATCCAATCATATGAAAGCAAAGATGTTATAAATATATTTGCACACCAGCTTCAGTAAATGGATTGGTGCACATTTGCATGGGAAATTCAGTATTGTGTCGCGTTTGGGAATGTAGGCAAATTAATATTAATGGACTATTGTAATAACAAGAGTGCAAGTGACCTCGACACTCCCCTACCTGCTTCCGTCTCTGTTGGTGAATGCACCTATTTTGATCAATATTTCTTCCAAATGGTTTGTTTCAACCATGTTTCAGGTCAATAATTTGCTCTTCACATTAGCCCAAGCTCTAACCGACACAGACTGTTCAATTCCCCAATGGCTATCTGTACCGTCATGGGGGCAGGCTGAGGGGAAAATGCATGGCATGATATATATGTCTCAGTGAGGGGCTTTTTTCATTAAAAATGGAGGAGTACTTTGATCTACCTGCATGGGCTTTGATCGGGTGTCTTGAATAAGGAGGAGTGTTTTGCCCCCGGTGCTGCTGCACAACAGGAAACAAACCTCCCTGTCACAGCAATTTATATGCCAATATCTGTCTTCGAGAACAGCTGTAACATGGCTCCAACCCGAATCCTGAAAGAATGGTAACACCTACATAAAAATGCAGTAACAAAAAAATATCGCGTACAGTTGATTGCTGGTATTGTTTTGCATGTGTGATTTCACAGAAAAGCAATGTCAGAAAAAAACAAGGCCAATAATCGTGCTGAAAAAGCAAATGCAAATTTACAGCAGATGGAAAATCTGCACCCAAGAACAACTCAACAGGGCCTATTAAAGATGAAATGATACGCAACATGATTTAGGTAAACAGTTGTACCACAGCGAAGCAATAACACAAAGCGGATCAAATGACATCTTCTTTAGCTGTGAATTTAACCGAAAGGTGGCGCGATCAATTGTCTTTTACAGTCCTTCAGAAACAGATTGTTCCCACCCACTGAACCTCTGAGAAACAATAAAGGCTCACAGCATGTATGAAAACCCCTTCAATAAAACAGCATTAGGGTGCTGCAAATAAAACAAATTCATTTCCCCTAGCAATCAATTATTCACCAAACAGGCTTACAAAATTAGAACAACATCAATATTTTATCTCCTTTTTTTTTTTTTAACAAATCTCTGCCTCAGGAGGTATTTTGAAAGCGCAGCCTTGAAGCAAGGTTGTAAAATGCAGGGAAATCGCCTCCTATGTGAACCCCCCGAATAAAGAGAAGATGCAATAAATGGTTCACAGGATTTCATTCAACGGGAAGTTTTTATGTAACAGATCAAGCTGTTTTCTGCTTTGTTAGCAGCATAATTCACTTCCTTGGGTAAATGAGAGATTTTCCACAGACAGTATGTGGCTGTTAAACCTTGATGCTGCATTTTTTTCTTGACACTAATTCTCTGTACCAGAGCTCTATTTCTAACTCTTCTTTTGGCCTCATTGACTGTCCTTGTGACAGAGTGCCATCTGCTGGTAAAGACTATTTTTGGTATTATGTTTGATTAAAACTGAGCAGTGCCAGGAGGACTCGCTGTTGATCTGGCTCTGTGATGGAGGGTACCGAGGTCACATCTGGTTCCTTCATTAAGCTTCTCCCACAGGTCCTGACGGCCACTTCAGCATCCGTGGGCTTTTATTTAAAATCTTCTGATGACAGTTCCAAAGACCTGCCGGGGTCCCTGAAAGAAACTAATTAATATCTCTGAGTCGTATCTAGAATGAGATGTTGGAACGGGAATAAAAGGAGCTGAAACAAAAACCCCATGACTCAGTACACTGCTGCACAGAGTGACAAATTCAGCCACATGGCACACCGTACTTAGACAGTGAATCCACAAGAATATGAATTTTAATCGTTTTCATCTATAATGGTAGCAGCATGGTTCAGATTTTCCTTGTTGTTCGGTATCATGGACAACATATGGCAGAGAAAAAACTGGAGACTGAATTTGCACTTCAAAAGAATGCACAGTAGAATTTACAAGGTAGTTTATCATCTATTTTTATCATAAACAACATTTTTTTTTATCATTGTGGATTTGTGAGCATGAAACAGCTGTTTGAAGTTGTTGATTATCGCACAGAGATCCTAAAAGCATGAGCCAGAAAATGTTCCCACATCCATATAAGATCACCCCACACGTTGTCACCAAGCCCAAAATGTTGTTTCTGTTGGCAAAGGCCCTTTTATGAACTTCAGTGTAATGTACCAACAGGATGAAATGACTGAAATCAGTTTTGAATCGGTATTATTTATTGCTTCACTCCTCTGGCATTATAAACAGGTTACTTACAGTAAAAGTGCCACGCTTGGGATAATGTTATGCTGGATGTAATGCTGTCCACTGCAGTGACACAGGCAGTGTCATCAGCAGATGTATAACCACTAACACTAACGCGAGGGTTCAAGTTGTTTTGCTGCATTACAGGAAAATGACACACTGTTTGAGCAAAAATCCAGATTTTTGTCCCGGAGGGAAATGTTGCATTTATTTTAGGCCGCGCGAGTTCAAACCTCGGCAAACCTACATGCGGTAACACTGGGCTCAAACCTCAGCAAACACACATCAAACGGAGGAATAATTGCCTGTCTCAACAAGTCTGAGCCAAAGTGTGCAGAGGCAGCTGAAATGCTGAGCTTGACTCACTTCCTGCCCGCTATCAGCTGCTTGTCCTTTATCAACAAGGGTAAATTCCCAACTTCTTCTCATTTTCTAAAACTGTGGTTTTAAAAAAAACCTGATGAATGGACTTTACCATACATGACCTCTTTATTATCACACAGTGTTATCTGTAACAAAGCACTTCTTTTGTTTTGGTTTACACGCCTTCTCTTTCTCATGGCAGATTTTGAAAACAACTCTTTAACAAAAGTTATGGAGGCGTTGCTCCATATGGAGCTAAATAAGCAGTGATAATATTTGGTGCAATCAGAGCTGACATCGTGACCCAGGGAGTGACAGCCTGTGGCTGCGCTCTGGATGGCAGGGAATGGAACGCCCATAAAGGCCACTGCTTATGACTGGCAGTAATTAGCTTTTAACAGCGGTGGTGAAGATGGCTGTCCATAAAGTCAACACAACTCCGCCTGCCTGGACTTTTTCTGTGCTGGCAGCCCACGCCTCAGCAGATGTACTCAACCCTCTTACATGGCTCTTAGCCAAAACCGCCTGCTGCCTTTTACTGATATTATATAATAACATGAATTCATACAAATTGTCTACAGTATCAATTTAATATATATCTCCCTGGGGTGGCGTGGTGGCCTAGGGGTTAAGATGCCAATGATGAACCACAGTGTCCCCTGGTTCGCTTTCAGCCAGGAACCATCTCTCACTCCCCTCGTTCCCTCTCATCTCTCCACCGTCACTATCTAATGAAGGCAGAAACTGCAAAAACAAACGGCAACAAATATATACCGTACATCTTCAAATTCTGTCTTCATAATTTCCTGTCTTCACGAGGGTGACCCACGTACACAACTAGGATATGTGTGGTTCTCAAAGCTACAAATTACCCCAAAAAACACCAAGAATGTTCTAATCATGTATGTATCAATACCATGTCAGTGAAAAACATTAGTTTTCCTGCATTGCTTTGGTTAAAAGACATTCTGTCATATCCTGCTTTGCTCATCAGTTTGTGTCCCAATCCTGTGGAGTACCTGCGTGGAAGCAGAGGAAGTGTGCATTTTTGGTCTGCGGTTGCTGCCAAAGACTGACTGCCAGAGCATT
Source organism: Seriola lalandi dorsalis (assembly GCF_002814215.2). Classification (NCBI taxonomy): domain Eukaryota; kingdom Metazoa; phylum Chordata; class Actinopteri; order Carangiformes; family Carangidae; genus Seriola; species Seriola lalandi. Next base: position 4,460,667 of record NW_019525414.1, on the reverse strand, counting down.
GGGAAGGAAAACAGTGATAAGCAGGAATGGTTTATATGCCATGCATTTTCAAACAGCTTTGATCACGTTGACATGGCACTGTGCTTTGATCCCTGGCAGTGCAGTGAAACTTCATTTCCCCGCATCAGATTGAGAAAAAGTCGTCATCTGCTAATGTGAACCAGATGAAGTCTTCAGACTCAGTCAAAGTTTCAAGAGTATCAGATTATCTACATTTTGTTTTGTCCATTTGTTTGATTTTGTCACAGTATGAGTGGTCGTCTTGGAATGACTTACTTTAAACTAACCTAGTGTTTTATTTTCCTCATCTGGGCTTTGACACACAGGATGACACATCACTATGCGGATTGTTATTATCTCTATTATTGCCCTGTCAGCATCTGAAAACGCCAAAACACATCTAAAAATGTTGAAAATATTCTTATCTGTATGCCATTTGTATGACTTCTTTCATTTTTGGAATCTGTCTTTTCTGTCTCATTATCTTTACAGAAGTTTATTAGACTCTTGCGCAAATATTGACATGGCAGGTTAGAAATATTCCCAAGGGTGACTAATAGTCTACATTTTGAAAAAAGTACTTGCTGAAGCAGAAGTAACACCCGTGTCTGCTGCTCCAGGGGGGTGAGTCAAATGTGTGGCCTCCTGTGCTCCTACAGTCCCATTCAGATGACTGACTCACATTAAGGCAAATGATTATAGTTTGCTCGTGGAATTATTTCTGTCGGACCTATAGCACTGACTTATGACTCATTACAGACAAGCTGCTACGAGCGACACTTGAGGGCTTTGAGGACACAACCCGGCTTTTCAACCTGGTGATTGCCTGTTTTGATCAGTTTGGGTTTTGTCATTTGTTTTGTTTGCTGGGCTCTAAGGATCTTTGTGTGCCATGTTCACCCACAAGCATGCATAGTATCTTCACTAATTAGAAAGGGTTACAATTATTCAGAGACAATACATTAGACACGCTGCTCCTTACTGCTGTGGCTTGATGAAATGAAGTGCACAACATAGGATGATCAAAAATAAAAATGAAGGAAACACAGAGGCAAACTTCTGGGAAAGCCAAAATAAATTATTGTGAGAGTTTAGTGGGTTATAAAAACAAAACAATACCCAGAATAAATGCAAGGCCCAGCAGACTCAGCAGAGCTGGGTAAAGTACCTGGTGATGGGGTAACATTTCCTCCACATCAAACACAGTGACGGCCGTGTGTGTTGCACAGTCTCTGTGTCCCACCACAAAGTCAACAAACCAGTCGTCATAAAACACGACACAGCTGAGCAAGGAAGCTGGACAAGGAACCACATCAACCGTCGCAGACAGGAAGTGATTTTTGCATTTATAACTGCCTGCTAGAAACATACCATAAGATGTAAACAGTTTACTTTAACAAGGCAGTTTGAAACTAAACAGGGCAGGTCACAATTAAGGACAAAGTTGCAAAAGTCGCTGTACAGTGCTGAACTGTACAGTACACACAGGAAAATCTAGGCGAGCTGAAGTAAATCAGGCCATGAAATATGTTTAGGTTTGATGGGAAAATGGTTCTTCATATGTGAAGCTCCACGGATAATCAGAGTTTTCACCCTGAGCAGCTACTGACCTTAAAATGCCAACATTCAGACCACGTCTGTGACACGCAGGAGTGTTTTGTAGTATTCTGCCTCCCTCTGTTTTGCTGCCCCAGGACAAATGATGCTTTTTCAGCATTACACGGCCCTGTTGTTCCATGGTTAACCTAATCATAAAGATCCCGCCCACATGAGCAGCGAGGGTCTTGCTGCTCTACTATGATATTATCCAGCTCTGTGATGACGCAGTTGGCCACTTCATGCAGCTGCACGGTGTGTGCCAACAGCCTGTGCTGTGATTGAGGGACGTTTTGGGAAGAATGCCACACAAAAATGTGTATTTTTTCGAGGTTCTGTGCCAGACGTCTTTTTGGGAACAAAGTGGCGAAACCAAATGAAATGTGGCATTTGTTAAAATACATGGAGCCATATTCATTAAGGCTTTGACGCCATGTAAAATCAGTGACAGATGTTTTCAAAGGAGGCCTGGGGATCTGCTGAGGAGACACATATAAAAAGAAATAACCTTGCATTAAATGAAAGAGTGCTTGTGTTGAGGTTATTATTTGAAGCTGCTTTAGTCTGAATGAAACATAACCAATTTGAACAAAAATATGTTTAGAATATGAATGTGTAAACTGTAACCGTGTGTGTGTGTGTGTGTGTGTGTGTTAACCAAATGTCTATTATAAATGTCTGTACCCAGTGCACATTTTTCAGTTCATGCAGAGTTACATTTACTATCTTCCAGGAATAATGTGTTTAGTTTGTTGTCATGAATATCATGTAAATAATGTGATAATATAAAATGAGAACTGTCAAAATCTGGAGCGGTATGTGTGTTCTTCTTACCTGTGACAGACATGCTGATCTAACGTTGCGAAAGACATGTATTGCCATGGCTGTGGCTCCCCGTGAATCACTACAAGCAGAAGAGCTAAATGAGAACCTATGACAACATTTCTCAAACACGTCAACAACAAGTTAGTAAATGGGGTGTGAGTATGTCAAACAATGCAACATATCAACCACATCAGGAAACCTTAAATTCAAATATAAGGAAGGATACACCACCTCATCAAACCACAGGTAGCATTATTTGTAAGCTGCATTAACTGTTACCATATAAGGCAAGTCACTAGGGAATCTGCAAGAGAGAGGATGTGCTGTAAATCCGTTACACTTCCCCAAATTAAGTAAGTCTGTCTCAGCTGCAGCCACCTGTATGATTTGGGATAACCAGTATTCTACAGGGGCTTGGATAGGAAATACCCCAATCTACTTTACGTGGAGTATTTTATCGGCATATCAGTTAAAAAGAGTTGTTTATGTTCCTGCACATGAAAATGTAATGGAGCAATTACGTAAGTCCCTCATCTGCAGATCTAGCCATTCACGTGGGAACGCAGTGAGTCATGACATCCTGGCTGAGGCACATCCTTACCCACAACACCTTGATACGCACATACCCAAAAATATCAACATAAACTCATCATGTACACTCTACTGCACATAGTTGGTGCTCTTAAGCTTATGGATTAGCTATGACAAAAGATGGTGTGCAAGTGATATAGAGAAGTGTGATCCTCTTCCATGGTTCAAAGGAAAAATACAGAAACAGTTGGTTACTCATTACCAAATGAGACATTATTACAAATGTATTGGGTTTTGGGAATGATGCCACATGTTGCATCAGCAACACTGTATGATGAAGTCCCGCGGAAATCAAGCCAAAAACAACACTGCAACAAATTGCAAAACTAAATGCACAGGGATTTCTTCAGCCCCTCAAATTATTTGGCATAGAACACTTAAAACATAATTCAAGAATTAGAGACATCTAAATGTTTACCATCTTAGAAAATAAAACAACACATGGTGCATGTTTTTCCCCCTGTGAGAATCTTCTTTTGGCTTGACCCGGTTTGACATTTTCTTCAGAATCCAACTTTTAAAAAAAATAGGAAATTTTTATTCATGAAAAAAGTGGAACCATACTTTATTTAGCTATGTATAACACTACTTTAAGCATAGAAATAACAGAAGTGTCTGGCTGAGTCCCATGATGAATGTGTTGCACTCAGGTAGAGCTACAACATGTGCAAGAGAGCTTCTACCATGAATTAAAAGATGACGATGACAATGTACACAGAGCATCTAAACAATGTATTTAGGCTCTGTAAAGTTATTTCCTGAAAGTTTTTTATACCAATTTTAATGATGCAAATTCTCGCAATAATAGCAACTTTCAGAGCATTCACAGTAATTTGTCATTTGGTTAATGATTTGTGTAGATTTTCTGGCAGCATGCATTATTTTATTAACATAACATGAATGCAACAATAATAATTTGCCATGATTGGCCTTATCCACCGCTACCATTGTTCACCAAACACCACACCCTTACAGCTTGAAATGTGTCCAAAAAAAAAAAAAACAAGAAAAAAAAAAAAACAATTAGGTAACCGCTCATTAGCTGTTAGGTAAAGCTAAATGTAGATATTTTGGAAATTCCCCATGTCCCTTTCAACAAGACTGTCTATTAAGATGTAAGTGGGAGGTTTGAGGTTGGTAGTGGGTGGGTACGAAGTTAAGTGACTAAGAAGTTACTCCGCATAAATACAAGGTCCACAACGGCACAAAGCAGAGAGACAACAACAGGAGCCACCAGTCAAAACAAAGAGGGAAGCCAACAAAGACAGAGAAACGCAGCAGATCGTCAGGGGACAAGCTTTTTCATTTCTTTCGGCTAACTGAGCACTTGTTCACTGCAAGGCTTTCAGTAGAATTGTTTTTTTGTTACATTTTGCAGCAATCCACAGGAGATCTCATCATGAGATACTGTGCTTTAGTTGCGTGTTTAGTTCTGGGGATAGGCATGCAGGATGGATGGAGCCTTCCCATCAAGTCCGTCTCTGTCACTTTCCCAGGAGACATCATCAAAAACATGACTGATACGGAGCTGGCGGAAGTGAGTAGCAGATGGTTCATTTTGTCTTGAAAGATTCAAATCCCTAAAACAGAATGCAATCAAGCTGTGCAGGGAAATAACTACCTGAGCAGATCTCCCTTTTATAATGTTTAATTAAAAGAAAATGATTTTCCTCTGAATTCAAGAAATATGAGAGTGTTACAGTGAAAGCAAGTGCTCCAAAAACATGAGCACAGATTTTTAATTTGTTTTCGAAGTAAAAGTTTACTTCATAAGGACCCACTCTAGCCTGCTCCTCGTCTACCTGGACTACACTCACTAATGTGGTTTATGTTCTCCTCCAGACTTATCTGAAGAGGTTTGGCTACTTAGACACTGTGCACCGCAGCGGCTTCCAGTCTATGGTTTCCACCGCCAAGGCTGTGATGAGAATGCAGAGGCAGATGGGGCTGGAGGAGACTGGAAAGCTGGACAAGTCCACCCTGGAGGCCATGAAACAGCCTCGCTGTGGGGTTCCTGATGTGGCCAACTACCAAACCTTTGAGGGAGACCTCAAGTGGGACCATAACGACGTCACTTACAGGTGAGTAGAGAGAAAGAATCATCCAATATGACATTATAATGCTATAATTAGCTTTGCAATGCAAGGGACAACATACAAGTCTCTGATGGAGATGTATCACCGAGTATCATCACTGACATTGTTACAAGTCTAAAGGAAGGGTCATTCTGCTCTCCTCTACAGGATCATTAACTATTCTCCAGACATGGACAGCGCTCTGATTGATGACGCCTTTGCCAGAGCCTTCAAGGTGTGGAGTGATGTGACCCCTCTGAGTTTTACACGCCTCTTTGAAGGAACAGCTGACATCATGATATCATTTGGAAGAGCTGGTATGTGCTTGCATGGTGGTCACTTCATTTGTTTTGTACATACAGATGTCACATAGTTGAATTGTAACTAACAATTTAATCATTAATTTAGACCACGGAGACCCATACCCATTTGATGGTAAGGATGGCCTTCTGGCCCACGCTTATCCCCCTGGTGAGGGTGTTCAGGGAGACGCCCACTTTGACGATGATGAGTACTGGACCCTGGGTACAGGACCAGGTAATCAGCCTTACTTACTAATGCCCCCATCAACAATTCATGTGTAGTTGTCTCCCCCTAGTGTTCAAATTATACACTGGATTAAGTAAATACATTTCATTCTGTCACCTTAGCTGTGAAGACCAGCTATGGGAATGCGGACGGCGCCATGTGCCACTTCCCCTTCACTTTCGAGGGTAAATCCTACACCACCTGTACCACTGAGGGCCGTACAGACGACCTGCCATGGTGCGCCACCACAGCTGACTACGGCAGAGACAAGAAATACGGCTTCTGCCCAAGTGAACGTAAGCTTGACAGTTTATTCGCCTGGGGAAATCATAGGTCAGGGGTCACCTAGATGCGGGCATTTGCTTTTTGTGACACGCTGATCTTCATCCTTTGCCCCTGATTCTCATCCTGACAGTTCTGTACACATTTGGAGGAAACGCCAACGGAGCTAAGTGCGTTTTCCCCTTCGTCTTTCTGGGGAAGGAGTACGACAGCTGTACGACAGAGGGCCGCAGTGATGGTTACCGCTGGTGTGCCACCACAGAGAACTTTGACAACGACAAGGCATATGGATTCTGTCCCAGTCGTGGTGAGTGAAAGGAACCACAATGCATAAACAATGTGGAGCGGTGTAACAACGGCTTCTATTCTTACTTGTGGTTGTTATATCTTTGTTTGGCCAGACACCGCTGTAGTCGGTGGAAATTCAGAGGGAGAGCCCTGCCACTTCCCCTTTGTGTTCCTGGGTAAGGAGTACGACTCCTGCACCAGCGAGGGACGAGGAGATGGCAAGTTGTGGTGCGGTACCACTGACAACTATGATGAGGACAAGAAATGGGGTTTCTGTCATGACAAGGGTGAGTAACATAAACATAAGACTCAGAGAACAGAGTGGGTAAAATGCTGTAGATATGTATCTACACGAGTCATTCATTAATATTCCTTACTGTATGTGTTCCAGGTTACAGTCTGTTTCTGGTGGCAGCCCATGAGTTTGGACATGCCCTTGGCCTGGATCACTCCAACATTAGAGACGCTCTCATGTACCCCATGTACAGCTATGTGGAAGACTTCTCCCTGAACAAAGACGACGTTGAAGGCATTCAGTATCTCTATGGTAATTTCAGTTTTCACATGCTTATAAGAACAGCACCAAAAAAAAACAGCAATATATTTCAATTTCTCTCAACCATCACTGTTTTTTTTTTCTTCCCCAGGACCCAAAACAGGCCCTGATCCCACCCCACCCAAGCCCACCGCTGAGGAGACTGACCCCACAGATGATCCTAGACCCACCGAACCCTCCACCACTACCACCACACGGCCTGTGGATCCGACCAAAGATGCCTGCAAGATGACCAAATTCGACACCATCACTGTGATTGAGAATGAACTACATTTCTTCAAGGATGGGTGAGCAAATCAGTCTATTCCTCTTTGTAACGCAAGCCAAAATTACAACATCGACAAAAACCAGCAGTGTTGGTTGATGTGTTAATTTTTATGTGCTGATCAACAGACATTACTGGAAGATGTCCAGCAGCAGGGATGGAAAACTCCAGGGACCATTGTCTGTTTCTGAGAGATGGCCAGCTCTGCCAGCAGTCATTGACTCTGCTTTTGAGGACGTTCTGACTAGGAAACTGTACTTCTTCTCAGGTAAAGAGGCTTCAACAGTGTAGATGCGTAAAGGACCATCAACACATAAACTAGAAGTGCAGACGAGCTTCATGGTATCATTTTTTTTTTTCTATACGTAGGGTCCCGCTTCTGGGTGTACACAGGGCAGAGTGTTCTGGGTCCCCGCAGCATAGAGAAGCTTGGCCTCCCCAACACCATTCAGAAGGTAGAGGGAGCACTGCAGAGGGGGAAAGGCAAAGTGCTGCTCTTCAGCGGGGAGAACTTCTGGAGGTGAGTTAAAATTGCACCTTCGACGCATTTACATCCTGAAAAATCTGCACCAGGTTGGGAAGAATTGTTTTGCTGGAAGAGTTTCAGCTCAGCCTCAACCATGTCTGCTCTTCTTTAAGACCTATTTGGTCTTTTAACAAGACAGTTAAACCCCTCCACTGTGGTTGCTCAGTCAACCTACTGTTAAAATAAGCATTTTTACAACATTATTAAAGTCTGTGCTTTAAGAGGAGGATGACTTATTGTTTCTAACATCTTAAATGACATTTTGTGGTATGGTTTTGTGTCTGATCAACACAGGCTTGATGTGAAGACCCAGAAAATCGACAATGGTTACCCCAGATATACAGAGTCGTCTTTGGTGGCGTCCCCAATGATGCTCACGATGTATTCCAGTACAGAGGTAAATAGATCTGTCGATTTCAAATACTTATGTACGCAACAAAATCAACTAAAACCATAGCAACAGGTAGTCACATGTAATAATCTACATTCTGCATTCAATTAATTAACTTCAATATTTCTGCTTTAGGTCACATCTACTTCTGCCGGGACCGCTTCTACTGGCGTATGAACTCCCGCAGGCAGGTGGACCGTGTCGGCTATGTGAAATATGACCTCCTCATGTGCTCAAACTCTTAAAGGCTGAGATGAAGGTGCAAGGATGAGCTCGAAATCGGGGTGTCAGGGAGAATGTGATGTGGTATTTGTGTGTAGCGTCTGTTGTATGATGCGTGTGCTTTCTGGGATGTAAATAATTGGCCATCATTGCTGTTGGCAAATCCTAAAACATACAGCATTGGCCTAAAAATAAGTTTAACAGCCCAGTACAGGAAAGCAAATTGTGATCTTTGGTACTGACTTGCCCTCAGTCTGATAATCTGTGAACTGATGTGATGTCATTCATAAAATTTGAGACAATAATGACAACTTAAATATTATCAAATATAATAATATTATCTGTCTGGATCAGATTCCAGATTTACTGAACAGTTTCATTATGTCTGACAGGTTCAGACTCTTAACAGTATTAGATTATTTTGGTATTTATAGCAGTATCTTATATTATTTTTGTGTCCTAAAGCTTATTTGTTTTGTATAATTCTATTTGTCTATTTTTGGAAATGGCTTCAAAGCCAATTACTTGCACTGGAAGACAATACATGTCTCCTCTTAAGTTATTTATGAGACTGATGTGTTTTGTGTTAAGGGTTGAACTTTAAATGCAATAAACATTCCATGAGAACTATACCTCTCATTTCCACTGTCTCACTCATTCATGAAAGTACTGTATGAACTGAAATAGTATATGGAACTTTTAAATTACTATCATACCCACATCCTCTACTATTAAGCATTTCAATCCACACTCCCACAGCAGTGAGTTTACACATAATACAGCCAGAAATTGTAATTTCATTGCATGATTCAGGTACCAGTAAAAGTCTTACTGGATCCCACTGGTACTTAAGTGTGGGTTCAGTGAAAGAACACATGACTGTGGGCAACAAGGGACTAACAACAGGACATTTTTGCAGGCATAAATCATACTCTACATATGTAGGTACTGGGTACCTATATGGGGTTCAGTGATAGAAAACAAAACTGTTGTTTGGCAAAGATGGTGTTAACAACCTCATCTTACTGTGTAATTAAAGTTATAAAAAGAAGAGCACCCACACACATTACTGCCCACATAACTTTTTCTTATTGTGTAATCAAAATAATTGATAATCATGAGGTTCCTCAATAAGGATTTGTCATGTTTGATCCACCTACAGTACATCTGTATCTTATATTATTACATTACTTGATTATAGTTCTTCCTCCTTGGATGTCAGTAGAAGGCTTTTAGAGTTGATTATATGACATAAGTGTTACATTTCTTCTCCAGTGAACCTGTTGTGAGCTGCTGAATGAACATGCCTGCTAAAGGCCATTTTTTCTAAAGACCCATTTCTTAATTTGATTTTATTTCAAATCTTACAATTAAGAAAACATAAATAAAACCCTAGAGTATGGGTGTAGCTGTCCGCAGAAGAAACGTGTGTAATCTGAGCGCTCCTTTTTAGTGTTTTCTCCTACATATCCCAATAATGTTAGTTAATGAGTGAAAGTCATTTGTATTTTCCATTACACAGTAAAATATAAAATATGTGGGCCGTATTACACACTTAGATGGCAGTTTTATTAGGTACACCAGCTAAAACTAATGCAGTCTAATTTAAGTCCAGCAATAAATTAGAACTTGTCACTCCCTTGTTCTTATATTTAGAATACATTGAAGTACCGACAGGAACCACTAAGTATATTATTGGTACCTGATTCATGTAATGAAATTACGCTGTGAATTTTGCAACCAAAAATGCACGTGTATAAAGCACAGGCCTGCGTGATAGAAATATAATTTAATGGCTTTAGTTATATCGATGATTTAAAGTTTGAACGGCGCCTCAGTCTCTCGAGACAAGCGGATGTATATCACTCCGCACCCAGTTGCGTAATACGCCTTCCTCTAAAAACAATAGTCCACTAAATGTTTATAAACATCTAATTTACCGAATATTTGGACCAATATGTAACGACAAAACTATCGGTAAATACATATTGTCAAAATTGGTGGTCATATGAATGTTTGATTAGATGACCGGTCAGTTTTTCAACAAAAACAATAAATAAGATCCGGTTGCACGGACAGGAAGCAAGGAGATACTCATGGCGCCCGACTAGAATGAGGCAACAATTATCGGTTACTAATTTCTGTTCTGTTTAGCGCCTCTGCACTAAAGGACACCTTGCTACCCGAAAATACACGGTAAGAAAAAAGCATGGAGATTGTAGTGCCGGTGAAGGAAAATATTTTCATTTTCTTCAGGGAGAGCATTTGGGCGGTCTGCCGCAGCTGAGGCCCTCGAGGTCCCCAGTAGAGCTCTCAGAATGCCTGAGTGTAAAAGGGGCTGCCTGGTGTAAAATGGCGACGCGGAGCAGGCAGGGTGAAGGGCAGCTAGGCCCGTTTAAATCGGCTAGCACATGCCGTCCTGGAGGCTGTTGCGGCCGAAATGTCGACTTGCTTAGACCGATGACATTCTCTTCATTCCACTCTGTTATTCTATTCAACCTGCCAAACTATAACATCAAGACTGGGAGACGTTTTATATATGTATTGAAGCCCTGTAAAACACGATAGTGACATGAAAACAAAGCTGGTCAGTAGGCTAAAAGCTAATGTTAGCTGTTCAGGTTCCTCTGGAGAAAATGTTAGTTCCCATGGCATCAAGTTTCTAAATAACTTAACCGATGCTCATGGTTTGAGTGTAATCAAGGGGGAAACGTTAGCTTTTCTTACCCAGGATAGAAAGATTTAATTCATACCAACAATTACGTCCTTGAGAGGATTCATACAGCTAGTTGTGTAGACACGACAGGTATTAGTGCTGACGTTGCTTATGCAAACCTGTGTCTAAGTTTCCCGAAATAAACACTTACACTGTCACTTACCATTAAGTGATGGATGATGAACTCAATATCCTTTGTTGAACGTGGTATAAGAAAACTGCTATGGATGAAATACCCTGGAGCATAAGATGCATCCACAGCCGTTAGATATAGCGGATTAAAAGTGTAATGTTTCACAACATGAAAAGAGAAATGAAAATATTACATCAACACTGTTGAAGGTTACCTTAAAATAATTTACATTTTACCGTATACCTCTGGACTGTAACTTTGTTTCCATATGTAGGCCACTGGTATGAAGAGCTTTACATTCCTACAAACTCTGATACTAATCATTGTTACAACGTAATCAACATAAAAGACCTCAAAAGGATACACAAAAATCTAAGTGACTTGAAAGTGACATTGAAAGCCACAATAAACCACAAAAACTAATAGTTCATTTCCAGTTGGTTGCCCTATCTCTCAGAATTAATTATAGATAGGCAACATACACTGTATGATAACCTTCAGAAATAGAATATTATGTTCAATAACAAGTTTCCCCTTGACTACTCAAGTTACTGTTTGCCATATTCAGCATCCTCTATATCATCATAGTTGAGAAAGTTGGACAGTCTTCTACTGTCGAGGATCTCTGCAGGTCTTGAGGCTTTGAAGTTTTGTTAGAAGTCATTCTATACTTTTCTATAGTATATCTAGCTCTATCTAGTTCTATTTTGATAGCTTAGCTGGGGCAATAAAATATCTTATGTTGTGCAAACACTCTTGACACTAATGACAAACAGCGGTGTCCTAGGGTAAGCAACAAAGACAAACATATGGTGCATGATGATATGAGCTGCATTAATTTTAACACAATGAACTTGCAGTAATGGCTTTCCAGGCATGCTTTAAGTACGGCATGCACTTAAAATTTGATATTGAGTTTATGTTAAATTTTTGTGGATAGTTATGGATTCGGAGGAGAATGAGGTGGAGAGCAGCAGTGATGCAGGCCCCTCAGGGATGGAGGAGCCATCTGAAAGCGGCATGGGTATGGAGTCATCGGAGGCCATGTCTGCAGACAGCAGCGATGCTGCTGCATCACATGCACAGGCCCCAGAGTCTGACTGCCATGTGGGACAGAGCTCGGAGGGACTTGTGGTAAGCTTTATACATATGTAGGAGAAAACAGTTATACAACTAAGCCACCAGAAAAACAATATGCAGCTATGCTGTGTCCTAAAAGTTTCATGATAACGACATCATGTTCTTGCCCCTCCCTGTCAAGGTGTTCATCCCAGAAACCAGCTCCAGTACAGATGTCAGAATTTCATCAGTCCACCTCCCAGATTCGTCCTCAGTGGCCCAGTCCACCAGCGTGTCCAGCGTCTCCACAGTGACTCAGTCAGTGCTGGTGTCTGAGTCAGCCCAAGTGCTGGTCCACTCCAGCGCTGTGTCTGAAGGAGCCATGATGGTTTCTGACTCAACTGCTTCTACCTCGTCAGACCTGGGGTCTGCCATTGACAAAATCATAGAGTCCACCATCGGCCCCGACATCATGAATGGTATTTCCACTTTTACTCCATGTTTTGTTATGTCTTAGGCTGAGCAGCTTTAAGGTTGTGTCATTTTGATTGGTTTAGAGTAAAGTAACAGATATCTGATTCTGTTTAATGCTTTTCTATTAGGTTGCATATCTGTTACCAGTGCAGAAGATGGTGGTGCAGAAACAACCCAGTATCTGATATTACAAGGACCAGATGATGGTGAGTGTGCTACTTTTACTACTAACACATTCATTCTTCAGCCCCTTTCAAAACGTTTTTGAAAGTTAATGATGCTGAGGAAATTACCTCCATGTTCATACAGCATGTATTTATAGAGCAAATAAATAATTTTATATTTCTATGTCAACTTGATAGGAATCTACAGCTCCAACTTTGTTGTAGTCCTCTAGTGAGTTTTTGTAATTTAAAATCCACGAGTTGATGACACACGAGTAAGTATGGGAATAGAGTTATGAAAATCTTATTTCAATAAACTATGTACAATTCATCTATATGTATTTGTCCGCTACAGGTGCTCCTATGGTAGCTCAGATGTCATCTTCGGCCTTGTCCGATCGTATAGCCATAGAAGCTCTTGCTGAAGGTCCCACATCTACCTGTTTGGACCAGGGAGACCTGCAGGGCAACCTTGAACCTGACCAGCCTGATGATCAGCCTGGACACTCAGGTTACCCAGAGGACAGCAGCAGTCAGCCTGACCAGCCCCAGCACTCCCACCCCTCCCAGTACATGGACTGCAGTGCAGATGGTCCAGACCAGACAGAGGAGTCTTCATCTTCCTATGTAGAGTGTTCAGGTGAGGAGCCTGACCAGACACGCTCCCAGTCAGGCTTCCCTGATTACAGCGGGGATAACAGTGACCAGGACCTGCCTGGATACGTGGAATGCAGTGGGGCTGACTCAAACCCTACCAGTCGAGGTCACTATGTGGTGGAGTGCAGTGCTGGGTATCTTGAGTGTACAGTGGACGATGGAGAGCAGCCACATCATTCACGCAGTTACATCGACAGTAGTGCAGACCACCGGTCCCAGACTAGTCGGCAGTATAGTGCTGAGTATGGTGGAGAATGTGTTGCAGCTGCAGACTCTGAGCAACCGGGCTGTTCTCAGTACCAAGCTAGGGATGATGATGAAGATGACGACCAGAACCAGGATCCAGATCAGCCGCAGCACTCCCAACAGCAGCCCCAGCACTCCTGTTACCTGGAAAGCAGCAATGGCCCTGAGGCCTCTCTCTATGCCGATGACAGCTCCTCATCAGACCATCCTCTGGCAGACACTGCAGGTTCAGGCGGGCTTCCTGAGGCACTGGAGTGTAGCGAGAGCCAGCCTGGGCCCTACATCAGCAGCAGTGGGACATATACCTCCAATCCAGAGCCTGAGCTGGCTCAGCAGTGCTCACCCAGCCAAGAGGAGCCCCAGGGCTCCCAGGGGCCTCAGGATGAAGCCGGGCTGGTCAGGGAGATGGAAACATCAACAGTGGCAGAAGGTTCTGGAGACAGACCTCCAAACCTAGCTGAGCTGGAGGAGATGATGGAAGTAGTGATTGTACAGCAGTTCAAGTGTAAGATGTGTCCGTACAAGAGTGCTTCCAAAGACACACTCATTAACCACATGAGAGACAAGCACTTCAAACCTGCAGGTAAAGTAGTTGATCATGGATCACAGTGATACATCTCTCTGCCTGTACGTTATCTCATTTTTGTTTCTTTGTGAAATGTTGGTTGTTCAGTGGATGTGCACAAGAAGCGTAAACGTGGACGGCCTCCTAAAAGTGAGACAGTGGCCCGTCGGCAGGCAGAGAGAGAGGAAGCTGAAGAGAAGAAGGCAGCAAAGGTGAAGGCTGCTGAGCCTCATCAGGCAGAAGAAGAAGAGGATGATATTGTGGATGCTGGTGCTATTGATGACCCCGAAGGTCAGGGAGGAAGATTTTCATTGAACTGTCAGTCAGATAACATAAACATTAATACTTTTCAAGGTTAGTGAATCAGTAACAGAGTAAGAATCATATTCACTTCTCCCTGTCCCTGCTCTTCTCTTGATCTCCAGAGGATAGTGACTACAACCCAGCAGAGGAGGATTGCAAAGGAAGACCACCTGCCACTCTGAAGAAGCCTGCTCCTCCTATTTCTTCCTCTTCTCACAGGCGTCCTCGACGTAAAGTTGGCCGTCCGAGGAAATACAGCTCTTTAGAAGAAGGCTACAGCAGCAAAGGTGGGTTTTGCGTTTTGACAGAGCAAAACAAAAACGTGGAGTCTGCATTACTAAACTTAGATTTCTGTATTTTCAATTTCATTCCTTTACATATTTTTGTTACAGAAGCAGAAAGTATTGCTAAGAAGCCCAGGGTTAGCGCTGATGCTAGTATACCTGAAGAGGCAAGCTCTTCCGGGTTAAACAATGGTCCTGCTATGGTGACTGTTGGAGACACTGCTGAGGCCACGATAAGCCAGTCGGATTCCGAGAACAAAGATCCTTCATCCAACACATCGCAGCCAGAGGAGGAGTTCTTCCAGAGGAAACGTGGCCGACCCTCCAAGCGCTTCCTTCGCAAGAAATATAAGAAGTATATCAATCGAAAGTAAGTATCAGATTATGAAATAAAGTTGTGTTGCAAACAGTGTTACACAACTTTCACAACAAGCTTCTCCTCATTATCAATATCTTCCAGCCGTTACTATAAATCTCTCAAACCGCTCCTGAGGCCTCACAACTGCTGGATCTGTGGCTCGCGCTTCCTCACTCAAGAAGATTTGCGCTTCCACGTGGACTCTCATGAGGGCAATGACCCAGAGCTCTTTAAGTGCCTCCAGTGCAACTATCGCTGTAAGCGCTGGTCCTCACTCAAGGTTAGTTGCAGTACAACTGCACAACACTCAGGTTTTCCTCAGTTTACAAAAATGTTTCTAAAAGTCCTGGGGGCTGTTTTACAGGAACACATGTTCAATCATGAGGGTACCAAGCCATTCAAGTGTGAGGAGTGTGATTACACAAGTGTCTACAGGAAAGATGTCATCCGCCACTCGGCAGTCCATAACAAAGAGAAGTAAATAACTCAGGCAACATACATAAACTGTAATTTATTACGCTGATAATTATTAATTGCACATTTTCACATCTTGTCACAGATTTTTTTCTTCTCCTTCCCACAGAAAAAGAAAGACTGAGTTGGTAAGAAATGATATTTTAATTATTTTAAACTCGTGGTTTAATACTGATATTATGCATTCTTCATTTTGTAGAAGAATTAGTGCAGTCTGTTTCTGTTTTGACTGGTTGTTGTTTGTGCTCTGATTCTCACAGGCTCCAAAGGTGTCAGAGTTCCCCTGCCCTGTGTGTCACAGAGTTTACCCCATGCAGAAAAGATTGACCCAGCACATGAAAACCCACAGCTCCGAGAAACCACACATGTGTGATAAGGTCAGAAAACATTGATTATACAATGCAAAAATATATGTAACAAATATTTCAAGTGTTTACCAACAATCACAAGTGTCTTTGTTTGAGAAGTGGCAGCTACAGGAGAGATGTTGATACATGTTACTGCGTGACAAACAATACAATGAATTTCTATACATTCTCTGTCAAGTTTACAATCTTTGATGCATTTTTGCACCTAAGTCTGGTGTTCACAGTTGCTGAACATGGCAAGCAATTGAGAATTATCTGTTAAGGTCAAAGGTTATAATGATTTTGGGGCTAGATTGTTACCCCTGTAAGATGCTTGTTTCATCTGCCTTCCCTCTTTGAATGCATGATTTACCTGCCCAATAGAATAATTTTGTGCATACCTGTGACAGTCCTTACAGGAAAGTAATTTTATGGATTTCTATGGACGATTTCTTTCCTGGTGTGAAGTTGATGATGATGGTGATGATGTCTTTCTGTCTTTGCAGTGTGGCAAATCCTTCAAGAAGCGGTACACATTCAAAATGCACCTACTGACCCACATCCAGAGCCTTG
This sequence comes from Seriola lalandi dorsalis, assembly GCF_002814215.2. Lineage (NCBI taxonomy): Eukaryota > Metazoa > Chordata > Actinopteri > Carangiformes > Carangidae > Seriola > Seriola lalandi. The sequence goes on along the minus strand of NW_019525414.1, from coordinate 4,444,169 downwards.
GAGACAGCAAGTCAGTACTGCAGAGTTTTATTTCACCTATTTATTCTGTCATTTACTATTCTGTATTTTAAAAACATGGATGTAGTGGTTAGCAGTTTGGAGTAGAAGAAGTCATTTCATGTTAGTGTGACGATATCATCATAATGATGATAATGATTCGATGTGCGTTTGCCAGGTTCAAGTGTGAGTTTTGCGACTACACTTGTGACAACAAGAAGCTGCTGCTCAACCATCAGCTGTCCCACACCAACGACAGGCCATTCAAGTGCGACTACTGTAAATACTCCACTTCTAAAGAGGAGTTCCTGGTCTCCCATCTAGCCATTAAGCACACAGGTCAGTGTGGCAGAAAGGCTTTCATAAAGTTTATTTAACATGAGCATGTTTTTATTTTCACCTCATGAATGTAGCGCTGTATGATACCTATTCATTTAGTATTTTAAATCTCTACAGGAGAGAAGCCTTTCTCCTGCGATATGTGTCACTTCATGACAAAGCACAGGAAGAACCTGCGTCTACATGTCCAGTGCCGCCATCCTGAGGCATTTGAAGAGTGGTCCGTGGCTCACCCTGAGGAGCCTGTGAGGAGACGACGCAGACCCTTCTTCACCCTGCAGCAGATAGAGGAGCTCAAACAACAACACGACGAACCACAGGGCCTACAGAACACTATAGTGAGTCTGTTAGAGGTTTCGTCATGTATCCCAGGTCCAATTTGGAGTTAATTTTAGCTTGTGTTATTATTTTGTGCCTCTGGAAGATGATAGACCGTAACTGTTTTTTCACCATCGTTCATTAGGTTGCAGTAGATTCTGCGACACTACAAGCCATGCAGGGGATGGAAAATGCCTCAGTGTCCCAGGATGCATTGGGAAACACCACCATCATCTATGAACAAGGTCAGTGATGATTCCACAAGAGATGTTTGTTAATATATCTGGTGTGGTCTGTCAGCTTGCTGACTTTGTCTCCCTGTCCTCCTCAGCTGAATCCAGTGATCTATCCGCCCAGAATGCCCTGGACCTGCTGCTGAATATGAGCAATGCCCGTGAATTGGTTGGAAACTCCGTGCAGGTTGGTCCGGCCGCTGCAAGTGGCGACATTTATGTGTAAAGTGTGGCAATATATGTACATATTTATATTTACTGATTGCGCTCCTCAGGTGGCAGTGCTGAAGTCAGAAGGCAAAGCTTTGGAGAAGAGCACTTGGAGTACAGTGACCGCAGCACCGGGCCAGGCCCAAAAGGTCATGACCTTCCACGTGTCTGAGAACGGTGAGACAGTGCTACAAGAGGCCTACGAGGCAGCCACCTCTGAAACAGGAGAGCTCACCCAGATTGCCATCGAAGCCTACGAAGGCGGTGGGGACTTCAGTGTGGTGGAGCAGACCGCTGAAGAAATCCATAGTCCTGGATACAGGTAACAGAACACACATGGTCTTATTGTCCCAGATTATGAGAAACATATGTTGTTACATTGAGAAATAGATTGAGGTTTACAATGTCTCAACAATCTCTAATGTCATTAAACTGCTGTTTTTGCAGTAATGGTGAGAGCAGTCCTTCTCAGGCTTTAGAGGTCTCTGGATCAGAGAGCACGAAAAGCGACAAGTATTATCTTACTTCAACGCTGCCTGATGGTGTACTGCAACAAGTGGAGGTAACTATCAACTGTAATTTCATTTTTTCTTCTTCTGTATGCCTTCTCTCTGACTGTGTCATTTTCTTTTATTGTCAGCTGAGCAGTGAAGCTCCGACCTCTCCCTCTGCAGTGGGCTCTCCCAGTCTCAGCACCAAGAGGTTTTCCTGCCGAATCTGCATGGAGTCTTTCCACGGACGCTCTGACATGGAGAACCACAAGAGGGCGCACTTGGATCCCAACACCTTCAAGTGTCCTGACTGTGACTTCACCTCCACCTCCTGGCCTGAGGTCAAGGTACAGTATGTCTCTCAAAATTGTGCAGCACTGTTACCGGGTGTTTCAGACCTTGACTTCTCTGACAGTTGTTGACGACATGCTGTTTTGTTTTAGGCTCACATGGAGCAGCATTCCTACCTACGTCCCCACAAGTGTCCAAACTGCAGCTTTGCCTCCAAAAACAAGAAAGACCTGCGCAGACACATGATGACCCACACCAACGAGAAACCCTTTTCTTGCAAACTTTGTGGACAAAGGTGAGATCAGAACTCGTTTGAGTTGCCACAAAACTTGTATTTAGTTAACATGAAAAACTCTAATGCAAAATGTTACATAAGAGCCTAGAGTGGTAATGAATAGCTGTGAATGTTGATTGTTTTTTATTTTCAGGTTTAACCGTAATGGCCATCTGAAGTTTCACATGGAGCGTCTCCACAATCAGGATCATCCTACTCGCAAAAGCCGCACGACCACATCTCAGCAGACCATCATAGTCAACAGTGATGAGGAGGCCTTAGCCACACTGCAATGTGAGGAACAGCACAACACAACACAAGACTTACAGTTTAAAGATAAATGAATGATACCGTGGATTATTGTTCAAAACTGACTTACAGATTATAAACAGAAACCACATTCATGTAAAAATAAATCTCAAATGTGTGTGTGTGTGTGTGTGTGTGTGTGTGTGTGTGTTTATGTGTGTGTGTGTGTGTGTGCAACAGCTCTGCAGGCACATCAGACAGTGATCACTCCAGAGCGGTTGCAGGCTTTGGGACAGGAGCACATCATTGTAGCTCAGGAACAGACACTATCAGACCAGGTACCAGCTTTCACATGATACCTGACATGTTTGTAACTTCACATAATTCTCTATGTGCATACTGTATATACACACTAATTTATAACTAAATGCATGAATGTGTACATTATCAGGAGGAGGGCACATATATTCAACAGATAACCACCCTAGATGGACAGACAGTTCAGCACCTGATGACAGGAGACAACCAGGTGACAGAGGTAAGAGCCATTTTGTAGATTATCCCACTTCATGTTTTAATGTACGAGACCTTAATGGAATATAAGACAAAATATATTGATTTTCAACAGAGCGTTCATCATATCGTTTAGCTTTCATCTCATGTTTCATGTCCTGTTCCAGGTCCAGTATATCATCTCACAGGATGGAGTACAGCACTTGATCCCTCAGGAGTATGTTGTAGTAGCTGACGGCAACCACATACAGGTCAGTGTATCACCTCGTAAGAAGTCACCTTAACTCATGATGGATACATGAGTTTGAAGGTGATGCCGTGTTGTTCTGACTGATCTCTCTAACTGTCTCTCAGATGCCAGATGGACAGATCATCCAGTATGAGCACGACGGGGCCTTTGTGCAGGAGCAGCAGGTGAGGCAGGTCATCTCAAAGGCTCTACAGTGAGAGTGGTTTATTTTGACAAAAGCTCATTGCTCTGTGTTTTTCATGTGTTCAGATCGCTGTGAGTCATGACGGTCAGATCCAGTATCTACCTGTCAGCTCGGAGCAACAGATAGTGAATCCTGAAGATCTGGAGGCTGCTGCTCACTCTGCTGTCACAGGTTGGCTCTCTTAATTAGCAGATCGCAATGAACTTGTTTTATATTCTGTCCGCCACTACATTATTAGATTGTTTATAATTACAATGGATGGATTGATGGATGTTTCTAAGTTTAAAAACTACCTTTGACTCCCTCTCATATTGCTATTAAAATCTGTCAGATAACAATATCCATACGGAAATGAAATATATGTAGATATAAAATAAAAGCACATATGTAAAAATTACTATGAAACCTATTAGAAGTTGGAACTATTTCATTTATTGACATTTATGTCCAGCCCATCATTGAGTCTTTTTCTGTTTTCTAATCTATTTTCGATTTAGTCTTTTTCTTTCAATTTGTGTTATTACAGTCTCCTAATGCAGTTGAGAGCAGGACCCATTTTGATGGTGTGTTTCAGGATGCTCTCACACAAAGCTGAGAGTCAGCTGCCAAACAGCATGTAAATGCCTTAAAATCAAAAGCTCGTTCTTGGCCAGCCTTGTTCATAAGAGCTGATTTTTAGAGCTTTTTTGAAAGCACCATCATGGAGGCGAGAACAGTTTTAGGTCTCTGGAAGTTGATTTTCAAACTTTAGTAAAAATGATTGATAACAGTTTGCTCCCTGAAATGCAGAAAATCAATTTAATTCAATGCCTTTATTGTCATTGCACAGTGTACAATGAAATTACTGTCTCCAGTGGTACATACAGTAATACATACATAACTATATACAGGAACATAAACTATAGTAGACACACTGCAATCTGTATAAATAGTTAAAAACAAACAATAAATGGTAAAAAAACAGAGGTCCAAAACAGACCGAGTCCATGCACTCCGTTATTATTGCACATAGGTGAATGTTGTGTGTTTTATGCTGGATATACCGCACTTATAGATAATGGACAAACAACATGCTAAACAACAGATAGGGTCGTTTAGGCAACCAGGCTAACTATGAGTTTAACAATAACTATGAAATCACCATTATGAAAATCAATAATAACTACAACACTCTGACAGTGAATCAAACTAAGTGGGTAATCTTTGTTGTTGTAGCAGTAGCAGAGGCAACAATGGCACAGACCCAGACCGTCTACACTGAAGCTACACCTGAACAGCTGGAGCAGCTGCAGCAGCAGGGCATCCACTATGATGTCATCACCTTCACCGACGAATAGACGTCTTTTTAAACCCACCACGGTACAAACCTGCGCCGACCAGGACCAATACGAACCACTATGAGCTGACAAGTACAGTGACCTCAACTTATTTATGCACTCAGCTGGCTGTGAACTAAAGCATTATGTCCTCCACAGGATCATCTGCTCGGGGCAGTTGCACCGTTTAATAAGATCAACAGCTTTTTGTAAATTCAGATTATTGCACCCATCGCTTCTAACTTAATCATAGGGGCTGTGCATTTAACAGTTGGTCTGTAATTATTAAAAATTATTTGTGTTCATGTGCCTCAACTGCTTCGATTTGCAAGACAATGTTATCAAAGAGAATGAAATGGCTTATATCATGTTTTAGAAAATTTACCAAGCATCTAAATGAACATTTCAGTTTTCAAACAGAGGGAATGAAAAAGGAGTGTTTATTTTTGGCCTGTAATAACATATGTTAATTGTTAGAATGCCACAACTTTGTCTTTACTGAATATTAAATTGTACATACCTTTTGCATTTGTTTTCTGTTCCATAATGGAGGATATGTTTTGATTTAGTCAATATGAAGTGTTTAATAAGCTGAAAGCTGACACCAAATAAATCACTTTGTGTAAACTTTGTGTATATTATCTATTTTGTCCATTAATGCTAGAGCCTACTCTAATGACTTTTGATATCTATAGGCTATTTATAATGTGTTATATTCTATATTGCAACATATATTCAAATATTGCAACAGACATTAAAAGAAAGTCATTCCAGTACAATCACTCTACAAACAGGAACAGATTACAAACAGCTCTACAGTCATTGTTACGCACAGTTTGTGGTGTTACTTTGCATCACACTATGCTAATGACAATTTAAGCTTGTGCAACATTTGTGCAAGAAAACATGGCTTTGATGCAATAACAGAAATATAGAGACAATGTAAAGCAATCCAACACAACTACACCTTAAACTACAACTTCAGAAATGTTCTCTCCTGTGTCCGAATTTAAAAAAGAAGTTAAAAATGAAATTTATGCCACAGCATTTCTCAAGGGGCTGGTAGTTTGTTTGTGCTTCCCAGTTGATGCAGTGACAACTTCCTCATCTTTTCGTTGGTAAGGAGGAGCCTCAGATCCTCTAAAAAGAGTGGAAGACTAAATAAAAGAAAAGTGCCGAGACTCAGTCAACATTACTCTGAAGATGAAGTTTTCCTTTGTCTTTCTTCTTTTATTAGGTATGATGAAAAAAACCAACTAAATGTTGTAGTTTTCTGTTTTCCAGTGCCTGTACTGACCTATTGATGAGAAATGTTTGTTTTCCAGATGTCCCTCATCTGAGAGGGCAGCAGAAGATTGAGGAGTCTGAACACATTTTGCTGAGACTTGCCTTCCCTTCAATTTACAACAGTCACAACAAGTCCTGCTGTAAACTCTATCCAGGAGGTTGTTACAAGCTGGTGGATAGCACAGGATACATCTGTGAATTACTGAAAGGAAGAGTCACAAAAACGGAGAAGGACGGCTGGATTGAATTCAAAATATCAAACGTGCAGTTTGTGGATGGAGGCTTCTACAGATGTATTGTGCAGGGAACCCAAAACCACATCTACAGGGACTACTATGTGGAGGTCTCAGGTAAGTGTTCTCATGATTTTCATTAATGTCATGTTATAAATCTGTGTTATGCAATAGCCTCTAGTGTGCCCAATAACACTTGGGCGAAAACTGCATTACAACAGCTTCATGAGACAAATGTTAATTTGCAAAATAGTTTTTCAGTGTAGTTTTTCCCCCTGTGTTTGTGGAGGAGAAATCCCACTGTAACTCAAGCCATTAACTCAGGAAGCTTCTGTGACATTTTTGTATTTTGCAGATGCTTCAAGTCACCACAGTCAGTCTCAGCCTCCACTGCCAACAACCATCACAGTCCTCAACACCTCCACAACACTCCCAGACTCCACTGGTCCTGCTCTGGCACAGGACCACAGGGACAGTCCCAGGTACTCTCTCTGTAGATTACTCATTTTCTGATATTTCTTTCTGACTGAAGGGGAACGTGGGATTATCTCAATTATGTGTCCTGTCTCCTTCCCAGGGTCCCCTGGAGTTTTGGCCTGCCGCTGGTTGTCATTGTGTCCATTTCAGTCATGATTTTGATCACTTCGGTTATTGGCGTCGTTTGCTTCAGAGTGAAAGCAAACCGTAAACCGTCTGGTAAGCAGTTTCCTTAAATTAATGATCTGAGTGTTTCTGAAAGAACACATTCAAAAATATTCACAGCGTGATGTTGTTTGTCTTTGCAGACAGATGTGGAGAAACTCTGTGTGAGTCACTGAAACAAGAGGCACCGGTAAGTGCTAAACTGGGAACATGTAGCCTCTGTGACTCACTGTCACTGGCTTTTAAAAGCAGATTGAATGTTTATGATGCAAACTTCCTCTACAATCCTGTCTCTTGACAAAGTTTGTCTCCCCCAGGAAATGAGTGGCATAGTCTACACCACGGTGGACTTCAGAGCTCACGAGAAACCCACCGAGGTGTATGCAAACCTAAGGATGCCCAAAACACAAGCTGCTGACACCGAGCGGGCTGACATTGTGGAGTACTCCACACTGGCAATCCACCAGTGAATTCATGTGAAAGCTTCGTTAGGTTCTGATTTTAACGTGGGACTGATTCTGTTGGTGACACCGCTGTGTTTTTAAAGGGAAGTCCATTGATTGTACACATACATGTCAGTTCAATAGTCAGGTTTAGCACTTCTCAGCCTGTGCACAGTTTGAAGAGAGGGTTTAACAAAAATGCATCATGGGAAATTAAGGGTCCGGCCTTGTTAGATCCAGACAGAGCTTGAACCGCACAATGGACAAGGCATCTTGGCTTCTGCTGCTTTTATTTGAACTTTTGTCACTTTTGAGTTCCCTGAGTTTCTAAGAGTGTAATGTCAAATCACTGAACTACCATTTCAAATGTATATAACAGGAGCTTTTAGTGAAACTGATTGAAGGCATTAAAATGAAATGATGATGGAATTAAAGAAATGATCTCTCTTAAATAATGCACACAATCTGGTGAAAAGTTGTGTTGGTTTCCTTGTGGTTTTCTCTTGTTTAAAGGGTGAGATCAGGTCGTGTCATCAGGTTATCTTTTCTTATATCAGTGTTTGTCATCATCAGCTTCTTCCAGATTAGAGCTTCACCTGGCTCTCTGCTGTTGTGGGAGCCGCTCGATATCTATTCTCGGCTTGTTCTTCCTTTGCACAAAAAAAGCTGCTGGCAGTCCCTTTGGTATCATCTATAAAAGATCAGCTTTCTCTGAAGAGAGATTGGATGAATAGACCGGAGTGATTCTTATTCCTGTGACCTTTCAGTGCAACACTGCACCACAAAACGACTGTGACTAAAGATGTTGTTAAAGATGTTTTTCTGCACTGATATAGGATCTTGGTTGTAGCCACAAAAGTCAGACCGACACACACACACACACACAGAATGTTTTAGTTGCTACAATCTCTTTAATGCAAAGGTAATACAACATGTTGATGTCTGTGTTGTTCACAGCGTCCCATTTGCACCCTTCTTTTGTTCAGTCTTCAATCAAATAAGCCCCTACAGGGAAATACACACTTACAGATTATTCATCTGGTGTCTTATTTGATTACACAGACTTGGCCAGACCGATGTACTGAGCCTGGGCGTTAAAGATGGCATAGTACTCCCTGATGAAGACATCTCCCAGGATCCAGAGCTGGTCAGAGCCACCCTGGCCAAAGCCAGTGTTGCAACCGTAGTAGCTCTGTGTTGAGAAGAGAGAAAACATTTTTTTTAATTCACTCAAATCTTCATTGTAGTGCTGAGAACTTTTATGTTGCAGTGGGCGGCGGCTGGGGTCTAACTGACCTGAGAGACGTAGGCAGATGCAGGGACGGTGAAAGCGTGTCCGTTGAGAGTGAAGGTGACATCAGGCATGCTCTGGATGTTCTGGCAGTTCACTGTAGACTGTGAGAAGAACATCATGCACAGAGTTGAAGACCACGTAGCAGCAGAAGTTCTATTCATTGCTGCAGCTGAAGCAAGTAACCCAGTCCTGCTTAATTATTTTTACTTGAGAGTTTTGACGTCAGAGCATTAAAAGTCTGTTTACTCTGAGTTCAGGGAAAAGGGAAAGTCTATGTCAAATGGTATGGTATGATGGTATGACTCACCTCTCCGTACTGGTTGGTTGAGGCTCCAACCCAGGCGTTCATGTTGTTGATGTCAGAGGTTGGGCCAACGATCAGGGAGGTGCCAGTGTCAATGATGGCCTGGCAGCCACCGGAGCAGGCCACAGTCTGTCCGTTGATGGTAACGCTGGGAGAAGGAAGAGCAGAAGGTTGATTACAGTCAAGCCAGAAGGTTTTGTGCCACTTATGTTTACTGCCAATATTCTGCATGTGATAAGGTAATCAACACTTCTGGTCTGAGTCACTGATTTTGGATGCATTTCTGTGTACCTGTCCATTTGGATCTGCCAGTAGGTGGCAGAGGTCAGAGGGATCCAGGTGACTTGTCCAGTGTAATGGTTGCTGTCAACACCACCGAAGACCACCTCACTGCCCTGCTCACTGTGGCTAAAAGAGAAAAAAAACAAAACAATGAATGAATTTCATGTAAAAATGACTCACACACTCCCAACCAACAGATTTCCATCCTGTCTCAGTACCTGCTCAGGTAGACGGAGAACAAGGGCTGGGACACGAGTCCCTGGCTGATCATGTTGTCAAAGACAGGCACGACGTTGTCAGAGGCAATGCTCTGGAAGGCCAGTCCCAGGATGCCATCAGCCACCATGTGGGCCATGAAGGGAGCCTCTGTCTGGCTAATTCCAAACACCTGGTTGGCCACAGTGATACCGCCCACCTGGACACACAAGACAGCTGTCAGTCACGAGTTGAACAGACCGCGGTGATACTGTACGCCTGCTTGAAGTCTAAATACGCTGTGCATTCTGTTCCAGGGGCTTTGTTTACCTCAACATTGTCGCTGACCAGACGTCCAGTCATGCTGCCAGTGCCGTACTGGATGGACAGAGGCTGGCTGCCCCACTTGAAGGTGGAGGACTGCTGTGGGTTGAATTTCTTGTGGTTCTCTGCAGAGGAACAACTTCTCTTTCACATGTGCGTTTTATGACAATGTCAAGCAACTTGGATCTTTTACTGAAAGATCTCAAAGTAAAAATACTCAGTAAGAAATAAATACAATGCTGTCAAATTTTTATGTAAGTAGAAATACAGAATTATTAGCAACAAAACATACTAATATTGCAGAATGGATCCTGTCAGCTTTATATAATCATATTTATGGGTTATTATTGCTGATGCATCACTATGCATGAAACTTTTCAATGCAGCTGGTCAAATGGGAGTTTTTACTACATTAGTTTATACAGCCTACAGTTTATATAAGTAAGCATTTCAATCTATAACAGTGTATGCTATGTGTTGTATTCAAACTGTCCATCGATCTCATATAATCATTTAGCAATTTTGTCAATTTTTGCCATAAAGTAACTTGAACCTGAAGCTGTGAAATAAATGTAGTGTAATGAGTAAAAGGTATATGCTAGAAAACCTATAGTCAGTCCATCTGCTGGAAGCATTATCAGCTAACATTTAAATCCACCAATAGTCCACAAACTGGCTGAACAGCAGCCCGGGCTGCAGCAGTAATCTCAGCGGTACTCACGGCAGGCCTGGCTGGAGCAGTAGACGGAGGGGATCCACAGGTTGGAAGAGCCAGTGTCAAAGATGACGCTGAAGGACTGAGGAGGGGTGCCAATGGAGATCACACCATAGTAGGACAACTAGAGGGACATGAGAAGACATGCGGCAGAGATAGAGATCAACATCAAGTTGATTCAAATGTTGCAGCAGCTGTGACAGAAGCACAGGAAGTAGATGTTTCTTGACTTCATATTGAACCAAATCTAAATCTTCTGCTCTGGACTCACGTCAGCATCGTTGGTCATGCCCTCAGTACCAGACTGGATGAACTTGGACGTTGGGGCGTATGGGTACTTCCTCCTGTACTCATCCCACAATCCTTTCTCCTGCAGGGCTTGCCTGGCAGTCTTGCCCTTGATCAGGGGCATCCTACACACACACAGCAAAGTGGATAAAGAATCAGCAAAATGCACATATGTCTGCCATCGTATAGCTGGAGACTTTAGAAAATAAGCTCTGCTTTCAACTTAGCGCCGATCCGAAAGGTGTGATAGCTCAACGCAAGAAGCAGCACGATGGCCTTTAGATTTTCCCTCAGGAATACTAGATGAAGAGATTTTCTTTCAACAGTTCGGCCTATTCAGGTGTAAAATGTCAAAGAAATGACGGTTCCGGTTGCTTCTCAACCGGCCACATCAGACTTACTTAACAAGGCATTCAGAGAAAGCCACGAGGGCCGACAGGACAACGAGCCACTTCATCATGTTGGTCACTTTGCTGCTGGACTCAGACGAGTGAAGTTCAGTCACAGAGTTCAGCCCTTATATACAGCACATTAAGGTTATGTCTCCAATGTGCCCTTCTGTATAACTTGATATCATGTATCAGCTGGAGATAAGAAATATGTGATATGGTTATAAATGACGTCTTATCCAGAAGCAAATATACCACTGAAACAAACGAACACTGAGAATCAGGAAAATATTTTGCAGAGAGAATTTCCTGAAAAACCAAGTTAACTTCGACATTGTTGAAACACACTGAAGAAAACAGCTGAGCGAAATGAATTGATTAGGAGGTTTCTCAGAGGACTGACTTCTATCATCTAACAGGTCATTTGAATTTACTGAAGCAAGAAAAGTGTTTAACAGTGCACGTTTAATGTGCTGATATGTAGATCAGGCGACCTGATGTCTGTTTGATGTTTAACATCGATATGGAAACTTTCCACGGGTTACCAAAGGTGTGAACTGAGGCTTATCTGATAACAATGATACACAAAACAAAGACACAGAGGGGAACGGCTCGTGGTGTGAACAAAGAATAACACAATGCTCAGTGCATTTTAAGGAGCTTACTCAAATTCCAGAGCATATGTTGCAGTTTGACTTTGACTGGAAAGTTTGTTTCATATTTACACAGTTAATATTACACATTGAATCTAATTTTAAAACCATTTTTATACTGATTCCACAACCTTTTTGTAAGTGAATTTATCCCATGAAATACCGATGGTAACCTTTATCAAAGCACAATAGCTGAAGACGTATTCAGACTCTTTGCTTATAGATATTGATTGTAAATTTAATCATGCAGAAAAAATGGCTCCTGTCGGTGTAATGTGTGTTATGTCTTTGGACTATTATTATTAGTTATGCATGAATATCTTAAATTTATTTATTATGAGCAGATGAATGTATAGCAAAGCTCGGCATTTCATAAGCTCATCAAAGATTTTGTACTTGATCTGCAAAATAATAATGACTGTGTGGCCGTGTAATGAAGGAAACAGTACAATAATGCCCTAGTATTTATTAGTATTAATAATACTTCTAATATAAACAACAATAATCATAATAATAATAATAAATGAAAGGATTCTGTCTGTTGTAAAGACATTAAAATTGCACAAAAGATACTCTTGTTCTTCATATAACAAAGACATATCCTCATCATGTAAAAGGATAGAATTGCATCGTCTGGTAAGGTAGCAGCATCTGTGCAATGAGGTCGCAAAAGTTCATTAAACTTTCTTTCAAACCGGGTTGTGCACAAAGACGTCACATCACTGCATCATTCATTTTCTTTTCTTTTCTTTTTTTTTTTTTTACAATCCAGAGCTTGTCAAGATCCATATGTTAGTGAAAAAAACTCTTGGGAATGTTATGAAAAATGAATTATTTTCCTGAACCTAAATGTTCTGTTGGAAACGTTTGTGGTGGAACGTGGTGTATTTACCCTTTAACTGACATCTGCACAAATCAAATGTTTGGCACAAGTCAGATGCCTTTAGTCATCAGTTCAGTTATATAGCAAGGTCACATGTGCTCGAGAAGGCACAGAGAATCTGATTATGATTATGACCTTTATCATAATCAGACTGTGATTAAAACCATTTGATACTTCCATCCCATAACACACATAATGTTTAATCAAGCAACACAAACTGAGCACAGAAAACAAACAAAAAACCTTCCGCAGAGGACACATCACATGACACACAATGTTGTTATAATACTTTTATTGACAATTATATCTACACATTTCTCTTCATAAATTAACATAAAATGAGCATGAAAATAAAACAGCAAATGTTTTACAGCTTTACAAGTAACCTTGTTTTCATTAAGTAAATCTGTGTTTTTTGTTGATTGGTCACAATGCCCTGCCATCTCCTCTCCTGTCCTCGTGGTTGTGCATTAAGAGAATACAAACTATATATTATAGTGCATAGAGTACACAAATGAAGAATACAGTCAGTAAAGATGAAATGTGCATTTTGGATCCACAGCTTGTTCAACTCTTCACTCTGAAATACCGTTTCTGCCGTGCTCTTCTTCATCTGAATGTTTGGGCGTCCATTAAAAGTCCATGTTTTTGAAGTCATCAGTACATCTATACTTGCTATCAGCGTATCTGGTGCACACCAAGTGAGGGAGACAGGGGCAGGTGTGATGCTGCCTTTTCCCTGGATATGGCACCTGAAAGTGGAGGAAAAAAGAGGAGGGGGAAATAATCTGACAGTGTAAATCCTTCATCATCTGACAGGTTGAGCGGCAGGTCTGAAAAAAAAAGCTGCTCTTTAAAAGTCTGAATCCGGAGACGGATGTGGTGTTAGCAGAACTAACTGTTGCCATCTCCAGATGATCGCAGTGATGTACGGCTCTGATCGCCCGCTTCTCTGTGGAGAAGATCAATAGCCTCTGCAGTTATCAGCAGCTTTTCTAAAGCTTCAGCCAACCTGCCAGCACTTGATAAAATCTGAACTTCAAGTGTGTGTGTGTGTGTGTGTGTGTGTGTGTGTGTGTGTGTGTGTGTGTGATGCAGGTTGGATGGATGCAGATTAGTAACATGACATTTCTCCCCACCTTGTGGCTGAAGGGATGGCATTCATCCCCTTCCACGCCTCTTGGGACGCACATCCTCAGCCCTCTCAGCCACAGACTGACAGCACAGCAAAGACCGAACCCGCACTGCACATCTCTCTCACAGGCCTGAGGACAGACACAGAGAGACGAGGCGGTACAGACAGAAAAGAATAAAAGAGACGGAGAGACGAAGAGACGGAGAGGAGGGCAGTTCTTTTGATGCCAGTGAATCACTTTTATTTTTATTAATGCTAATAGAGATACCCTTTTGTGTTTGAATATTTCATTTTTATTTATTGTAATAGAGATACCCTCTCATGTCCGTACAGTGAAAGCCATTTTATCCATCGCCTGTCATCTCCCTAATCCATTTACAAATGAATATCAATCAGAGGACTGAGATAATTTCCTCTCGTTTTTCCAGTGGACTTGAAGCGGAGGAGGATGTGGTTTCTCATTAGTCATGTGTAATCAAATTTTATAAAATTATCCACCAAAGTGAGCTGTTGTGTTTCCATTAAAATATAGTTTATGTGTATTTGTCATTTCAATATGAGAAAATCAAACCAGAAATCAACAGTCTTGTTGAAGTAAAACAGACTCCGACATAGGAGTTTGGAGTTTTGAGGAGACTTCCCTTTGTATAGACTGAAACAATTAGTCAATTATTGATCTGTCAACTGCAAACAATTTAATTTATCAAGCAAAAAGTCCAAACATTTCTCAGCAGGTGAAGATTTGCTGTTTTTTCTGTTTTGTTTTGTTGTGAATTTAATCTTTGATCGATCAAACTTGTGATGGGCACCGTTTTACATGTTATAGAATAACTTCATTCTGTGATTAATTGAAAAAAAAATGAACAGATCATCCAATAATAAGAATAATTGTTAGTTGCAGCCATAGTAAATAAGTGAGTAATTGCAGATAATTGGAGAAAGAGACGATAATAACAATGTAAAATCTAATTAAATAGATAAGTAATTAGTCATTTAGAGGAATTAGACAGTCCTTTAAGAACTGATCACATGAATGATAAAATCACCTGATAAAATCACAGACTGAACAGTTTGCAGCAGAGCCGGAAACTTGTCACTCACCCCTGTGATGACGGCTCCTCTGGACCAGCTCAGAGACACCAGGAGGAAGGACAGCAGCACGGCCGTGAAGCCCATGACAGCGACAGGAGATCTGGACTCTCTCAACACCCTCAACACTGGACAACAGCTGTTACCGGGCTCTCCGACACCTCACACTGCATCCCCGACTCTCCAGTCAGTCATGAAGGTTCCCAGAACTCCTCAGAGGGGGGTGGGGTGGGGT